>NC_135717.1:107360852-107666629 GCF_964656455.1 Halichoerus grypus
AAAATAATGCCCTCATGACATCTACCATCTGCTAGAATTAGGTATCTACTGGGTAACCCTTTAGTCTTTTTTTCCAGACAAAACACTTCTGGTTTCTTCAACAAGTGTATGAATGAATGGTTTTTAGCCTCCTTGTCCCTCCCCTTTCCTCACTTACCCTCCTGCTTCCCTGTGTACCTTGGCTGTTGAAATTACCTTTGCCTCTTAATCAGACAATCTCTGCTCACCTTCCCCTCAGTTCAACTTATATTATCAGACTCAAGTCCATCCACTGCTTAGGCAAGAACAGAGGGTGGAAGCATTCCACTCTTCCTTCTGGAGGAAGGGGTGGGAGAGACTCTGTGTTCCAAATAACTGAGTTTGGAACTCAGAATGTATTTTCTCATTAAAATCTGGGACAAGTGCCGGAAGCAGTGCTATTAGATCAATGTCTTAAGGTATAATTTGGTGAAAATAGAATTCAGTTCATGCCAGCCTGGAAACGTTACATTTTAATGGAAAAATGAATTCTTACTCGAATTAAACTTATAAAGGAGCTATTAGAAGACAGCTAATTGATAATTAGGAATCTGTAGATATGAAAAAGATAAGAAAATTATATGGTGAACATGTGAAGACAATGGCAAAGGTGGGTCTCATTCTGTCAAGTGAAACAGAGAAATAAATAATGAAATGTCAGAATTTAAAGACAAAAGATACTTGAAAGTGAGAAAAGTTTTGTCTTACTTAGCTATTATAGAAAACACACTTCACCAACCAGAATTTACCTTAGAATTTGAGCCTGGTTCAAACACAAAAAGAGTCTGTCGCTGCTTTGTGAAGAAATTACAGAGTTCTAATATTCTACTGTTGAAAGAGCTCTGAAGAAAAAAATGCCCCAAATTTACTTCCATATTATACCAAACTTAAAAATAAAACGTGTTGAAAAGTGAGTTTATGAATATCAAATTTTTCAAAGAAGAACAAAAACCAATTAATTCTTTTCACTTTTGTACCTTTGAGCAGAACTCAAAAATAACAACAGCAGAATGTTACCCTCGGTAGATTCAAATTGTTCTTACAATTCCAGTTTCTAGTCACATTCTAGTTACATATCATAACATTCACTTCTTTTTTAAAAAACGTTTTGTCTAGGGGCGCCTGGGTGGCTCAGTCGTTAAGCGTCTGCCTTCGGCTCAGGTCCTGGGATCGAGCCCCGCATCGGGCTCCTTGCTCTGCGGGAAGCCTGCTTCTCCCTCTCCCACTCCCCCTGCTTGTGTTCCCTCTCTCGCTGTGTCTCTCTCTGTCAAATAAATAAATAAAATCTTTAAAAAAAAATAAAAAAAATAAAAAAATAAAAAATAAAAAACGTTTTGTCTAGAAGAACTCTATTATTTGGCTAAGAGAATATCATAAGTGGAACTGGTATTTTATTTTGGAAGGTGAACTTGTCATCATTAGAGAGAAGTTTGTAATTGACTTCTCCATCCAGTCACCTACCTGCTAAGCTCCCAAAGGTGAGCTTCCTGCGGCCCACTTTCTCGACAAGCCAGACTCCCACAAGCGTGAAGATGAAATTTGTGAAGGCTGTCACTGAAGCCAGCCATATTGCAAGTCTATCATCCTCCACACCAGACATCTGCAGGATGGTCGCACTGTAGTACCTGCGAGCAGAGAATCACACAATCGTTGCTGACAGTTATTCAAAGAAACAGAATTGTTCCTGGAGAGAAATACAGTCAACCTAAAAAGACCACGAGTAGCTACAGTAATGGCATCGAGTCAGCATGGGAATTCATGCAAAGTATTCAGAGGATCACAACACTGAGACTCTGTTCAGATAAATTTTGAACTTTGTATAATCAAGAAAAGATACTCAAGCGAGTGGATAGAGGGCTGAAGGCTTTAAAAGTGAAAGGTACTCTGCAGCTAGGGACAGGGCAGCGAGTTGTTTCACTAAAACCTACTACACTAATCAAGGATAAGCTCCAAGTCCATGGAACGAATTAGAAGTCATCGTACATTGTACATTTATGTACTTAAAAGAATAAATAGACACTGCACACAATAAGGAAAGTGTGATACAATGGCAGATGTCAGGTAGAAGGAACCTCTTTAAAGAGGAGTGAGAATGTGTCCACTTATTTGGCATTTTGTAAGGCGATGAGAAACTGACCTGATGTGCATGAGAATGGTTTTGTGTTTTCTAGAAAAGTATAATCTCTAGCACAATCTACATGATAAGGCTCTATAGACTCATTTTTGTTCTAAATGACTTCCCTGGAGACTAGCTCTAAAAAAACCATAATGCCAATTTGTTGATGCATAATAGGGGATATCTCTGATACATTTAAAGAAGACAGGTTTCTTACAGGACATTTCTTTTCTGATGAAAATATCAGTAGCTAAATCAGAAGATTACTTTAAAGCTGTCCTTAAAACAAAGGAAGCAAAATACTCCTGGTGAGTCACCTAAGAAATGTGACAGAATTCAAATCCTGAAGACATTCTGAACCATGGCTTTCCCTAGCTTCTGAGCCATTCTAAAACATGTTAGCTTATCCAGATCAGAGAGTGGGCATCCCAGCAATGTTCAGTCAAGCTGGATATGTCTGTAGCTACAATCTACAGTTTCCAAATATTTATCAACATTTTCATAGTATTTCAAAAATAAAAATCTGTTTTAAATACATTTACGTTTCAATGATTTATCAATGGCCTTCATTTACTAAATTAATGATGATCTTCTAACATAAAGCAATAACACCAACGCACTCATTCATCTTAATAAAAAGTGTTTTCCTTTTTAAAAGTAGTAAACCAAACATAAATTATTACGTAACATGAAGGATGTGTTTTACTGATCACACTAAAAATTATGCCAACCATTTTAAGATTCTGAATTCTGACAGCAGTTGTAAAAAAGAGAAATCCCCAGTGGAATTATTCCCATCATCATGAAAATTGTGAACATTTTGCAGTCACAGTGTAAAGTGGTAATAAAAGTTATGAAAATAATTCATTCCTTCTGAATAGGGTTTATAGTTTCCAAGCTCTATCATACACATTTTCAATTTCATAAAGACTTGCGCAGCAAGGTCAGACCTGTAACCACTGAGAAATAAACATGTAACAAATTTAAAAAGGCAGAAAATAGAAGTGCTGAGAGAAAAATTCAAGTATTTAAAGTCAAAGGAATTTGATACTTGCCATGCTATTTGATTACATTTCAGTCTTCTTGATATTTTCATAGTATTTAAATAAATAAATATAGATCATCACACAAAATAATTCTTTTTAAGATTTTATTTATTTGAGAGGGAGAGAGCAAGTGCTTGAGTGGGGGGAGGAGCAGAGGGGGAAGGGGAGGGATAAGCAGACTCTGGGGATCTATCCCAGGGCCCTGAGATCATGACCTAAGCCGAAGGCAGATGCTTAACTGACTGAGCCACCCAGACGCCCCAACACACAAAATAGTTCTTGCAATTAGATCCATGAAAAGAAACTAAACAAGACAGAGAAACTATTTTCATGTTTTCATTTTGATAACAATAAAATCATGAAATTCCAAGTGTTAAATTAAGGGATAAAGAAGGGGAAATGGTATCAAACAAAGTAAGCTGGTCAGTATCAAAATTTTACTTAAAATGAAAATGTTCCCTAGGTATTAAAAAAAGTTTTTTTGTAATACTTAAGTTTTATTGGCAGAATACAACAAAAGCCTGGCCTGGGAATCCAAAATCTGCATTCTAATGATATCTCTGTGGTAGGTTGGCCAGGTCAGGTAACATAATCATTTGTTCACTTCATATTTATTTACTGAGTACCTACTGTATAAAAGCTATGTGAGTTACTCAGATCCCATAAATATATTATTAGACCTACTTGCTATCTTCAAGAAACTCACAGAATGAAACAGAATGAAATGGAAATAATTTTAAAATCACAGTGTACACAAGTCATAATGTGACATAAAGGACAGACCAAACAATTTTATTTGATGTGGTATGTTCCTTGATTTTCCAGGGAATTTAATGTTTCGTTTGAGTCTCAAAGAATTCATAGGGAATTGCCAGCCAGTGTGAAGATCTGGGAGGACACTGGTGGTAGAGAAAATGAAATGCAGGAAGAATAAAAGCGCCAAACACTAAGCCAGACTCACAGAACCTAAGTACTTTACCTTGGTTAACACAAGGTGCATAAGAGGGAGAAGTATGACAGGCTGCAGCAAAGCTTCTGTTGTCGAGGGACCTTGACTGCCAAGCTGTATGTGTGGGCTTTTTTCTCTAGACAATGGAAAATCATACAATGGACTTTAAAGAGAAATAACATAATTAAATCTGTTTCATGAAAAGCTCACTCCAATGATAGCCAAGCAGGCAGCCTGGAGGCTGACTGAAACAAAGGTATAGTGTTTTGAAGTGTATTTCAGGTCATTACACTGGCAACAGGCACCTGTAAATTTTCTGCATTAATGGGAAGCAATGAGGGCAGGGTGCTGAAATTCACTGATGGCCTTTTATCTCCTTGCCAGCAAGCACTGCAACTTCAACATTACACTAAATCTTTTCCTGGACGGAGTACCTAGAGTTTGATCTTCATTCTCCCTTTCTTGGAACACTGGTAAATGGACTTGTTTTTATTGTTGCCATAACAAATGACCACAGGGTTAGTGGCTTAAATCAACAAAAATATACTGTCTAACAGTTCTGTAAGTCAGAAATCTGACATGAATTTCACTGGGTGTTAAAAATCAAAGGTGTCAGGAGGCCATTCCTTTCTGGAAGCTCAAGGGAAAACAGGTTTCTTTGCCTTTCCCAGGCTTTAGAAGTCTCCATGTTCCCAGGCTCGGGGGTGGGGGTTGCGGGGGGGTGGGGGGGTCGGAGGCCCTCCTCAACCCCAAGCCAGGGAAAGTGGTCAAGTGTCTGTCATGTCACATCACTTGTCTTCTACATTTAAGGACCTTTGTGAATACACTGGGGCAACTTGGATAATCCAGAATAATCTCCCCGTTTTAAGGTAAAATGATTAACAGATGTAATTCAATCTGCAACCTAACTTCCCTTTGCCATGTAATGTAACATGTTCATAGGTTGTGGGGACTAGGATATGTACATCTTTGGTGTGGAGGGGGAGGGCATCATTCTGCATATCACACACAATAAAAGTGTTAATAAGCAGTAAAATAAGCAAAAGGCCATCAATTAGAAGGAAAAGACAAGGACATTCAGTTAAAGGGCAATCGGTTCCAGAAAAATTCAGGCAATAACTGGATTCTCTTTCACAGGGCAGGGGATGACATATCTAGGGCAGAATAATTCATGAACCTAGTTTTTCAGTCAGGTCGTGGTGAAAAGATACATTGAATTTACATTTTAAAATGTGTGAATTCCAAGGTTTTTGTAAATGGTGCACTGGCCAACCACTCGCGGAATGGACTACCGTTTGTGTTTACAACCTTCGAAGCCTTTTGGTAGTAGTCTGAATGTTCAAGGGACTCGGTGTTTGTTTAAAAGTTGCACAAAGCATAAGAGTCTTCTTCATAAAAGAACACTATGAACAACCAAAAAAGGCTTTCTTTCCTTTTAGACTAAAGTAGGGATGCCTTCTCTTTTCAAAATCATTTTACAGTACCTATCAGACGAACTGTCATCTTTTTCAAGGACTCCCTGGGCAACCTTTGGTCACCTCACACATACCAGCTCGTCCCCAGAGTGAAGCTGAAAGGCCTGAGGGCAGTGTGTTCTCACAGAAGACCAGCTTCACAGCTCTCTGTGGACATCTAAGAACAGAAACGGCTGGACTCTCTGTGCACTGTTATCTCAGAGATTATTTGAGACCCACTGGATTTTAACTCTGAATAAAACAGAATAGTTCTAGAAAACATCTAGGCTTTGATAATGGCCATCTATCTTAATGAGGACTTTAAACTACCAATAAAAGAATAAACGTGCACTTTACACGCTTAGCAAAATACATATATTATTTTCCTTTATGCTATATTTAAACAAAGCATTTTCTAAGGATTTCTGAAAAAAAAAAATTTTTTTTTTCCAACTACTTAAAGCCATACCTGTCTGTTTCACTATTGCCAGGTCAACAGACTTAACAACGTAAAAAGTAAGTACTCAATAGTTGTTGAGTTTATTGAATTTATCTACCACCGAGTTTCAAAAGGGAATTAAGTATATTTATAATATAAAACACATGATAGAATCCTTAAAACAAAAAGACTGGTAAGAGAGGTAGATGATGAAGATGATTATATAAAAACTGTGGCCACATAGTAACGACAGGCTAGCCCTAAGATTCCCGGTAGCCAAAGCAGAGTAGTAAACAATAGTTTTAACCGTCTGACAAAACAAAACGTATCAGTTCATAATAAAGACAAACTTTTTCTGGTATGAAACTATAGAGACTTTAACTTCCCGAATAAAACAGATGTGGAATATACTCCTTCCAGCGCTGCAGATAGCTTCCAAATTCGGTTATCTGTGAGCCTTGTCTTACTCAACAAACTTGTGGGTTATTTTCACACTTGTGATAAAGACCAAGCTAAATGAGAAGATAATGAGAAGATGGGAACTTATGGAGCACAGCCGATTGACTGTAAGGCCTGGAAGATTCTTATTAGCTAAGTTATATTGTTTGGCTCTTCTAGTTCTGTATTATAAATATATTTGTATCATATGGCAAAGTCCACTGACTACAGAATTTAAAATACCATTCTAATAAAATATGTTATTTTAACTGAAAAAAAAAATTATTTTCCCACTGGGATGGTATTTATACAGTTAAAAACATGGATAACTATGGAAAACACACCGATAGCTTTAAGAAAAAAATGTTTCGCCTAAATACAAACATCTTAAAAACTGTTTAAAAAATGATTAAGATTTTCAAACCTATCTTACGTACTTTGTACAGTAAAAAATTAGCTTTCTATATTATCAGGTGCAAGCCATAAAGCAAAAAATAGAAGTTAGAAAAGTAGAAATTAGGATTTCATGTATATCATACATGTATTCTGAGCTAACACATTATACCATACTATGCTTAAATCAAACAATAATCCAAAATCATAATGATCCTCAGAAAGTGTAATTATTAATCACATTTAATATTTTACAAAGCATTTTTCATAATTTAAATTATGTCATGAGTGTTTGGAGAAGAACAAAGTAAAAATGTGTTAAAGAAAGTTAAAAGAGATTCTATAGACCCTCAGTGTTCCCACTGTGACCTACTTTCCATCTCAGAGACCACCAATTCCTTCACCCTGGCTTCAAACCTCTGGAAACTTCAGGAGAGTTGTCCTCATGTCTCACCCACCCAACTCAGCCAGATCATTGACTTTGCTCTAAGCAACACTAAGAATAATGATAGAAGCTCTCTATTCTGACTTGCAATTCAGCAATTTGTCAGATTAACCTATTCTTTCTATAAAACATATGCCTACAGGAAAATGAACATGTGGGACTTCATGCAGGCATGCGTCTCCCATCTGTTGAGCTGTATGTAAATCAAATCAGGTGTGTTTTTTCCCCAATCCTGTTTATGCCCATTATATTATGTAATCAAATAATACAAAAAGCAATGGAACATCAGATGCTTAAAAAAGAGGTATTAAAAACAAAACTGTATGCTTTGGAAAGAGTGAATAAAGGTGAGTTATTACAAAAAAAAAAAAAAAAACCCAACTGTGTGGGCAACACAACTATAAACAGTCGGGGATAAAATGTAAAAGTCTAGAAGATTTTGCCCTTAGGTTTCTTCTCAAGTATCTTTCAGCTCTTGTTCTGTGTGAAAGGAACCTAAAAGCTGGATTCCATAGGTAAAAATATCAAGTGTGATTTATGCAAGAGAAACAACCTGGAATTTCAAGCAGTGGATATAAGTAAATATCGTACAACTAAAAATAAAATGTTGAAGGTATATATACATCATTTCCTCATAGCCGTCTTTGTCAGGTAACTAAACAAGTGCTGACCCTCATCCCATCAGATGCCGGGGCTTTCACCTTGCTCCGTCATGTCTCACACACCTGCTTATTTCAGCAACAAGCAAGAGTCCAAGAGATTCAGGTCAGCCGTTTCCACCTGGTCATTTACTTCCACACTAACCTGTACATTCACTGATCTGCCTCAATCTTCCTCTTGTCCCTGCCCTCCCATGCTCTCCCTGTGCCCCATGAACGAAGTCTGGACATGAGGGCACCACCTTCTTACAACTTGGATGTGGGATCCTGGCTGTTGTTCTCTTACATCCTATATACTTGAGGAGGCCTGAGGAGCTAGAGAGATGACAGGAACAAAGAGGTTAGCTAGACTATCCCCTAACCTTCCTTCTTCAATGCCGCCTACTTTCTGGTCACTCCTCATTCAATGGTGACGTCTGTACCTGCTTGGCAGTGTTCTTCTCCACTTCTACCTCTGTGTCATGATTCTTGGTGAGAGTAGCCTCAACATGGACCACCCAGACATCACCTGAGTCTCCTACCTGCTCCACTTCTGAAATCCTTCAAGGATCTTAGTCTCTCACCTAGTCTCTCAGCACTGCCCACCCTCACGGCTCACTTGAATTCTTCTACTTTCATGGAGAAGCTGAGCCATGCACACACTTTCCTCTTTTTAGTTATCTATCATCACCCATTTCTGCTCCTTTCCCATAATTGTACTTAATGTCTCCATCCATTTAGATTTCCCAAACCAGTGCTTCTCAGGTCCAGATGTGCTACAGAATCACCTGGAGGGCCTGTTAAAACAGAGCACTGGACCCCACCCTGAGTTTCTGATTCAGTAGGTCTAGGACCAAGAATTTGCATTTCCACCAAGTTTCCAAGTAATGCTGACACTGCCTTGAAAATATAGTTCCCCAAACCATTATAACAATCATGTTCTTTTCACCATTCTCCAATTCCCTGGTCTGTTCCCCCTTTATCATATCCATGTCATAAACACCAACTGTGCTTACTTATACCCAATTATTCTTCTACTCTGCATTTATACCTAGCAGCTGAAAGGCTCTAGACAAACACAATTTGAATTCGATTCGTGAACTTGGGAATTCCCTAAGATGCACATGCTAGAGCTCTGCAAAGGATGACTTCATGGCACCTCCTTTTTTTTTTTTTAATTTAATTTTTTTTTGAGGGGGGTAGAGAGAGAGGGAGGGAGAGAGGGAGAGCATGCGCAAGAGCAGGGGGAAGGAGAAGCAGACTCCCCACTGAGGAGGGAGCCTGAAGCAGGGCTTGATCCCAGGATGCTGGGGTCATGACCTGAGCCAAAGGAAGTCAGACACTTAACCAACTGAGCCACCCAGGCCCCCCGACCGCCTTTCCTTCTAGTGTCCCAATCTATCCAGCCTCAGGTGAAATCTTGCCTAATATTCACTGGGAAAGTGTGAGCAATCAGAGAGCTACTTTTTTTATTTTACCACCATCAAATCTACCAACCTACTGGATCAGTTCTACATTAATCCATGAAAACTTGATTAGCACTCAAACATTTCTTATCTTATCTAGATTCCTTCTTCAATATTGCTTCTGGAATTATCAATCTTCTGCTTTTCCTCAGCATTTTGTCAACACTTCTCTTACAACACACACAACTTTCCTTCTGCTATTAGACTTACTTCAATATACATTTTATTTCCTCTGTTAGACCATAAACTCCGCAAAAAACAGTCTGCATGTGATTTACTTTTGCAACTGACAAAGCCAGCTTATGACTATTTCTTTTGACACTTAGTAAATGCTTATTTAAATGAATGGATGGAGTAGACTATTGTTTTTTTTTTCTTTCGCCTTATTTTATTTTTCATTTTTTCAATTCTTTAATTATGTTCAATTAGTCAACATACAGTACATTAGTTTTTGACGTAGTGTCCAACAATTCATTAGTTGCATATAGCACCCAGTGCTCATCACCACACGTGCCCTCCTTAATACCCACCACCTGGTTTCCCCCTCCCTTCTGTAACCCTCAGTTTGTTTCCCAGAGCCCAGAGTCTCTCATAGTTTGTCTCCCTCTCTGATTTCTTCCCATGCAGTTTTCCTTCACTTCCCCTGTGGTCCTCTGAGCTATTCCTTATGTTCCACATACGAGTGAAACCATATGATAATTGTCTTTCTCTGCTTGACTTATTTCACTTAGCATAATCCCCTCCAGTTCCATCCATGTTGATGTAAAAGTTGGGTATTCATCCCTTCTGATGGCTGAGTAATATTCCATTGTATATATGGACCACATCTTCTTTAACCATTCTTCTGTTGAACAGCATCTTGGCTCCTTCCACAGTATGGCTGCTGTGGACATTGCTACTGTGAACACTGGGGTGCATGTGCCCCTTCTTTTCACTATATCTGTACCTCTGGGGTAAATACCCAGTAGTGCAATTGCTGGCTCATACGGTAGCTCTATTTTTAACGTCTTGAGGAACCTCCATATTGCTTTCCAGAGTGGCTGTACCAGCTTGCCTTCCCACCAACAGTGTAAGAGGTTCCCCTTTCTCTATATCCTTGCCAACACTTGTTTCCTGTCTTGTTAATTTTTGTCACTCTAACTGGCATAAGGTGGTATCTCACTGTGGTTTTGGTTTAAAATTCATATTGAGAATTTTATTGATTTGGGTCCTTTCTGTTTTCTTTTGGATAAGTCTGGCCAGTGGTTTATCAATCTTATTAATTCTTTCAAAGAACCAGCTTCTAGTTTCATTAATCTGATCTACTGTGTTTCTGTTTTCTAATTCATTGATCTCTGCTCTAAATTATTTCTCTCCTAATGCGTGGCTTAGGTAGGCATCATTTGTTGCTTTTTCTCTACTTCTCTATGCTGTAAAGTTAGTTGGTGAATTCGAAATTTTTCTATTTTTTTTGAGTGAGGCTTGGATGGCTATGTATTTCCCCCTTAGGACCGCCTTTGCAGTATCCCATGGGTTTTGGACCTATGTGTTTTCGTTCTCATTGGTTTCCATGAATTGTTTAAGTTCTTCTTTGATTTCCTGGTTGAGCAGAGTGGTCTTTAGCTTCCAAGTGTTTGAATTTCTTCCAAATTTTTTCTTGTGATTGAGTTCCAATTTTAAAGCATTATGGTCTGAGAATATGCAGGGAATAATTTCAGTCTTTTAGTATCGGTTGGGACCTGATTTGTAACCCAGTATGTGGTCTATTCTGGAGGAAGTTTCATGTGCGCTCGAGAAGAATGAGTACTCTGTTGTTTTAGGGTAGAATGTTCTGTATATACCTATGAGGTCCATCTGGTCCAGTGTGTCAGTCAAAGCTCTTGTTTCTTTGTTGATTTCCTGCTTAGATGATCTGTCTATTGCTGAGAGTGGAGTATTGAGGTCTCCTACAATTAACATGTTATTATCATTATGACTCTTTATTTTGGTTAACAGTTGGCTTATGTAGTTGGCTGCTCCCATGTTGGGGGCGTAGATATTTACAACTGTTAGATCTTCTTGTTGGATAGACCCTTTAAGAATGATATAGTGTCCTTCTGTGTCTCTAACTACAGCCTTTAGCTTAAAATCTAATTTGTCTGATATAAGAATTGCTACCGCAGCTTTCTTTTGAGGTCCGTTGGCATGGAAGATGGATCTCCATCCCTTCACTTTCAGTCTGGATGTATCTTTAGGTTCAAAATGAGTCTCTTGTAGACAGCACATGGATGGGTCCTGTCTTTTTATCCAATCTGCAACTCTGTGCCGTTTTACGGGAACATTTAGGCCATTCACGTTGAGAGTGATTATTGAAAGATATGAATTTATTGTCAGCATGTTGCCTGTGAAGTCCTTGTTTCTATAGACTGTCTCTGTAAATTTCTGTTGTATATCACTCTTGGGGTCTTTCTCCTTTTATAGAACCCTCCCCCCTTAATATTTCTTGCAGGGCCGGCTTAGTGGTCACATACTCTTTCAGTTTCTGCCGGTCTTGGAAGCTCTGCATCTCTCCATCCATTCTAAATGACAGCCTTGCCGGATAAAGTATTCTTGGCTGCATGTTCTTCTCATTTAGTACCCTGAATATGTCTTGCCAGGCCTTTCTGGCTTGCCAGGTCTCTGTGGATAGGTCTGACGTTATTCTGATGTTCTTCCCTCTGTACGTAAGGAATCTCTTCCCCCTAACTGCCCTTAAGATGGTTTCCTTGGTTCTAAGATTTGCAAGTTTTACTATTACATGCCGGGGTGTTGGCCTGTTTTCCTTGATCTTGGGAGGGGTTCTCTCTGCCTCTAGGACTCGAATGTTTGTTTCATTCCCCATATTAGGGAAGTTCTCAGCTACGATTTGCTCAAATACATCTTCTAGTCCTCTCTCTCTCTCCACTCCCTCCGGGATTCCAATTATTCTGACATTGGAACGCTTCATGGTGTCACTTACTTCTCTGATTCTATTTTCATGGATTCTGAGTTGTTTTTCCCTGGCCTCCTCTTTTCCCTTTTTATCTATTATATTGTCTTCCAGGTCACTTATTCGCTCTTCTGCCTCATTTACCCTAGCTGTTAGATTATCTAGATTAGATTGGATCTCATTGATAGCATTTTTAAGTTCTGCTATTTCAGCTTTCTGCCCTTAGAGACTATGTTTCCATTAATCGATTTCTCCATTCTAGCTATTGTCTTCATACTGTTACCCTGAAGTCCATTTCCGACATCTTGGTTATCTGTATAATTCATATACCAAAAAACGCAACCTTAAAAAAGCATATAATGCAGTGGTTTTTAGTACAGCTCAACTAAATTTTAATCTCTTAAATAATTATAATAAATGTTCATAATAAGGTATTTAAAAAATCCAGAGGGTTTAAAGAAATAAAGTCTTTGGGGTAAGGTGAGAGGGAAGGGTAGAAGGTTGTGTCCTGAAGGATTTAGTTTTAACATATTCCTCATGCTTTCTGGATTCAGCTATAATCCTTTCTACCTTACAGGCCAGTCCTGAGTTCCCAAGTACCCTCATGGCTGGGGAAGAGAATATTAAAAATTGACTGTATATGACCTGTGAGATTTTTCAGTCAAACAATGATACAAGCTAGTCTTTTTTCCCATCATTTCTTATCTCTCTAGTTCCAAATTGTGTTCATCTAATACCTCATTAAAGCAACAAGAGGAAAAAAGGAAATAGTCTATTTAAAATTCCTCTCAGGAAGCTTAAGAGCCTGAGTGTGAAAAAGGGGCAGGTCACAGCATTTACTTTATGAAAACACTGCTCTTGGCACTATCAAAAAGGAACAAAGCAGTACTTTATTTTATGCTGCAATGGAGTCCAAGGTTTGTTTGTAAGCAAAAGTTTGTGAAAACTTTTAATCTATATAAAAGCAACACTTTAGAGCATGGTCACACAAAACTGGGATTATGCAAAGATATGTAGTTTTATGCACATTATTTATAATTCTGAATCTCTGTGGAATCAGACTGGGAAAACAGATCAAGAGCATACAAGATGAATTGAAAAAGGAAAAAAGCAAAATTATTTAGAGGGTAGAAACTCAACTATTAAAATTAATAAGACAAATGAATACACCAAAATGTTAAGACACGCTACAGGTGGTAAGATTTCAGGTGCCTGTTCTTCTTTATATGTTTCCAATTTTCTATAGTAAGCACACATTATTTAAAAGTTTTGTTTAAGGTGTTAAATTTTGGTATATCGAACACATCATACACCGTATTCAGGCACCATAAGCCTCCAACTCTGTGAACTAAATTCAATATTATTTTAAATAAAACAAACATGAAATAATCATGAGCAACTAATATATGTGTTTGTCTTCAGAGAAAGATACTTTTTTCCTTTGCCAAACTTAATATTTTCTTAAATGAAATAATCCATGTTTTTTACCTCTCGGTATCCAAAACAGTACAAATACACCACTAGTAAATACTTGGTTTACTCTCTCAATTCAAAAAATATTTAAACATGGTAATAGTAATAAATATTTTAATGAAAAGTATATAATGGCCAAATGTCTCAATTATATGCAGTTAAAATACATTTATTCAGGGCCTCTTATGTGCCAGACACAGTGGGAGATAAAAATACCAGTAGTACCTGGGACTGTCTGGGGAGGGCAGTGTCTCTATTTCCACGGAAGGAGACCACCATCCCCCTAAAAATTACACCTCTATGGGCCAAGTTAGTAAAGAGCAGTAAGAGTAAAGTGCTAATGGAATATAAAGGTATTGATTAACTCCACTTACAGTCTAAATAATTAATTAGTGATCCCAATTAACCATATTACTACTACCCATATTCCAGGATTGAAAAATTACAAAGAGGCAAGAACTTTACGATGCTAGCTACCACAGGGGTTAGTCAGGGAGAGCATTCGAAACCAGCTCAAGGATCAGGCACAAAAAGAACCGGAAAGGGCTTGAGGGACTGTAAGTCATAATCAGGATGACAAATACCTGTTTGGTTCACTGACTAGAAAAAACTGCAATGGCAGGGATGGATGTTGTGGCCAGGAAGGAAATTCTAGATCTTGATTTCATAGGAGAGGGCAATGATTTGTGACTACATTTAGGTAAGCCTTTGATGCAGGGGATCCATGGTAAGTGGAAAAGGAGCGCCATCCACCGGTGTACATGAGGACAAAGAAGTGAGTGGCAGTAGGCACACTGGAGGAACAGGATGCTGTAAACAGAATTGCTCAGGTCTCAAAGACTAAGAACCACACCCAGAATGATCATTGACATTCCCTCATATGCTCATTCTTTGACTCTCTAAATGATGATTTCATCTCCTTGTAGAACAAGAATAAGCAGGGAAGGAGAACACAATACTATGAGCAAGGTGTCTAAGTAATCCTACTTGATTGCATCATCTAACAGATAAGAAGTATAAAGATAATTCCTATTTCCCTCTCTCCCCTGCTATAGATGGATGAAGCAATTATACGCCATGACTTAACTGTTGGAGACATCAAAGCCAATACCTATGAGTTTAGATGATTACAACAAACTTTCTATGAAATGGTAGATTAATATGAATGGATATTATATTACCACCAAAGCACTCAGAGAGAAATTCTTGAGCTTCCCTACGGCAATTGATTGGTTTCTATTTTAGGGACACTGAATCATGTAACAAGACATGTCTGCCCTTTTTTTTTATTGGCTGCTAAAACATTAAGAGCAACAGGATTCTCAAATTTTACTGTGACTAAGAATCATCAGGAGATGGTAAAAAATGCAAGATTCCCACTTGTCCATGCTCTCTGCTCATCCCCACCCACTCAGCCCCTACCATCCCCACCCACCCAGCCAGGATTCTGAGTCATTTCAAGAGATACTAACGTGTGTGTGTGTGTGTGTGTGGGGGGGGGGGGGTTTCCAAGACCACTTTGAACAAGACAGGCTTTGTGACCTAGTTCACACAGACACTATTATACAGCAAGTTCCTTGTGCAGGAATCATCTTTTCCTATTTTGCTCTATTGCCTAAATCACTAAATTTAAAGTTTATTGTATCTATTGCCTCTCCATACCTTCAATGAAGCCCTCAAACTGTTTCTGCAGGAAGGAAGGGCTGAAGTGAATACAGTCTTTCGAAGTAACATGAATAAATCTTATTTATCCTTTTCCAAATATTGGGGAAAGAAAGCTAATCAATTTTTTAACAGCAGAGGAACTAGTTGAGCTGTTAACAGCCCTGAGCAAAAAAGACTGCAAAGAGAGGCCTGCCACGCCAATGTATTATTAAATAGTAAATAAGGCTGCTGACTTGATGTAGGCACAGTGACACCACCATGTCCTTTGATGTTCAAATGGAAACCCCGAAAACTACACTTGGTTCCAGTGCATGTAGGCAGCACCAGGACATACGTGCTCCATTTTCAGTGACACTGCAGGACCTTTCACACATGACAAAGAAAAATTCTGCCTACGTATACACATGAAATAGGACCTGAAGAAGGAAAGCAATTATAAAGAGTCAGCATACATTTATTGAGGGAATAATACATGAAAGACATTCATGTTAATTCTCGGATACTACAGAGAAGCACTGAATCATCTCGCTAATTCTGAAAAACCCGAATTAGAAAAATATTTTGAGTTAAACATTTTTGTTTAAATTGATTGCCCTGTCTTAATTCTCTACTTTCCTTTATGCGTGTAGAATTATATTCCTAAAATGCCCCTTTCACTTCTTGTTTCTTATGATGAAAACACTAAGCCTGCTTTATAAGAAAATACAGAATGGAAAAACAACAAGAGTAATGGCTAACATTTATTGAACATTTTCTGAGTCTGTGAAACTCAATTTGAAAGTTGGAATTGATGGCAGAACTCTCATCTCCTGATAAAAGAGGAATGGCAGAAATACCATCTATAGAGTAATTACTCTATGCTAAGCAGTGTCCAGATAGGTTTTGCTCATGTTAATCATCACAAACACCTTATGAAAATGCAAACCTGAGAAAAGTCAACGCTAAGCATTTTTACAGTGTAATTAACTCAACATAAAAGCTCTACATTCCATTCTTATACATACTCAGGATTCCAAATAAGCCATTAGGGAAATTCTTACTCGGTGTATTCATTCTGCATACAGGGCAAAACATAAACCCTTACTCACATTTACCACACTACGTATCTTTTGTCTCTGCATAAAAAGTATTTTCATTGTCTATAGCTAAAGTCTTTCGTTTAGTGTAGCACTTTTGCTGTTAAATAAGTTGTCATCAGTAGTGAAATTCACAAAATATAAAAATCATAAAACAGCATTTAGTTAGAAAGAAACCTCCAGAGATGGGCTGATGGAAAGGCAGCCAGCTGTTACAAGGGGTATCTCTGAAGTGTGCTCTCCCCTAAAGGGGATATAGAGCACCAGTCTGTCTCAGAGGCTCATAGCAAACTCAACTCTCCACTGTGAGCTCTAGAATGGATTAAAATAAATTTAAAGAGCAGAATCACAGGGGAATATAAATAACAGAAAGAACATCTTTAGAAATGGTTGGTTTGCGGGTGCCTGGGTGGCTCAGTTGTTAAGCGTCTGCCTTCGGCTCAGGTCATGAACCCAGGATCCTGGGATCGAGCCCCGCACTGGGCTCCCGGCTTAGCGGGAAGCCTACTTCTCCCTCTCCCACTCCCCCTGCTTGTGTTCCTGCCCTCACTCTCTCTCTCTGTGTGACAAATAAATAAATAAAATCTTAAAAAAAAAAAAAGAAAAGAAAAGAAATTGTTGGTTTGCAAGCTCCTCAAGGCTTCCTGGGTGTAATTTGAAACTGGGGCCCCATTTTTAATGAATAGGGGAACGTATGAAGCCTATTTTGGGTGGCTGCAAGATGACTAGTTCTCCACACCTGCCCACTAGAATCTTAAAATTTTATATAGAGGGGCGCCTGGGTGGCTCAGTTGGTTGAGCGACTGCCTTCGGCTCAGGTCATGATCCTGGAGTCCCGGGATCGAGTCCCGCATCGGGCTCCCTGCTTGGCAGGGAGTCTGCTTCTCCCTCTGACCCTCCCCCCTCTCATGCTCTCTGTCTCTCATTCTCCCTCTCTCTCAAATAAATAAATAAAATCTTTAAAAAAAAAAAAAAAAAAAATTTTATATAGAGGCCTAACTGGGTTCAGACATGTACCCAGTCCAAACAGCCTCAACACCACATTTCTATCTCAAGGGTGTATCCTTGGGGCAGCTTCTGGGAGTGGGGAAGGCAAGTGGAATGCACATTCCAAGCCCTGGGGAGGAGTGGGGAGCCTCCAATTGCCAGGCTCTGGCTCAAGGGTCTACACTGGCTGTCTCATCTTGATAATCTACTCCAACACTAGAAGGGGCTGGGGTGGGGTCCTGGTCTGGCGTACCCCAACCCTAGTCCATCACATGCCTGATAGCGCTGCCTCCCCCAGGCAACATGTATAGGATGCACAAGCTGGTCAAATTCCTAAAGCTGTTACATTTTAGGCTAAATCTTTTTTCTTTTTCCTTTCTTTTTCCTCTCCTCTCCTCTTCTTTCTTCCTCTTTCTTTCTTTCTTTTAATTTCTAGAAGTTCTTTCTACTTGGCAAGGAAGACACAGAAGTTTAGAAGAAGACACACTGGTTCAGAGAGGAAAGAGCATAAATTTGGAGCCAAGAAATAGTTTTTGTTCTTGTTCCTGAGGCCCTTCTTCTGTGCTCCTTCCCCTTACCAATTAAATAAGGCAGAAGCTGGAAGGAAGTGGTGTGAACAGATTGCTGATCAACAACGCTATTGATTCTAATTTCAGGAACCTCCCCAAAGTAGTTTACTCCTCTTTGTACTCTATCTCTGTGCCCCACTCTCAGTCTTGTGACGGAATGCTTAGAAACTCTTATGGCCTGATCTGGGGAGTCCCCAATGATGAACTGATTGGGCTGACATAGCAAACACCCTTGGGGGACCCATGTTCTCCCAGAGAAGTGGCAATGCCATCCAGCCAGGCTGCCTCAAATGCCCAAGTTCTGCTGCTTGTCTAGTTAGTTCATGGGAGAAAATGCTTACGTATTTAACCATTCTAGGTTTGTCACTTAAAACATACAACTTACTAAGGTACTTACAATTCAGGACAACATGCAAAACTTAATGCTTTTGAATAGTCACCCTTTACCAGACAGCAGAGAATTGCCAGAGGCCACCGAACTAACTTGGGGATCATTCTTCGCTCATACTTTGTATATGTTCACAGAACACCCCAGCACAGAAGTTAGTCACCATAGAGATCCTTTTGTAAATACAGTATTTTCTTCCATTTAGAATCCCTAGAATTGAAATTTTACGATACTAATAACTGATAGGACTTAACTTTACAACCTGACTCATATGGCTATGATCTGCTTAAATCTGGAAAAAAAAAAAAAAATTAAAATTATTCCAGGATTTCAAATAGCCATAAATACTGACCCATTTCCTTTCTAAATAAAGTATTTACTTTTCAAAAACACCAATAGGGATTAATTAAAATGAAAACTCTCCCTACACTGAACAATATAACTTAGCTGTGATACTGTGGTTTTAGAAATATTTACAAACATAAACCAGAGGAAGGGAATGTTCTTATTCTTGCTAAACGCAAACCAGACCCCAGCTCATGTTATAGCATACCACGTCATTCTAAAGTATGTTAGGCCTAGTCTATCTTTCTGCAGATCATTTATATATTACCGATTCAAAACCCACATTAGAATTATCAATTTCATATTTGTTGCTAAATTTTTCACTACATATTTCTAAATGATTACTTTATTCTCTCAGGATGTGATATATTTCTCTCAGCATTTAACGTATTTGCAGATTCTTGTGTTTTTACATTGAATGAGAAATTGTAAGGTACATTACTATAAGTATGTACAGTCTTACACTCTGACAAGTTACTCTATATTTTATAATTATCAGAATGTGAATGTATATAGGATACTCATACACACTATACACTTGAAGTGAGTTCAGGCAGAGTTCATACTTAGTGGTGAAAGAAATCTTACTTTGTCTAAAACCTCATTTGTTCTTATTCAATGCTTTACAAAAATCCCACATGATTATTTCAGCTGAGAAATAAGTATCATTCTTCATATATTTATCAGCTTCCACTTCTCATTTGTCTCTGGCCAATATTTTGTATTTCTACATAGCAACCTTAACTTAAAATTGCTCCCGGTGAGTAGGAACTCTACAATCTGAAAAATAACCCCAGTCACTAATATGAAGTAATATATGTCTGGATCACTCTTTCAGTCCTCAGCAGACAAATATTAAGTAGTATATAAAATCTGGAGTTCTATTTAATAAAGAAGCAGATAATTCAACTTACAGCAAAAAAGGTGGCCATCCGTTTTCCTTTAAAACACAGAGATGTAACTAAAGATTCATGTAGTAGAAAGTTCCCTAGAGCATCATCATTATTATACAATTTATATTATTTATAAAACTGAAAAAAATAAAACTACACTGTGGCTGGCAGCGTAATGGCCTCCCAAAGAGGTCCATGTCCTAATCCCCAGACTCTGTGAATATGCTATTTTACATGGCAAAGGAAAATTAAGGTTGCAGATGGAATTAAGGTTGCTAATCAGTTGACTCTGAGATAGGCAGATTAGCATGGATTATTCAGGTGGGCCCAACACAGTCAAAAGAGTCTTACAAAAGTGAAATAGTGAGGCAAAACAGTCAGAGGGCGATGGGACTATGAAGGAGGTCAGCGATGTGATGTGAGGACTCAACTCATCATTGCTGGCTTCGAAGATGTACTTGGGGGTGGGGGCATGAGCCAAGGAATGCCTTTAGAAGCTGGAACAGGCAAGGCAATAAACTCTCCCCTAGAGATTACAGAATGGAATGCAGTCTTGCTGACATTTTGATTTTATTTTATTTTATTTTATTTTATTTATTTTTTTTTTTTTTTGACATTTTGATTTTAGCCCAATGACACACCTGTCAGATTTCTGACATACAGGATTGTAAGATAAAAAAATTGTGTGTTTTTTTTTTAAGCTACAAACTTAGGATATTTGCAGCAGCAACAGAAGACTAATACATACACTGATAGCCTACACTGTGGTTCTGGTTAAACGAATTATAGCCTGGCCATACAAAGATCTCTACAAAGCTATTAAAAACACATTTTAAAATAATAACATGGAAAATACTAACATTTTACTATTAAGTAAAAAACTTATAAATGGGCATACACTACATGATCTTAATTTCTGTAAATCAAAGTATAAACACATGAAAAGTAAAATACATGAAAAGTGAAATGTCATCTCTGGAACGTGGGATTATAGTTTTATTTCTTTATACTTTTATCGTAGGTTAACAATTCATCATAAATATATTTTTAAAAAACAGAAAATGGTAACAGAAAACAGAGAAATAGAAATAGAATAGAAATAAAAAACAGAAGAGCAAACAACAGAAAAACATTGGGCACCTAAATTACTAAGAGTCTCTCAAAGTTGCAAACGTACTTGCTTTAGATCTAATTTTGAAGATGCATGTCAGATACTGCTTCTTTGGGAAACATTTACCAATCACTCCCAGTCCCCTCAGCCATTTCAATCAGGTTGCTGAGCTCCCCCCTATGCTCTGTGACTACCATTCCCATACATCTCTGAACTGACTCCTCCACTGAACTCTCACTGAACTTGAGGAAGGGCACTCTATTTTGCTCATCACTGCATATTTCTAATTCACAGATCTTAGCTCACAAGTAAAATCAAGAATAGCTTAGGCCTAAGAAGACGGGAGGTTTATAACTTATTTTCAGAAGGCATATGAACACCTCTCTATTTACTCAAACCTACTGCTTCTTCAATTAATGAATTACAGGAACAATAAAAGTATGTTGCTTCATGAGTTCTATAGTGAGGATTAAGACAGGAATTTAGAAATAATGGATGTCATTTTCTACAGGCCTATTTTACTGCCAACTATCCTTAAGGTAAGCATTATTATAGCAAGTCTGCATATTAGAAACCTGGAGACTCAGAGAGGTTAAGAACTTGCCTGAAGTTAGTGGCAGGGATGGGCTCAGATCAGGGTTCATTCCCTAAATCACACTGCTGACTGAATATATATGCGCTCAACATTTATCTACAGCCTCTCTAGATATTCAGCTGAGAACATCTCTCTCCTTTACTGTGAAATTACCATTTTTATAAGTGGTCTAATCAACATCATTAGTTATCTATGGCTCTGTTTTTTTTGTTTTGTTTTTTTAAATAAGTTTGTAGGTACCATAGGAGGAAAATAATCCTTATCCTGGGAAATATGTTTATCTCAATAATGAATATAGCTTTGTTAGCAGATTTACTCAAGCCTGTTAATTCATACCTTAATTCTACTCTCCTGTGGAGAAGAGCACACCCATTAGGTAAATTTTGTCCTCAAAAGCTGGCAAATAACCAAAGACCATGCACTCTGGTTGCAGTTTACGCTTCCACTTGTACTCCACATAGTATACAATTTATATTGTAAGTAATAAAAAGAGCCTGAACTGACAGAAAGCCATGGTTACACCTCTGTAATTAATAAGGCTATTTCATTAATCTGCATGTTTTGCAGCAGGTTGGCAAGGCCACCATTATTCATCCTTTCACTTGTTTGAGTCACAGGGGCACATATGCTAGCTCACGCATGTCTTTACTTCTTTCCAAAGAGACCTATGGAACAGCTGGGCTCCGCCACATGACCTACTATTGCGTCCTATTATAACAGATTTCACTGGATGAGCACTAAGTTGCCTATGGCTTTATCCCTCTGACTTGATTAGTAGAACTGTTGAAACTTAAACTCCCGTAAAGAGAAAGACGGCTATTTTTTTTTTTTTTTTTACTGTTGCTATCCTAATTTTAATTTTCATTGCTTTCTTGTTTTTTTACTGATAAACTGGGTGCAAACAATAAACCTATTTCTCATGAATCTGCCTTTCATCTCTACCACTGAAAACAGCAATTAATAAATATAAATAGCAGTCTGGCCAATTAATACAGACCTAATTTTCTTTTAAAACTAATAAGCAATGTCATTTGTTCCAAACTAGTGACAGAAAAGCTCTCTGCAGTGGAGGGGATAAAAATTTCTTCCAAAATGAGGCTACAGACATAAGATGAAAAGGAGAAAGGTAAAATCATTCAAAGTCAAAGAGCAACGTTGTGACATTAGCAAAGAAAAAAGAATGCAAGCCCTGACATTTATACTCATAAATTAACAAACCTTAAAATCAAAACATAAAATCAAAAATTTTAATTAAGATTCTAATTGTGATATTACAATCTGATTCAAGTTACTCTAAATTCAATTAAGATATGTCCATATTATTGAGATGAAAACCATGATAATGTAGTCTTGCATGTCTACTGAGAAAGGCCACAAATATATGAGAAACCAATCACAGTTATCAAATATAAGAATGCAAAACGATATTCAGTCATTTAAATTAGGTTGGCCAATTTTCTAGAAAAATGGTTAGTGCAATTTGAAGTGGATAGCTTTTTTCCAATAATTTATCCATGTCTATTTTATAGAAAATAAAACATTTGAAATTTTTCCACTCTTCCTTAAGAAAAAGAAAATTCAGGGCTGACTTAAAAGTAAGAAGTCAGGGGTGCTTGGGCAGCTTAGTCAGTTGAGTGTGTGACTCTTGATTTTGGCTCAGGTCATGATCTCAGGGTTGTGGGACTGAGCCTCATGTTGGGCTCTGCACTGAGCTCGGATCCTGCTTAAGATTCTCTCTTTGACCCCTGATTCCCCCCCACACCACCCCCCCACCGGCTCCTGCTCATGCTCTCTCTCAAAAAAATAAAAAAATAAAAGAAGTCAGATTTCAATTATAAAAACTGAACTTTTGTGCAACAAACTAATATGTGCTTTTCTTGGGGTGGGGAGTGTTTGTGGAAAGAATCCTAGAGTTCGTTTTAAAGTCTTCATTTTCAAGTTATTTATTAATGAAGTTGAAAAGAAATATATTTTCTGTAATTTATTAAAGGCCACAAAATCACACCTTGAGATTCTGTTAATAACTTAAAGTTTCAATTTTTAAACTCACAATCAACATGGAATCGAAAAAGTAAATCCATTCTTTTTGTTAAACAAATTAGTTTTTACAACTAATTAATGGGTTAGTAGGGAGTAACGTAAATGTTGAAAAAAATCATGAAATGTACAGTATTTCAAAAAGTAATCTATTTTTAAAAGTTTTAGAATGTTTGGTGGGCAGTTAGTACATTAGAGTAACTATTTAGCACATTTCAATAAATGTTTTTGCAAACATTTAGTAAACACAGTCATACCAGCATTCTGCTAACTATCATCCTGTCCTAGGTCTTTGCCCACAGCGGCAGCTCTATTAACGAAACTGAAATGAAGGACTCTGAAAGCCCTGAAGTGCCTTCAGTTGTTATCGGTAAGAAATATGGCATCAGAGCTTCTGAGTTAATTTTTATTTTGCTTTATTTGTTTAATTCTAATTCACCAAATACTGGTTATCCACATGTTGAATCTGACTAACAGAACATTCACAAACATGATGAATAAAAGTAGATCACAGCAGTAATATTTTTGGTTGAATTTTTTCTCTGATCCATAATCAATACTCAGAGAAGCTACTAAACCTTTAAAGAAAAGATTTACTTGATGTAAGAAAAGAATGTCAAGAAAGGATAAAATGACCCTTCAAGTCTACAAAAAAAAATCTGTCCTGTGGAAATGATTTAGCTTGGATATTGGAGCGGCTAAACCCAGACCATATTTGAGACAGATTAAAAATTCAAACACTGGGCGCCTGGGTGGCTCAGTTGGTTAAGCGACTGCCTTCGGCTCAGGTCATGATCCTGGAGTCCCTGGATCGAGTCCCGCATCGGGCTCCCTGCTCGGCGGGGAGTCTGCTTCTCCCTCTGACCCTCCCCCCTCTCATGTACTCACTCTCTCATTCTCTCTCTCTCAAATAAAAATAAATAAAATCTTTAAAAAAAAAAAAAAATTCAAACACTGAAGTGATTAACTGAAAAAAAAACTGATTTTTTTTTTCGGGCTACCTCAAATGTACACCTTTTAAAGTAAGGGCAAACAACTAAAACAGACATTAACAATCATTAAGTTCAAGGTGAATCTAAAGGGCTAGTGAGGCTCATAGGAGAATGCTGGCCTTGGGTGGAAATAAAAAGAATGAATAAAGCAGATGTAGAGATTAGGGACTAATGCAACAAAGATAAGGAGAGGGAAAGGAAGCAAAAGGGAGAGAGGAAAAGAGAGAAAAGAAAAGAAATGGAGATGAAACCAGAGTACTAACAAGAACTGTCCTAATGACTGCCATGAGGAAAGCTGATGAGCAGAACCAATTATGCCAGTACTTTAAGAAGTACCCTAGGAGGGGTGCCTGGGTGGCTCAATCAATTAAGCGTTGGACTCTTGATTTCACTCAGGTCATGAGCTCGAGGTGAGATCAAGCCCCGAGTCAGGCTCTACACTCAGCATGGAGTTTGCTTCAGATTCTCTCTCTCCCTCCCGCTCTGTCCCTATACCTACTCGTTCGCACGCATGCCCTCTATCAAAATAAATAAATAAAATCTTGGGAAAAAAAAAAAAAAAACTCTAGGACTGACCTAAATCCTGCAGGAAGGAGAAGGAACTACATCCAGCAGCAATAGAGCCCTAAGTAATAGGCAGTAAGTCTGCCACTCCTGGATGTACCTCAGGATGTGGCTGAAATGCAGAAGTTACTTTTCAAAGAAAACTATAATTTCTAGCAGGAAGAAACAATGCTCAATGGGGTTTAAATATATCCCAGTTTTCTCAGAAATTAAGACATCAAGTTAACTGGAATTAAAATTAAAACAAAAAAAAAGACTTCAAATATTTTACAGTATATCCTGGTAAAACATCTTGCCCTTCGTATTTATTGCAATTTTTCACATAACCAAAGCTTATAAAGTTATATATACTTTTGCTGAGAAACAAATTATTTTGCCAATAGTGAGCTAAAAATATTTACAGTTTTTATAGTTACAGCAATCAAGTTACATGCATGGGGAAAAAAAATGTCCTTTTCTCATTGACTGGAATTTCAACTTGTGAAACGGTGGAGTAGAAATATGATGGTATGTCCTCACTTTTCTAATTTTTACTACAAAGATGGAGGTGTAGTTAAAAACAAACAAAAAAAGACACCCCCTCCCCCCAAAACACATACACTGAAGAAGAGTCAGACAAGTTGTGACCCTTAGTTCAATGCTTATTTTCCTGAGGGCAAGCAACTGATCTTAATAGTTATTTCCTCATCAGTAGTCCTCTGAATTAAGAAACCTCTGGAGTACGAGACCGATTATGCTTTTTGGTCAGTCTTTCTGAGACTCCATCTTTCCATCCATTACAAAAGAGAATGCTGACCGTTGATATGCATATGACTAGCAGATGTTAGCCCAGACCAAACAATCTTTGAAAGAACACAAGCTGCTGCCAGCCATCACAGCCTGGAAGGTAAACCCAAATGCAGCTTCCAATTTCACAATCTCATCACCTTTGCTTAACAGATATGTTAAAAAAAAAAAAAAAAAAAAAAGATAGTAGGAAGGGAGAAATGAAGGGGGCGGAATCGGAGGGGGAGACGAACCATGAGAGACTATGGACTCTGAGAAACAAACTGAGGGTTCTAGAGGGGAGGGGGTGGGGGGATGGGTTAGCCTGATGATGGGTATTAAAGAGGGCATGTTCTGCATGGAGCACTGGGTGTTATACGCAAACAATGAATCATGGAACACTACCTCAAAAAAAACAAACAAAAAAAAACCAGACAGCTGCTGTAACAGTTCCCAGCTACCTACTGCAAGTATGTAGGAAGAGATGTAGCAATTCCATTGCTGTATCTAGTAAGGTGGAGACGTTTTAATGTTTCTACAAGGAACTGCTGCTGGACTACAACCTTTAATTCAAGTCAGGCAGCCCTGTCCAACAGAACTTTGTGTGATGACAAAAAATATTTTGTATCCGCTCTGTCCAATATGAGAGCTGAAAGGTGGAAAGTCCTACTGAGAAAGTGAATTTTAAATTTTATTTAATCTCAATTTTCATTAAAAGGTACATGGTCAGTGGTTATTCTATTGACAGCACAGTTAGAGAATCTGTAACTAATGGCCCAAATGAAGTATTATCTTCATCACAGGATATTTTTAAAAAATCACTTTCTCTTCCTCTGGCTATCATTATTTACATTTGTTATATTCTTCTAGATTTTTTTCCTGATATGCTGAATATATTCATGAATTTAAATATGTATACATGCATACATTAAACTAAACACATACAAATGCATATCAGACATTTTTAAAGCAGATCTACAAAATCCTATGGCTGTTAAGAATTATTCTACATTAATACAATAAACCCTTGATAGATAGCAGCCATTATTATTAATGACTACATAGTATAACATTATAGTAAGGTGGCATTATGAAACAGTCTGTCACTATTGGGAATTTAGGTTTTTGTTCCCATTTTTGTTCTTATAAAAAGCCCTGCAGTGAACATATTTGTGTATCTATTTGTTCCATTTATAGGAATATTCCTTTAGAATACATTTGTGGAATTGGATTTGATGGGCCAAATATCTCTTTTTCGGACTGTGGAGAATTATTACCAAATCACTACACAGAAAAGAACCAATGAAAAGACAAAACTCTTTTGAAGATATAAACCTTACAAACCCCTATACCGGTATCATTAGGGAAAAGAGATGATGGTGATGATGATTTAATCATGCAGATGATTAGTTTACAAAGATCCCACCATTACCTTAAGAAAATCCTTTGGCTTATCCTGAAATTACAGTAAACAGTATTCATGTGTCCTTTTGGAGACTGACATGCTACATTCTGCCACTGAAGAGCTCCGTGGGAGCAGGTTCTTTCCCTCTATCACTGAACAGATTACTACACTCCAGTTAAACACCAGGCAAAGCACCTGGTTTGTCTCTAGGGCTATTTTATATATAACATATTTATCTTGAAATTAAGGAATCACACTCAAGTCAGCATTACATTCACATTATGAGACATACAGGGAATTGAGACCTCATGAGAAAACAGCAGATTGCAATTTCCCACTTTACTGCTCAATCTAGGGCATATGTTCATGGAATGGAACCATAGTCACCCACACTATTTATATCTCTCTGGATTATTCCTTCAGCATAAACAAATTAAATGTGCAAATGGTGTGACTTTATAGGATGTTTAACACATTCTATATTTTTGTGTGTAAAATGAAAGATGGAAGAAAAAGAAGGAAAAGAACTGAAGAGTGAAAAAAAAAAATGTGTGTATGCACATGAGAGAACTATTTTTAAACCTGAAATGTGTCCTCTTCTCCCACTACCAATGTGCAGTATTATTTCAATGCTCTGTTCATACTGCTGGTAATAAACAGTGGTTCATCCCCAGAACACACCAGGTAAGATCTCATGTTGTTTTCAAGCTCTGCCAGGTATACTTAAAATCACAAATGAGAAGGAATATTCCTTTTCTTTACCCAAGTGAAATCTAGAAAAAGTTATGTCTAAGGTAAGCTCAACAATTTAGCAAGGCAAGAGGTTGGCATTTTCTTGCATTGCCTTGGAACTCCTATATCCTTTTTTTTTTTTTTTTTTTAAAGATTTTATTTATTTATTTGAGAGAGAGAATGAGATAGAGAGAGAGCATGAGAAGGGGGAGGGTCAGAGGGAGAAGCAGACTCCCCGCCGAGCAGGGAGTCCGATGCGGGACTCGATCCCGGGACTCCAGGATCATGACCTGAGCCGAAGGCAGTGGCTTAACCAACTGAGCCACCCAGGCGCCCTCCTATATCCTTTTTAAGTCATCTTCATTTACCCTATAGGCTAACAGAAAAAGATAATGGGATTTAAATATAATGGGGTATAAATGGGATTTAAATATTTACATAATTTGTATCATTTTAGTTATCTACTGTGAATGAGGTAAATGGCCCAACAGTTTCAGGTCCAAACTCAAAAGAAATAAGCAAATGGGAAACGCATTCTCTTAAGAATTCAATGTCTTATTCTGCATCTTATTCCCTATTGTGTTGCATATAAAAGGTCGACCACATTCCAGGAAACATTTGTTCATAAAAAGCTCATTTCCTTTCTTCAAGGCGATGGAAAGTTAAATTACTGTGCTTATGAGACAAGTAATAAGGGTAAGAGACAGAATTAAAAGGCCACAGGACTACAGTAATAATTTAGAGTCCAATTAGCAAATCTAGATGGAAAAATAAGGTGAAAATCTAAATTGATCTGATAGGCACAGGCTCAATTACTTACAGAAAGACAAAGTCTGAATAATATTCTGAACCTGAATGTGAAATTTACCCCATTAATTAAGGTACAGGACTTAATTGAAATACAAAAAGATTCCAGAAGTGGGCGCTAAACTATGTGATCAGTCCTTTAATCAAAATACTGTACAGGATAGATGACTTTTTTTTCTAAGATTTTATTTACTTGAGACAGAGACAGAGAGAGAAAGATAGCACAAGGAAGGGAAGAGGGAGAAGCAGACTCCCTGCTGAGCAGAGAGCCCAATGTGGGGCTCGATCCCAGGACCCTGAGATCGTGGACCTTAGCCAAAGGCAGATGCTTGGCCAAATGCGCCACCCAGCTGCCCTAATTACTTTGGGCAGAATTTCTCCAAAAGGCACAAAAATACTGAAAACAAAGCTATAAAACTCACCAGGTAGGCCAGTGATTTTTAAAATTTGATACATGTATAAATTGTAAGATACTGTTAA
Organism: Halichoerus grypus; assembly: GCF_964656455.1. Lineage (NCBI taxonomy): Eukaryota > Metazoa > Chordata > Mammalia > Carnivora > Phocidae > Halichoerus > Halichoerus grypus. The sequence continues at coordinate 107,390,065 of NC_135717.1, forward strand.
CACATCTATCACCTCATAGTTTTAATTGTGTGTGTGTGTGTGGTGTGTGAGAACTTTTAAGACCTACTCTCTTAGCAAATTTCAAATATACAACGCAGTATTAACCATGGTTACCATGTTGTACATTATATATAACTGGAAGTTTGTTCCCTCTGACCACCTTCACTTGTTTCCCTCACCCTTGGCAACTGCCACCAATCTTTTTTTTTTTTTGATTCCACATGTAAGTGAGCTCATACAGTATTTGTCTTTCTCTGACTTATTTCACTTAGCATAATGCCCTTAAAGGTCATTCATGTTGATGTAAATGACAGGCTGTTTCCCTGTCTTGGCTATCGTAAACAATGTTGCAATGAACATGAAAATGTACCTATCTCTTCCAGATAATGATTTCGTTTCCTTTGGAAATATATCTAGAAGTGGAATTGCTAGATAGTATGGTAGTTCTATTACCAATTTTTTGAGGAACCTCTATACTGTTTCCATAGTGGCTGCACCAGTTTGCAGTCCCACCGAGAACAGAGAAGGGCTCCCTTTTCTCTATATCCTCACCAGCACTTATCTTTTGTCTTTTTGATAGTAGCCATTCTAATAAGTGTGAGTGATATCACATTGTGGTTTTGATTTGCATTTTGATGATGATGAGTGATGAGGAGCACGTTTCCATGCTCCTGTTGGCCATTTGTATATACACTTGGGAAAAAAGTCTATTCAAGTCCTTTACCAATTTTTAAGTCACATTGTTTTGTTCGCTCTTGAGTTGTAGGAGTTCTTTATATATTTTAGATACTAATGCCTTATCAGATATATAGTTTGCAAGTATTTTTTCCCGTTCTGTAGGCTGCGTTTTCATTTTGCTGATTGTTTCTTTTGCTATACAGGAGCTTTTCATTTTGATGTAGTCACACTTGTTTCTTTTTGCTTTTATTGTTGTGATTCTGGTGTCATATCCATAAAACCATTCCAAGACCAACGTTAAAGAGCTTTTCTCTATGTTTTCTTCTAGTTTTATGGTTTCAGGTCTTACACTTAAGTATTCTTTAATGTCTCATGAGATGATTTTGGTGAGTGGCGTAAGGTGGGGGTCCACTTTCATTATTTTGCATGTGAATATCCAGTTTTCCAGCAGCACTCATTGAAGAGACTATCTTTTCCTCCATTCAATATTCCAGGCTCCCTTGTCAAACATTCATTGACCATACATGTAGGGGTTTATTCTGGGTTCTTGATTCTGTTTCATTTATCTATGTGTTTTTTTTTAATGCCAGTAACATATTGTTTTATTATAGCTTTGTAATATACTTTGAAATCAGGAAGTGTGACACCTCCAGCTTCGTTTGCTTTCTCCATATTGCTTTGGCTGTTCAGGGTCTTTTGTTGTTCCACAGGAATTTTAGGATTTTCTTTTTTCCGTAGAATATACCATTGGAATCTTGATAGGGAATGCACTTAATCTATAGATGGATTTTGGTAGTACAGCTATTTTAATAATATTAATTCTTCTCCATGGACATATCTTTCCATTTATTTGTGTCTTCTTCAATTTCTTTCATCACTGTCTTTTGAGTTTTTAGTATACAGATCTTTCACTTCCTTGGTTAAACTTATTTCTAAATATTTTCTTCTTCCTGATGCTATTATGAGACTGTTTTCTTTCTTTTTCAGATAATTCACTGTCATTGTATAGAAATGAAACTGATTTTTATATGTTCATTTTGTATTCCATAATTTTACTGAATTCACTTACTAGTTCTAACAGTTTTTTGGTGGAATCTTTAGGATTTTTTATACATAACAGCATGCCATCTGCAAACAGAGACAGTTTTACTTCTTATTTCCGATTTGGATGCTTTTTATTTCTTTTTTTGCCTGACCGCTCTGGCTAGGACTTCTAGTATCATGTTGAATAGGAGTGGTGAGAGCAGGCCCTTTTCTTCCTGATCTTAGAGGAAAAGCTTTCAGCCTTTCACCATTGATCATATCAGCCGCAGGCTTGTCATACATGGCCTTTATTATATTGAATACATTCCTTCTATACCCTCTTGTTACTAGCTTTTATCATGAATAGGTGTTGAATTTTATCAAATGCTTTTTCTGCATCTACTGAGATGATCAGTGATCCTTCAGTGGTGGGGATGGTGAGGGTAGTAAACACTGGCTGTGATGGTGGCCTCTCGCTATACTCCACTTCTGGAAAATATTCTTAATCTTGATTTTTTTAGGGGTAGGGGAGGCTCATGCCAATTCCCTTGGGTGGGTGGGGGCTAGTGCTCAGTATGTGGTTCATATGGGCACACAGCAAAAACTGAACTAATGAGCTCTAATTTTCAACTTCAGCTCTTCCTTGTCGTAAGAAAGAATACGATGCTGGTGCTGCAACAACTTTCTTGTGACAGTAAGGGAAGACCTTGTTGGAGAAAGTGATCAGCAGAGCAGCAGCGGAACCCAGAAATGGATACGCCCGTCAACGTGAGCATCAAACTGAAGCAGGCTCTATCCCAAGACTGTTCAGCTATGAGAATCAATAAATTTCCATTTAGCTTCAGTTTCCCATCACTCAAAATTAATGGGTAGGGAGGTGGGAAAAGCACAGTAGACTGAATGTCTCTTATAACTATCAGGAGAAGTCAAGAAGAGACATTTCATACTGGATCAAAATCTCTTGGAGTCTCATAGGCGGACTTAATAGATGAGCTACTGCTCTCCTTCAGACTCCCTGCTGCTACACACTGGATCAAAATTCAGATTCTGCCTTTGTTGGGAGTGCCCACGACCACCCTCAGGCTCAGTGATTCACTAGAGGGTCTCACAGGACCCGGGAGTTGGGTTTGATTTATGACTGTTATATATTACAGCAAAAGGACTCAAAGTAAAATCAGTAAAGGAAAAGGCTCTTAACGTGAAGTCTATAGGAAACCACGCATACGCTTCCAAGAGTCTATTGGTGGAGTTACAAAGGATGTACTTAATTTCTTCAGCACAGAGTTGTGACAACACCTGTGAAATGCTGTCTACCTCAGAAGTTCATTAAGGAATCAGTGCCTAGTGTTTTTATTGGGGGCTAGCCACATATGCATTCTCTGCCTAGAACATATAAAAATTCAGTCTCCTGGAAGGAAAATAAATGTTCAGTATAAACCACATTGTTTGTAAAAACAGTTTAGACACAGTACACTATGAGCCACTCCCGCCATTTATAAAAAGTTTTAAATCACTGTAGGCAACTGTTTATCATTCAAGTTCCCAAGCACCAGCCAAGGGCCAACCTCACAAACCAGCCTTTCTAAGGATATCAATCTCAGGCCTGGCACGCTAACTCTTCTTTGCACACTCCTTTTCTTTCTTTGGGATATTTCAGGACTTTGAGTTAGGGCAGTTTCTCTTCTAACTGCCACCCACCACATTCTGTGGACAGTGTTCTTGTTTATTAGACTGGATATCACAAATACTGCAGATAAATTCAATGTCCTGCCATCTGCCCTCTTCTGATAGAAGGATGGACCTCACTTCAAGCTCTAGTCTGTCTTTATGTGCCCTCCTCTGATGCAGCCAAGTAAACCAGACTACAAGCCACTAGAGAACAAGGCAATGTTCTATTTATTTTTATATCCAGAGTTCTTACTGCATCTTGCTTAATACACATCTGTTGGATAGATACATTCTAAGATGTAAACCTGCCATGCTCCCATACTAATGGATTGTCTGCATTGCTTTCTGTTGTATCCTTGCTCCTTTGAACATATGAATACATACTTATGCACACACAAAAGGCACGCCACTTGCTGACACAAGTAGGCAAACTAAGCAAGTCTCAGCATTACAAAGGCTACTTCAGTTTACTGCTATAGCTACAAGTCACTAAATTAACTTGAAGAACACAAACATGCCTACAGAATAGAACTATTGTCCATATAAATAATTGTAAAATCATAAAATCAGTTGCTGGACTTAGAAAAACAATCAAGGAATATATATATATATCTTCCAAACACTGTACTGAAGAAAAGTGGTGAGCATCAGGCACGTAGGAAACCTCCACAGAGAATAGCCTGCGATCGGCATTTTGTCTTGCTGCTCTGGCTGCTCGTCACAGATCCCAGATGTCATGAGCTCGTAAGTAGCCCGGTAGACTGTTCATCCAAGCTGCACAGTGTGCTGTGAGTATGGAAACCTCCCTCTGTGGGAAGCATGGCTGCAGATGACTAGCTGAAAATAAAACTGAACTCCAGGGGTGCCTGGGTGGCTCAGCCGGTTAAGCGTCTGCCTTCAGCTCAGGTCGTGATCCCAGGGTCCTGGGATCGAGCCCGCATCCGGCTCCCTGCTCAGCGGGAAGCCTGCTTCTCCCTCTCCCTCTGCCACTCCCCCTGCTTGTGTTCCCTATCTCGCTGTGTCTCTCTCTGTCAAATAAATAAAATCTTTAAAAAAAAAAAAAAAAACTGAACTCCAGGCTGAATATATCATCATGATTTAAATTAAGTGTCTGAAGAGCTGCTTCATTTCTGGCATACTTTCCCCCCTGTCATATTTACAAATATATTCTAAGAATACAGTGACCCTAGAATAACACAGGTTTGAACCACGTGGGTTTTTTTCATTAAATACAGTACAACAAATGTATTTTCTCTTATGATTTTCTTTTCTCTGACTTGATTGTGAAAATAGAGTATATAATACATATAACATACAAAGTACGTGTTAATTAACTGTTCATGTTACTGTAAAGCTTCTGGTCAACAGTAGGCTATTAGTAGTTAAGTTTTTGGGGAGTCAAAAGTTATACACAGACTTTTCAACTATGCTGGGGGTTGGTGCCCTTAACTCTTATGTTGTTCAAGGGTCAACTGTACTCTCCTTAGTAAATAAGTAAATTTAGTAAATAAGCCATTCTGAATAAAAGTACAGTAGAGAAGTAAAGGTTCCTCCATTTAAGTCTTACAAATGTTGCTGATTTTAATACAGAATGTTACTCTTTAAGACATTTAATAACCATAAACATCAATATTCTAAAGCACACTGCAGAATCACACACCAAGAGAAATCTCAGGAAGCAATCATGCATATCCTTTTAACCTAAAGAAAAAAGTCCTGCTACAAATTCAAACAGACGCTGATATGGCCCTAGGCTTTTATTAAAATGCCTAGAAAAAATTTCTTCCGTACTTCCATTTGTAACTCATTCCACTGCCTCTCATAGATGAGATAATCCTTTGGAATTTTTAATCAAAATCTCTTTGGCTGTGATGAATAATAATTTCTGGTAAGTTAAATTATATCTGGCATAAGCAGTATACTTACAGTTTTACTTGTCAAGTGAAATCAAACACCTGATTAAAAAGATTCTTATAATCTGAAAGGCATCCTAAATTCTGAAAACACTTCAACTTTATCATTATAGACAAACTTGTTTGTGATTAAATTCACCTACATTAGATAGGCTCTAATTCTTGCATATAAAGAACAGCTGTTTTCAAGTGCAATTACTTTATACAGCACAGGCTTTCTATTGGCTTTTATATCCTTCCAAGCCCCAATCCCTGAAGGCAGTAACTCCAGTTCTCATTTCCTATCTTAAGGAAAGAAATCCAGGCTATGGGCAAATTACCACCTTAATTACTACTGAATCTCTATTTAAATAACTAAGCAATCTTGTTAACTAAATTTCATCAGAGGTAACTGTCCCTACTGCTTATGGGTATTAAAATTTTATGTACATACATGCATACTCACACATATTAGATATATAAATCAAAAGATAACTTTCACTGGTGTTTCATCTAATCTGAAAGAAATAGTTTGATTTCTGTGATAGTTAAACCTGCTTTTTTGTTCCACTGGGTCTCTGCTTTGTTCTATGTTGCTGAGCAACCAAGAGGATGAGGATGGGGTGCTGGCAGAGAATTTCAGTGGCATTATTCAGGCCAAGTAAATATTAAATCACTTACTAAAATTCTTATTAAAGTGAGCACTACTCAAATGTAGGCAGTTCCTATATGTTCTGTGATGATTTTAAATTAAAGGTTGATAACGTGGAGATGATTGCAGTAACATTTTTCCCCTCACTTCCCTTGAAGTATGAAAGTAGGTGAAATGATTATGAGGGACGATAAAGTAGATAAAATTTGTTTTGCAATGTCTATTAGGGAGTAAAAATGTACACTTGATCTTTTTATAAATAGTCAATTGCCTTGATATTTGTCTCTCATTTAGATTTCTTTCATTTAATATAATGAGACATTTATAGGAAGAAACTGAGCAAATTAAAGCATAAATCAAGGTAAATGAACAGAGGTTTACTACATTTATATGCTATCATATTGATGCTTAATTAGTTGTTTTTATTGCATTTTTGTAATCCTTTACAATTTTTTTTTTGTAATTAAAGTAATACATAAACCTTCTAAATAGGAAAGCCATTCTATTTTACTGACTTATGAGGGTATGTATTTAGTCTTTCAAATATTTATATATTCATAAAAATTCATCAATATATAAAACAATGAAAGAGAACACACATGTATTATTTATAAACCTAGTGGGCAAATTTAAATTGTTTATGCTGATTTCCCTATTTAATTTTCTCAATTGAGAAATGAAATATATGTTCACTGACTTTACGAGCTGATCTCTAGTTTACAAGATGCCAAAAATTTAATTGTGGCACTCAGTATGAGTTTTCCCATAGAAAAAAAGAAGCTAGAGGCCCAGGGCTCTCACTAAACTCTATTAAATCCATAATGTAGCTGATATATACTACTAATAGGATATAGAACCTATCCACAATGTGAAGTGATGTTTTAATGGGATGTATTAAATGATCAGTTTTGAGTACTATGGTTATATATCCCCTACACATTATCTTGGAAATAGAATCAGACCCATCTCACTAATCACCCTACAGTAGAAAGCCCTCTGGCCTATGAAACAGAAATCTCTAAATGTCTGAGAAGTATGTAGATTGGATACTTGTCCTGGAAGTAATTTCTCTTTTACATGCCATTGGAACTGGCCCACCTGCTTCCTTCTCCATTGATTCTGCATCTACTTCAGCCCAGGTGCTCTCTCCTTCCTTGGGTACTGGAAAGAGAATGGAGCCTGAGAGTCTACATTTCCAACCAACTTTTTAAAAACTAAAAAAAAGCATTTAATTTTATTATATTTAAAAAGGGGTATAATCCACAAGGATAGAAACAAGTGGTGCTCACAAGGCATCTCTGGCATACATATATTTTCCATGTTTAGAAACCTCCAGGATAGAGAATACCAAAAGAAAATTAATATTTTGTACTAATCCATTTTCAAATAAAAATAGATTATACTAAAATCTATACACTGGTGTGAGGTCTAAATATATAAATTTTCCAATCATGCAATTCCTTGATAAGTTACTTCTTCTAATTACCAAATTCTATTTTGAATATGCTTTTCTTTTCTAAAATTAGTTTTATAAGATGAGAAGGAGGGCATTTACAATATGACTAACAAATTTACCCAATAACAAAACATGAACAGCTTGTATCTGTCAATAATGTGGCAAAAAAAAAAAAAAAAAATCACCATTCAATTTTTTTGATTCCATACTCTCTGCTTTGCCTACCATGAATATTTCAGAAGAAAGTGTTAATCTTTAATTTATCGCCATGATATTGCTGAATACTCATGACATACTTAGAGATATTGCTGAATGCTCATGACATACTACCTATAAACATATCCAAAGCGGCCAAAGAAAACCCCCCAAAACAAAAAACAAATCAAAACACAATGTTGACTCTATGAGTAAATGCAAGTCTTTGTGTAGAAAAAAAGATTTGAAGATACAGAAATAATGACTATTTAGAAGGTGAATTTGAAGTTCTTTAGCTGTGAAGTCAAGATGTCAAGAGGCTTAATTTTAAATTCAGCTCCATTTTTTTAAAAAGATTTTATTTATTTATTTGAGAGAATGAGAGACAGCATGAGCTGGGGGAGAGGCAGATGGAGAGGGAGAAGCAGCCTCCCCACTGAGCAGGGAGCCCGATGTGGGGCTTGATCCCAGGACCCTGGCATCATGACCTGAGCTGAAGGCAGATGCTTAATTGACTGAGCCACCCAGGCGCCCCTAATTCAGCCCCATTTTTAACTGTTATGTTGGACAATTTATTTAATCTAAGTTGTTTAAATGGTGGTAATAAAATACACTTACAAAATTCATTGGGAAATAAATGAGAAAATGCAGGTAAGGTACCCATGTGGGTACTCAATGAATATCAGTTCTCTCATTTCTCTTCTTTCAGGTTTTGTTTTTTTGTTTTTGTTTTTGTGTTTTTTTTTTGAGGGCGGGGGAAGAGAATGAGGGTAAGTAACATAGAAAGTGGCTCCCTAGATATACAGGGAATCCATAAATGTTTAGTTCTTTCCTCTCTGCCTTTCCATGTCCCCAGGTTTCAGTAACAAATAACAGGTGTTTGAAATAAAAGGCAAGTTAAAATGAGCTCTGGCATTTTACCATAATAAAAAAAAATGGCGGAAAGGGAAGGAATTTTTCATCTGGAGTAGTTAAGGTACTACTATGTCCCCCTTTCTAAGAAGGGTGCTTTAGAGCCCTTAGAAGGACCCAAACCTGGTTACCTGCCTCCCTGTGCAGTACTGTCTACTGTGTCATATGCAAATATATTTCCTTCTTGAATAATTGAAGTTCAAACATACTAGCAATCCTAGAAAGTGATATTATTACACGAATATGCCAATTTTTAATAACTGCTACACCATAATAAACATATCTGTATTTTTATAATTTAACCATTTCTTTGAAGCAAATGTCTTTTAGTCTATACTCACAGATAGGTGAACTATGGATTTATGCTCTACCCACCTCTATGGTATAGTTAATCCTAGGGTAAACCTCAGTGCTTTTTTGGTACTTTTTTTCAGACCTAACCATTGCCTGGCTTTAATACATGAATACATTTAGAATACTAATATGCCTGCCTCCTGTTAGATGGATATTCTCTTCTGTTCTCTTGCACTCCATCTGTTATGGTAGAGGAAATCAACAACCTTGGGAACCCACAGAACACGTCTGACAGCTGCAGGACTCAGCTTCTCAGTTCAACAAATCGTGATTCACTAAGACTCTGACAGGAAAAACATTCTCTACTATAACCTAGTGAGGCGATGTGTTAGTGTGTGTCAGCCTGAGTGTGAGTGTGTGTATGTTATGTGTGCGGTTTAATTAGTTTAGCGAAAGGAAGAAGAATATGCCCCCCATTTTTTATTTTAATCGCAACTGGTATTTCATTGCTCTTTCATGAGCTTAAGGCAACACTGTATTCTATCGTATGCTCTTACTACACCCCGAGAGCACATGGCAGAGTGATTATGTTCAAAATCTCACCCTGGCAAAAACATCCTCATCTTGACTAAATTTAGCTTAACGTAACAATAAAATTGTGTCTTTTATTAATGCCCACTTTTTATTTACATCAGAACATCACCATTGTCTTAACGCTTTCTTTCACTTATTGACATTATTTTAAGGTCAAGGGTTTTGTTTGGTCACTAAATATGAATACTGTTTTAGGTATACAACCTGTTTTGCTGTTGTTTTATGATACTGTTACCTCATCCTGCTGGCCTTGGTTCTAACTAGATTTAATACAAATTAGGGAGCCAAAGAAAAATACAAGAGGAATTATCAAAAGGGGTTTTTATACAGCCTTTGCCCTTTCTTGGCATTTGCTCCACCCTCTAGCTTATATTATTTTTTCAATGTAAAATCAGTACCCAAAATTTACAGTGTTTTTTTCTTTTTTTTCTGGTTACTTCTAGACAAACGTCCACTTCCACAGCCTTCTGCAGGGCTGGCATCCTTCCCAGAAACAGGTTTGAGAAGTTTCTGAATATCAAGGAAATTACTGAGCAATAAACTAAGATGAAATCCAAAATTAAAGTCTTTTACCTAAAAATTAAAAAAAAAAAAAAAAGACTCAGGGGCAGTAAGGGTGTGTCCAAAAATTAGGACTGCACAGACAGGAGTAGTAAATGGTTTAGGATCAAAGGTGTGTAAGGCACGCTGCCAGGTTGCTGGCAGATGGACAACACAGTTTAGTCACATGCAGCTGTTCTTTATGGGAGCTTCCTGCCTCTGCTTCTGCAGAAATTCAGGGCTGCTTCTGACACTCTGATCAGAGGATGCTCACTCACTCCTGACTCTTGTGATGAGCTGGAAGTAGGAACTGGCCCAGCCTCCTGGAACCATGTAGAGAAGGGCACCCAGTGAGCCTTAGCTTCTCCCCACAGTGGTTAATTCCCTTAGGAGCTTAGCAGATAAAACTTCCCTAAGATTCTGGTAATTTCTAGGCTTAGGGACAACATACATAATTAAATTTCATACCTTTTCCCTCTCAAATTAAGGATGTATTGATAATCATCTGTGAAAACTCTCTTAGCATTGATTCTCATTTGCACCTTCATCCCATAATAATAGTAATTAATAATAATAAATAACAATTAGTTCTACTAGGACTACCAATTTTGGACAAGATGAAGAACTACCACAGGCTGCTGGACTCCTTTTGCAGGCGAATCCCAAATATATTACAGATAATACTGAATCTTAGTGGTTTTCAGAACCTTACTTAGCAAAGAAAACAACTATACCAAAAAAATACCGACAGACAAGAAACCCCAGGAGAGGGGCACCTGGGCGGCTCAGTCGGTTAAGTGTCAGCCTTCAGCTCAGGCAGGTCATGATCCCAGAGTCCTGGGATCGAGCCTTGCATTGGGCTCCCTGCTTAGCTGGGAGCCCGCTTCTCTCTCTCTCTCTCTCCACCCCTCTTCACCCAACACTCCTCCCCCGGCTTGTGTTCTCTCTCAAAGGAATAAATAAAACTTAAAAAAAAAACAACAACCCAGGAGAGCAGGAAGAAGCTCCCCTAATATGGATGGCAAAGATAAACTCTAAAGAGGCAGAGTCAATAGCCACAAAATGGAGATGGTCTGGGAAGAGCTCATTCTGGCCCTTTTTCTCTCCCAGAGCTTCCTGAATAAAATATCAGTTGCCTAGTCATCATGATGTGACAAAAAAAAAAGCAGCCCCTCCTGCCAAGTACCATTCAGAAATAACAAGGTAACATCATGACAGCTCCAGAGTTCTGCTGGACTGTGGAGCCTCTACCAAAGATTGCAGGCCCAAGTGTTCTCTACCCCTCTCTTCTGCACCTATGTAAACTCCAGAGGGCAGAGATTTTTGTTGGTTTTCCTTCCTCAGACTGAGGGTAATACCTGATACATAATAGGTAATCACTAAACAGCCGATGAATGAAAGTGATTTTGGAGGTGTCCACAGATGCCTAGCCTAGGAAGAGGTACCAGTCTCACAAAATGTATCACACAATGACAGGTCCTCTTTGAAAAATATCTTGCAGGATGTGTTATATCAAGAAGAGAAATGAATTCCAGATCAAACAACAAGGGAATCAATGGCAAGTAACTACTTAGTAAATTTATTGTTACATGAATAAGAATAAAAAATATAGAACAGGGTTGCCTTGGTGGCTCAGTCGGTTAAACATCTGACTCTTGATCTCAGCTCAGGTCTTGATCTCATGGTCGTGAGTTTAAGCCCTGCACTGGGCTCCATGCTAAGCATGGAACCTACTTTAAAAAAAGTACAGTTATAGAACAAAAACTCCATATGATGTCAACATGAAAAGAAGAGAGGTCATAGTAGAGAGGTGAGTTCAAAGACTGATAAGATTCTTATTGAGGGGGAAGACAGAGATATTAAGTTTTACACATTAGAAGGGAAAAACAAATAAAATCACTCTTAATAAGTTAGAGATATTGGTCAGAAGAAAAAAGAATTTCTAATTTTCAAACAAAAGAATAAAGCCTGAGTTGTAAACAACAGAAAGTAGGAAAGGGAAAAAAAAAGAAAAAAGGAAAACATGGTGAATAACAACATGAAAAAAGATGGCAGAAATAAGTGATGATGACTAAGTCATGAGGACAAAAGGAATAGCATAGGGAATGTAGTCAATGGTAGTGTAAAAGTGTTATATGATGACAGATGGGAGCTACACTTGTGGTGAGCACAGCAGAATGTAAAGAGTTGTTGAATCACTATGTTTTGCACCTGAAACTAATGTAACGTTGTGTGTCAGCTATATTTCCATTTAAAAAAAAGGCAGAAATAAAGCCTTCATATAATAAATATAAGAATACATTTGTCAAATTCAGTGATCAAAGACTGACTCAGATCAGATTTACAAAATATCTAGCATTAAACTGTCCACAAAAGACAAAAAAAGATTGGTAGAGGAGGTGGAAAAAATATATATATGTAAGATAAATGTTAACCAAATGAAAAATTTAATATTAGAGCAATTTAAAAAGACACAGAATTTCCTCATAAAAGGTAACATATAATAATATATATCAGTAAGATATGATGCTCATAAATATATGTCCACCTAATATACAACCACTAACTGATAGAACCATGATGAGAAATAGGCGTAATTTTTCATTGGAAATTTTAATACAACTCTTTTAAAATGGAGTAGAAAAATAAATAAATACATAGTAAATGTGAATTACACCATTAACAACCACAATCTAAATATATATTGTATAAACTTTACCCAACATATAATGCTCATTTTTTTCAAGAATATATGAACCTTTTATGTATTAGACTAAAAGGACATCTCAACGAATTCCAAAAAATCAATGTATACACCATTATCTCTACATAAAATGCAATAAAACCTCACATCAATAATAAAAACAAAAAGGTCAGGAAACTAAATAGTTAAATAAATTCATAGTTTTTTTTAAGTTTTTTAAAAAATTTAAATTCAATTAACATATAATGTATTATTGGTTTCAGAGGTACAGGTCTGTGGATTCACCAGTCTCGTATACTACCCAGTGCTCATTACATCACATATGCTCCTTAATGTCCATCACCCAAATGAATTCACAGTCAAATAAAGTGGACAAATTAAAAGTTAAAGAACACTAAGAGTTGAATGACAGTGGAAGTTCTACATGTCAAAGGCTGTGGGAGATGCACCTGAAGCAGTAGGGCGAAACGCAGAGCTCTAGATTTTTCACATTAAATGAAAGAATGAAAAGATACAAGCTAAGTAGTCTACTTGAGAAATTAAGAAATGGAATGTCTGTTTACAACAATGGTGGAATAACAGGTACGGAATTTCCCCAACTACCTTAAACAATCAGAAAATCAGGTGAAATATAAGAAACAGAGTTTCTCAGACTTTGGACAACAGACAGCACAGGTCAGAGAACTCAGAGAAGGGGAGAAAAATGAGGTAAGCTGCACAAGTGCCACGGCCAGTTTTCAGACTGTAGCACGGGGAGAGAGAACTCAAGAGTACTGAAGAGGAGAGAGGCACAGAGGGAGAGTACCCAGAGGTCTGCATCCGTTCTCCTGGAGTCTCTGGTGAGTAATGCTCAGTGCATGTGTGTGAAGAAACTATTGAGGCCAGAGAAAGAACCACCAAATGAGCAGGTGAGCTCCCAAAGCTCAAATGGAGCCAAGAATAGTTTGTGTACCCACTCAAAAGAGTGGACACACAGGGCACTGAGTAAAGTCCTTAGCAAGGTATTGCTCAGTCGTGGAACAAGACTGAAACTGGTTTCAGAACTGTCTTGACAAAGCTTAAAAGCAAGCCTGGAAAGGACCATACTAACTCCAAATAACTGAATTATGTCCTGTCAGGATCTGTGAAGGGTTTAAGATTTTACCATACCTGTATGCTAAAAATTAGCCTGTTACTGTTTCATGGATGCCATAGCAGAAGACACAGACTCCCCAGGTCAGAGATACAGAACTTTACTGAAGGCAGAGCAAGCAGCAGGAATATCATATAGGTTGGCATTGGCTCTCCCTTGACCTCTAAGTATGCTGGGGGTAATACAAATGTCTATATGGATGCCTGCACACCCAGTGGGTACCATTACTGGAGGTAATACAATACAACTTTTACAGCAAATGGGAACAAGCTTGCTTTTTCTCTGCAGGAAAAGTATTACCTATCTCTCAAGATTGTTTGCTGCAAACACCACCTTGAGAAATGGCCTTATCCCTGGTAAAGAATATATAATATATATTACAACTAAATTAAAATAACTCCTACAATGCAATAAAATAAGGGCACAACATTCAGACAAATTTTCACCTAAAAAAGATATATGGATAGTGGAACCAATGTTCTAGGGCAAGGATGTCATAGTACAGAAGTCTAGACCAAGACACAGGAGGCTTCTGAATTGCCCTCCTCCCATGGACACACCAAATGTATAGCTACAAATAGAGCAATTTCCACTGAGAAAAATCCAGAAACAAGTTGAGTGTCTCCTACGCATCAGGTGACTGAGAAAATACCAACATCAAAATGGGTAGGAAAGGCTGAAAAACACTCTTGCCATAAACCCCAGCCTTGACACAAAAAACATACAATTAAGAAGGAACCCTCGACTCCCAGCTTCTCCCTGAGAAGCCAAGGTTTTGGGCCATACATCTAGTGCCCCAAATTTTAAGGCTGCCACCCAAGGGACAGACCTCCATAAGACCTAGCTCTGAAAGCCAATGGGCTTGCATACATTAGTCCCACATGACTATAGCAAATAAAGAATTGGTTGTTAATGGGTGCACGAGTGTTCCCCTTGGCTATCCCCCAGGACTGAGCACAAAAGGAACAGGCAAAAATGTCCACTTCCAGTCTTTCCCTGTAAGGAGTTTAACAATATACCTTATCAGTTGCTGTTTCAGGGCCTAGCTTCTAATCAGCCTGCACCTAAGTGCTTAATGCCATCCTCTTTTTGAGACATCGACAGGTCTTGGCACACCTTCAACTACCGGGAGACACTAAGAACAAAGATGGTGGTTTGGACAGTCGTAAAGATTTGAGAGGAAACAAGGAGCTCATGTTGGGTGATCAGTGAGTTTTGTCTCTTATATAAGACAGAAGATGCCAAGACTAGAAGATGTGACTGTTTTATCTAATGTGCAAAACCAATACAGAGTGTCAAGGAAAATGAAGGAAAAGAAATATATTCTAAACAAAAGAACAAGATATAGCTCCAGAAACTGATATTAATGAAATGGAGAAAAGTAATTTCCCAATAGAGATTTCAAAATAATGATCATAAAGAGGTTCCCTGAGGTCAGGAAAGCAATGTATGAACAAAGTGAGAATGTCAACAAGATATAGAAAACATAAATAAGTGCCAAACAGAAACAAGAAAGCTGAAGAACAGAGTAAGTAAACTGAAAAATTCAAAGAGGGATTCAAAAACAAACTAGATTAAGTAGAAGAAAGGATCAGAGAACTCAAAGACAGGACAGTGGACTTTATGAAATTAGGAACAAAAAGAAAAAAAAATAAAAAGAGTGAAGATGCTTAAGGGACTTATAGGACACCATTAAGTGTATCAATATATGTATCATAGCTGTCCGAGAAGAGAAGAGAAGAGAAGAGAAGAGAAGAGAAGAGAAGAGAAGAGAAGAGAAGAGAAGAGGGGCAAAAAGATTATTCAAATAAATAATGGTTGAAAACTTCCCTAAACTGGGAAAAGAAACAGATAAAAAGCTCCAGGAAGCCCAAAGAGATCTAATAAAAGAAATTTAAAGAGATGCACACAGAGAGAAACGTTATAAATAAATTGTCAAAAGTTAAGGATAAGGACAGAATTTTAAAAGCAACAGGAGAAAGGCAACTGGTTACATAAGGGAATCCCCATAAGATTATCAGTAGATTTTTAAACAGACACTTTGCAGCCAGAAAGAAATGGGATGATACACTCAAAGTATTGGAAGAAAAAACTGCCAACCAAGAATACTATATGTGGCAAAGGTGTCCTTCATAAATGAAAGAGAAATAAGGAGTTTTCTAAACAAACAAAAGCTGAAAGAGTTCACTGCCCCTAGACCAATCTTATAAGAAATGTTAAAAGTAATTCTTCAGGGCACCTGGGTGGCTCAGTTGGTTAAGCGACTGCCTTTGGCTCAGGTCATGATCCTGGAGTCCCAGGATCGAGTCCCATATCGGGCTCCCTGCTCGGCAGGGAGTCTGCTTCTCCCTCTGACCCTCCCCCCCTCATGCTCTATCTCATTCTCTCTCTCGCAAATAAATAAAATCTTAAAAAAAAAAAAAGTAATTCTTCAGGCAGAAATGAAAGGATGCTAATTAGTAACAGGATAACTTATAAAAGTATAAAACTCATTGATAGGGTCTCCTGGGTGGCTCAGTTGGTTAGGCCACTGCCTTCGGCTCAGGTCACTATCCTGGAGTCCCAGGATCGAGCCCCGCATCGGGCTCCCGGCTCAGCAGGGAGTCTGCTTCTCCCTCTGACCCTCCTCCCTCTCATGCTCTCTGTCTCTCATGCTCTCTCTCAAATTAAAAAAAAAAAAAAAAATTAAAACTCACTGATAAAGGTAAGCATATAATTAAATCCAGGATACTCTCATAGTGTAATGGTGGTGGGTAAATCACTTATAACTCTGGTATAAAGGCTAAAAGGCAAAATTATTAAATATAACTATACCTGTAACAATTACAGACACATAATATAAAAAGATGTAAATTGTGACATCAAAAACAAAACATGGGAGGCAAAATAAAAAACTATAGTGCTTTAGTTGTACCAGCTTAAAACAGACTGTTGTTACTGTAGATGTTTTATGTAAGCCTCTTGGTAATCCCAAAGTAAAAATGTATAGTAGATACATGAAAGATAAAAAGAAAATAATAAAAGTATATCATTACAGAAAATCATCAAATCACAGAGGAAGAGAGCAAGAAAGGAACAAAGGAACTATAAAACAGCCTGAAAACAATTAACAAAATGGCAATAGTAAGTCTGTACCCATTGGTAATTACCTTAAATGTAAATGAACTAAATCTTCAATCAAGAGACCTAAAGTAGCTGAATGGGTTAAAAAAAAAAAAAAGATCCAACTGCATGCTGCCTGTAAGAGACTCATCTCAGTTTTAAGAACACATTTAGACTGAAAGTGAAGGTATGGAGAAAGATATCCATGCAAATAAAAACCAAAAGTAAACAGAGGTGGCTATACGTACCAAAAAAAACAGACTGTAGGTCAAAGACTGTAACAAGAAACAGAGGTCATTATACAATGATAAAGGGGTCACTCATAAAGAAGATATAACATATGTTAATATTTATGACTCAACATAGGAGCATCTAATCATATAAAGCAGATATTACCAGATCTGAGAAATTGACATCAATACAGTAATATTAGGGGACTTCATCACCCCACTCTCAAAAATGACAGAAAATCAATTAGGAAACATGGGACTTAGAGGGCATGTTAAACCAGAGGGACTTAACAGATATATGCAGAATAGTCCATCCAGCAGTAGCAGAATACACATTCTTCTCAAGTGTACATTCTCCAGGATAGATCATATGTAAGATTTTAAAACAAGTTTTATATATTTAAGAGAATTGAAATCCTATCAAGCATTTTTTGGACAATGATATGAAACTTGAAATCAGTTACAAAAGGGAAACTAGAAAATTCTCAAATACATGATGATTTTTTTTATTTATTTGAGAGAGAGAGAGCACACACAGGGGGAGGGGCAGAGGAAGAGGAGAAAGAGAATTCCAAGCCCACTCTGTACTCAGAGTGGAGTCCAATGCAGGGCTCGGTCCTATGACCCATGAGATCATGACCTGGGCCAAAGGCAAGAGTAGGACACTTAACTGACTGAGTCACACAGGTGCCCCGACAGGATGATTAAACAACATGTTCCTAAACAACCAGTGGTTCAAAGAAGAAAACAAGAGAAATCAGTATCTTGAGACAAATGAAAGTGGAAACACAGCATACCAAAACTTACGGGATTTATCAAAAGCAGTTCTTTTTTTTTTTTTTTTTTTAAAGATTTTTTATTTATCTGAGAGAGAGAATGGGAGACAGAGAGCATGAAAGGGGGAGGATCAGAGGGAGAAGCAGACTCCCCACTGAGCAGGGAGTCCGATGCGGGACTCGATCCCGGGACTCCAGGATCATGACCTGAGCCGAAGGCAGTTGCTTAACCAACTGAGCCACCCAGGCGCCCCTATCAAAAGCAGTTCTAAGAGGGAAGTTTATAGTAGTAAGTGCCTACATGAAGGAAAAATAATCTCAAATAAACAACCTAACTTTACACTTCAAGGACTAGAAAAAGAAGAACAAACTAAAACCAAAGTTAGTAGAAGGAAGGAAATGACAAAGATCTGAGCAGAAATAAATGAAATAGAGACTAGAAAGATAATCGAAAAGATCAATGAAACTAAGGGCTGTTTTTTTTTTTTTTAAAGATACCCAAAATTGCTAGATTAAGAGGAAAAGAGACTCAAAATCAGAAATGAAAGAGGTGGCATTACAACTGACAACATAAAAATACTAAAGATCACAAAGGACTACTATGAATAATTATACACCAACAATTAAGATGACCTGGGAGACATGGACATATTCACAGAAACATAAAACCTCCTGAGACTGAATCATGAAGAAACAGAAAATATGAACAGACCAATCACTAGTAAGGAAACTGAATCTAATAAAAAATCTCCCAACAAAGGCAAGTCCAGGACAAGAAGGCTTGAATGGAGAAATATTTGTACCAAATATTTAAAGAATTAATGCCACCTTTCCCAAACTCTTCCAAAAAAAACAGAAGAGGAGGGAATGCTTCCAAATTCATTTTATGAGGCTAGCATTACCAATACCAAATACACACAAGGACACTACAGGAAAATTATAGGCCAATATCCCTGATAAGCACAGATGTAAAAATTCTCAATGAAATATGAGCAAATCTAATTCAAAAGTACATCGTAAGGCTCACACAAAATTAATCAAGTGGTATTTATTTCACGGATGCAAGGATGGATACACATGCAAAATCAATGTGATATATCACATACACAAAATGAAGGATAAAAATCTATGTTCATCTTGATACAGAAAAGCATTTGATAAGATTCAACATCCTTTCATGATAAAAACGTTCAACAAATTGAGTATAGAAGGAATGCCTCAACATAATAAAGATCATATATGACAAGCCCACAGCTAACATCATATTAAACAGTGAAAAGGATCAGGAACCAGACAAGAATGCCCACTCTCACCACTTTCATTTAAAATAGCACTGGAAACCCTAGCCAGAGCATTAGGCAAGAAAAAGAAATAAAAGGCAACCAAATTGGAAAGGAAGAAAACCGTTCCATTTGCAGTTGACACAGTATATACAGAAAACCATTAGACTCCAGTTAAAAAAAATGCTAAAACTAATAATTCAGGAAAGTTGCAGGATACAAAGTCAGTATGCAAAAATCAGTTGTGTTTCTATATACCAACAATTAACTTTTGGAGAAAGAAATTAAGAAAACAATTCCATATAAAACAGCAACAAAAATAATACTTAGCAATAAATTTAACCAAGGAGGTGAAAAATCTGTACACTGAAAACTATAAAACACTGATGAAAAAACTGAAGATGACACAACAAATGGAAAGATATTTTGTGCTCATGGACTGGAAGAATTAATATCTATGATGTAACATTACTTAGCAAGAGACAGGAAAGAATGACTGATATACACAACATGGGTGAGTCTCAAAATTATTATACTAGTTAAAAGAGCCAGACACAAAAGATTCCATACTATATGAGTCCATTCATATGGAATTCTGGAGAAGGCAAATCTTTAGCTACAAAAGCAGCTGAGTAGTTGTCAGGGGCCAGGGGTGGCAAGAATAGATTAACTATAAAGTGTCATGAGAAAGCTCTCGTCATGAGAAAGCTATGCTCTAATATGACTGTATATACATTTGTCGAAACTCAAAACTCATACTTTTCGCTTAAAAGTGGTGAACATCATGGAGAAGATATTTGCGAATGACATATCTGACAAAGGGTTAGTACCCAAATTCTATAAAGAACTTATCAAACAACACCCAAAAAACAAATAATCCAGTTAAGAAAGTGGCAGAAGACATGAATAAACACTTTTCCGAGAAAGACATCCAGATGGTGAATAGACACATGAAAAGATACTCAACATCACTTATCATCAGAGAAATACAAATCAAAACAACACCTATCAAGAATGGCTAAAATCAACAATACAAGAAATCACTGGTGGTGAGGATGTGGAAAAAGGGGAACCCCCTTGCACTGTTGGTGGAAATGCAAACTGGCGCAGCCACTCTGGAAAACAGTATGGAGGTTCCTCAAAAAGTTAAAAATAGAACTATCCTACAATCTAGCAATTGCACTACTAGGTATTTATCAAAAGGATACAAAAATACAGATTTGAAGGGGTACATGTACTCTAATGTTATAGCAGCATTATCAACAATAGCCAAACTATGGAAAAAGCCCAAATGTCAATGATGAATGGATAAAGAAGGTGTGGTGTGTTACTCAGCTATCAAAAAGAATGAAATCTTACCAATTGCAACGACCTGGATGGAGGTAGAGTATATTATGCAAAGCAAAATAAGTCAGAGAAAGACAATTACCATATGATTTCACTCATGTGGAATTTAAGAAAGAAAACAGATGGACATGTGGGGGAGGGAAAATGAGAGAGAAACAAACTATAAGAGACTCAACAATAAAAGAGAAACTAAAGGTTGATGGAGGGAGGTGGGTGGGGGATAGGCTAGATAGGTGATGGGGATTAAGAAAGGCATTTGTTGTGATGAGCACTGGGTGTTGTAAGTGATGAATCACTGAATTCTACTCCTGAAATCAATACTGCACTATTAACTAACTAGAATTTAAAACTAAGAAAAAAAAGTGGAGAATTTTATTTATATAAACCATACCTCACTAGAGTTGAATAGCCCCTTTCCAAACAGAATGATTAACAAAACAAAAATTGACTCTTTGAAAAGACTTCTAATACATACAGATAAACTTCTGGCAAGACTGATCAAAAAGGAAGATAGAGAAAGTATAAATTAACACAGAGCGAAACGTGGGTAACCTATATCATGAACTATCACTCAGATTAAGCACAAAACAGATGAATAAATATTAATGAACAACTATAAGCCAATGACCTGAATACCTTGATGGAATAGATCCATTCTGGGAAAAAAAAAATGGAACAATGTGAAATGGAAAATATGATCAGTTCAATAATTATTTAAGAAGTTGAAACAGTATCTAAAACCTCATACTGTCATCATCTCTCTATCTCCCCCCAGTAAAAAACTGCTTCATGACCAGACCATTTTCAGGACTACTCTATAAATTTGTATTACCAATCACCTAAGTATAAAAAAAAATTCAGACAAGTAGATATCAAAAAGAACTTTGATGGTTCAGTAAAGAATAGACAGCAAATGCTATAGCAAACCTCATATTTAGTGAAGCAACTTTAGACCTTACTGTTTTAGACTGGGGCAAGGATGCCTGCTTCCATTAATGTTCAGCAGTAACACAGTCCTGGTTAATCAAATCAGCCTATAAATTTTACTAACATTTCTTCTATACCCAAAATAAACAAGTGGAACATGTGATAGAAAATGACATAACATTAACAATAAGAACAACACCTAACAATGAACCTAAGAACAATGAACAGTGAATGCATTGGGCCTTTATGGGGAAGTTTAAAAACCCTATTGAAGGTTAAGAATAAAGTTCCATGTTATAAACATACCCATGGATATATATGTACTTATCATATGGTATAGACAGCATAACAAACCAATAGAAAATGACAGACTATATTTTAATTGGTGAATGAAAAACAAACTCAATATAAGGGAACTGGATTCCCTACTTTACATCATAAAAAAATCCAAAATAATGTAAACCTTAAATGTGTAAGATAAAACTATAAGCTAATAGAAACATGAGAATACATCTTTGTGACTTCAGTCTAAAACAACATCTTAAAGATCTAAAATGCACAAATTATGAAGGGAAAAATTGTTGACTACACCAACAAGGAGGTAACAGGTAGGTGACAGACATAGGTTAGATATTTTCAGAAGTGAAGACTGAGAAATTGATATATGTAATACATAAGATAGACCCTCAAATCAGCCAGAAAAAGCCAGGAAAACCAAGAAAGAAACGGATAAAGCATACAGATGGTCATACATGGAAACATAATTCTCAATAATATGTTTAATAATCAGAATAATGTAAATCTAAAATACTAGATAACAAATATACACCCACCAGATGTCCAAACTGTATAAAGTTGTATAATAGAAAGTGTTGGGGTTAGTGGCAGGGGGAGTTGGGAATAGAAACCCTTATAGTATACAAATGCTTAGAATGAAAATGGATGAAGCTACTTCTGAGAATAATCTAAAAAGACCTGGTCAAATATTAAAATATTAAATAATATCCTAGAACCCTGAAATCCCATCCCTGGGTACATAGTCCAGAAATATCCTCATAGAGGTTTATATGGAGATATGTAAGAGGATGTTCACTGTACACCTGTCTATAAAAGCTAAGAGGTGGAGACACCTAGATTCACCATCAGTAGGAAAATGAATACATTAAATGTGTTATATAAATGTTAGTATATTGGAAGAATATACCTTACAGACATTGAAAATACATAGGTACATTGAATAAGTCCTTTGGAGAAGGGAAGATTGGGGGCAAGAAGAGTCATGTGTGGGATGGCAATGAAAATATAGAAGAAGTAGGACAGGACCTTAGTATGTTTCATATTGGCATAAAAATGAGTAAGAGCTAATATAAAATTTTCAGTAAAGTTAAAATTGACAAGTTAACAGTAACAGGAAAACAGTGAAGCAAAGTCAAGAGCAAGGTCTTAACTGGGCAGACAATAATGATGATGCATAAGACAGTCACACATACACCCTCAAGAGGAAGTAAAATATTCACAGGGCAAGGTCAGATATCTGGTTCAGTTCCAGAAAGAAATCATGGCAGAGGAGTTAGAAGTATTTAAACTCCCTCTAAAAGCAAACTTGCACATAAAGTTAAAAAAAAAAAAAGCCCATCAATTTTCAGTGAGTAAATGACATGACATTTATTGTCATCTTTCAGAGAACTTAAAAATAGCCAATGATGAAACAGGATTTTTGAGTATTACATAGAAAGAAAACATAAAATTCTAGGGTTAAAAATATCAAGACTGGGTTGGTTCATCAAAATGACAACTGAGGACATTGCTGACTTAAAAATAACTGTAGCCTGCCAAATTTCACAAGTACAAACATTAATCAGTCATCATAAAGAAAGTTTGAAATTTAATAGTATATGTAACATAAAGAGCTCAATGATTGATTGCATCATGACAAATCTCTAATTCACAGCATATTTTCTATGAAAAATTTAAAAAAAGAAAGTAATCAAGAAAGCTTGATCATGCACCTTAATTCAAAAGACACAGAATGCCTCCTAAATGCCTTTTATTCCTGCCTGTTACCAAGAATCTCATCATCCTCAAAGGACACAGGTCTACTACAATGGAGAATATTCAAAAGAACTTGCCTTAGGAATTGAAAAGCAAATTAAAAAGGAAAATTTTAAAAACCACCATCTTCAGAATGTGCCTAGATTCCTAAAGTGACTACTATGAAGAGGGAGCGTTCACTGAAGAAGTGTGAATTATGTATGATTTTTAAGTTCCATTACGGCACAGATGCACCTGAAGTAGGACTGTACATAATAAAGAATCTAACTGAACGTAATCAGGCGCCAAAAGGTATTGAATTTTTTCTTTGCTCTTGGTTGTCTGGAGAAAATTTTCTGAGAAATTAAGACCAGCAGTGCTTTCCTTTTTAACAATAAAAACCATAGATCTCCCTGTTCACTGCTAAGGAAAGTGAAAGTAAGAGACAAAACTTAATTTCTCTCTGCTACTGCTAAAATCTTAATTCTGAAAATGGAAACTTCAGCTGCTAGCTTAATTATATAGACATGCATCCCAATTTCACACACATTGGCATTCTAAAACTAAATGGTAATTTAGTTAACTATTTTCTTTTCAAGGTTAATTTCTTTTTTTCACGTGAGGAGCAAAACACTTTTAAAACTAATAATGTTTTCCGTAAATGTTCCCTTGGAACACGGACCATACCTCACCAGGCAGCTGGGTCAGCTTTGGCCCAAACCATCATTTTATATGAAAAAACACTTACCAAGAGTACAGCAATAACCTGACCTCTACAAAAAACATAAGTTCTTGTGTTTAAATAATTAATGAACTTAGTACCTCTTGCTTCCCATTTGAGTAGTCATGGTCCTGGGGAAAAAGTATAATTTAGATAATCAAGGTGGAAACAGAAGACCATGTGTTGTTCTTCTCACTGGGGTATGCACAGGTACTAACAATTCCATCACCTTCCTTAACATACAGCACAGAAAAACATAGCTTTATTCCTTCTCCACTTTGGATGATCTCATGAGATTACAAAAATTCTCTCCTCTAATCATACCAGTGAAGTGTGTCACACATCAAATATTCATTTAACAAATAGTTACTGAGCACCTGCTATGGGTCATCCACTATGCTGGTAGCAAAACCAAACATAGTCCCTCTCTTCTTAGAGGTTCTGCTGTAGGGCAAAATGCACACATCAATCAAATATATACAAATAAATCTAAAATTAGATGTAATAAAAAAATCGGAGACGCATATGGAGCTTTGAGAATATGACCTAATCAGGATGGTCAGAAGAGTCTTTTCTGGTGAAAAGATGATTAAATACAGTTTTTAACAGTCAGCTCAGAAAGAAAGGGAAAGGAAGGGTATTTATTCAGAAGACATGGCCTGTGTAAAGGTCAGTGGTAGGAAGAAGTGTGCTTAGAACCAGGACAAAAGCAAAGCAGCCTTCTCCTCCTCCTCTCCTCTTTCTCACTCAGTTTATCTCAATTTCCTTCTTTCTTAATTTCAGTTTCCCATTTTTCTTTTTTTTTTTTTTAAAGATTTAATTTATTTGATAGAGAGAGAGAGAGTGGGAGCAGGAACACAAGCAGGGGGAGTGGGAGAGGGAGAAGCAGGCGTCCTGCGGAGCAGGGATCCTGATGCGGGACTCGATCCCAGGACCCTGGGACCATGACCTGAGCCGAAGGCAGATGCTTAACGACTGAGCCACCCAGGCGCCCCCAGTTTCCCATTTTTCAATTATTCCAAAGGTTCAAAAAAAATAGCGTGGGTACAAAAAACAAAACAAAACAAAAACAACTCCTCACCTAAGTGTCAATGAGGAAATGTACATTAAAAAATCAACTTAAACACTCACTGAGTATCTACCATGCAAAGCCCTTAGGACTCAGAAACATCACTTTCACTGTCCTCATGCATGTAAATAATAATGACACAGATCACAGCCATGCTTCCCACATTATGACTTTCACCTCTCCAGGGTGTGAGGATGCTCGGCCCCTCCTCCCTGCCCCCGCCCAGGATAAAAACCCTGCCCTAGGCAGTATAAAACTCCAACAGTTAATGGGGCACATCTTTTTTGTATTTTAAAGATTTTATTTATTTATTTGACAGAGAGAGAGGCAACAACAGAGGGAACACAAGTAGGGAGAGTGGGAGAGGGAGAAGCAGGCTTCCCGTTGAGCAGGGAGCCCGATGCAGGGCTCGATCCCAGGACCCCGGGATCATGACCTGAGCTGAAGGCAGACACTTAATGACTGAGCCACCCAGGTGCCCAATAGGGAAGATCTTACTTGAGCTTTAAGGTAGCTCACTATTCTGGGAGAAGAGAAAACATTAAAATAAACATGCATATGTAACAGCATAGAATATGAGATTTCAGGTTTTTTTCTGTGTGTGGGATATACATGGAGAACTACTTCAGGCCAGATCCCCAGGACATCCATGACTCTACAGTGACATTATCCTTCTGTGGAAATGGAAGGATCTTCCTGACGTGGGGAGGACAACAAAACATGCTGCATGTTGAAATCATAATAAATACCTGTGAGGTATAACTATTCCATATGCAATCCACTCTCTCTGAGTAAATAATCTCAGTTCCTACTTGATTGAGGCCTGCAGTCTCTCCACTTTCCCATTACTACCAACATCTACATACCAATCTCTCCCTCTTTCTGCAGAGAGAAGCCAGAAGATGAAGGTGTTGAGGTAGAAGATGACACAGGCAACTTAAAAGAGAGGCAGTATCTCAGTTCTGATTTCAAATTCTAGGACCACCCCCCCAAGGACCCTCCCCGTTCGGCAAGACACATCATTCCCAGTGCATGGATGCTATAAAATTTTATTGTAGCCTTTTGATGACTTTCTTTTTACTTGACCTAGTTTAAGTGAGTTTTTGTTCAATACAAATCAGAGACGTGCCTGGAAAACACATCTGTATCTCCTTCATGATATTAGCTCCTCCCCCTCACTCCTTAAGCATGCCAATGGCTCTCCTGTTTTACAACAAAACCAACTAAACCACCAACCAAATGAAACTTTGGGTTGCATAGTGTTCCCACCGAACCTCAGAATGTGACCTTATTTGGAAATAGGTCTCTATCTGGAAACAGATGTACTTAGTTAAGATGAGGTCATACCGGACTATGGTGGACTCTAAATCCAGTAACTGGTGGCTTTAGAAAAAAATTAAAGGGGGATTTAGACATAGAGAAACACACAGGAAAAGAGGGCACATGACAACAAAGAGAGGAACTGGAGTGTTGAGAAGCCTAGAAATGCCAAGGACGGCTGGCAACCAGCAGAAGTTGGAAGAAGCAAGGAAGGACCCTTTAAGAGGGAGCATGATCCAGGAGTCACCTTGATTTCAGGCTTCTAGACTTCAGAACACTGAGAGAATAAATTTCTACTGTTTTAAGCTACCTTCTTTGGGGTACTTTGTTTTGGCAGCCCTAGAAAAGGAGTACAACCTTCTTAATCTCCCATCTAGGGTAACCACACATCTTGATTTGTACTTTATGTCCTGGCCAAATTACCACCGATGCCCCTTTCCATTCTCAAAAGTATTCCCAACTGGATGACAAATTACAGTTATCCCTCTCATCCGTTACGTAACCATTGCTCTCTCTTCACTAAAGCCAAGTTTATTAAAGAAATGTATTCTCTTGAGAAATTCATTATCCTTTGTTCCAGTAGTGAAGACTAATTAACAAATTTGAAACTGGCCTTTGGGTTTTACTTTTTTTCTTAAGATTATTCACTTTCCCCCCACCTTTCTATTATGAGAATTTTCATAATTCCACAGAAAAGTTTAAAATTACAGCACAATGAACGTGGGTTCACTCTTCAACCTAGATCAGGGGTGGCCCAGGGCTGATCTGGTCTGCTGCATGTTTCTGCTTAGCCCATATGGCTTTTACATTTTTCAAATGTTAAAAAAATTCAAATTTCAGTGTCCATTAATACGAGTTACTGGAACACAACCATGCCCATTTGTTTATACACCTGTGGCTATTCTGATGTTAAAATGGTCAGGATGAGTAGCTGTGACAGAGATCATAAGGTCTGCAAAACCTAAAATATTTACTATCTGGCTCTCTATAGAAAAAGCTAGTCAACACTTCACCTAGACTCACCACTTGAAAAAAAATACAACATAAAGAAACAAACAGCCCTCCCCCACCACCCCACTAGTCTGCTTGAGCTGCCATAACAAAATATCACAGGCTAGAAGGCTTAAACAGCAGACATTTATTTTCTCACAGTTCTGGAGGCTGGAAATCCAAAGCCAAGTCACCAGCAGGGTTGGTGTCTGGTGAGATCGCTCCTCCTGGTTTGCAGATGGCCAACTTCTCACTGTGTCCTCACATAACCTTTCCTCTGTACACAGGTGCAGAGAAAGCCCTGTGGAGTCTCTTCCTTTTCTTATAAGAACACAAGTGCTATTAGATTAGGTCCTACCTCTATGAACTCATTTACCCTTAAGTACCTCCTAAAGGTCCTTTTTTGTATAGTCACACTGAATGTTGGGGCTTCAATATTTCTGAGGACATAATTCAATCCAAAACATAAACATACACACATACACACATACCCCAACGACCTTTATCACACTAAAGAAAAATAATAATGTCATAATATAATCCAATATACTGTCCACATTCAAGTATCCCCAATTGTCTCAAAGGCTAATTGTTTAAAGAAACTTAAAAAAGCCATTTATCATTCTTTTAATGTTTACTGTCTACCCTGTTCATATATAAAGATGAATAAGAAGCCAACATTGCTCTTAGTTAAGAGTAAAAGATACAAAGAAATACAGTAGAGTGAGACCATAAGCCAAATTACAGTTAAAGAATAATGATGTATAATAATGATAATCAAGAGGGGTCAAAGGAGACTGGGATAGATCTTAACAGTTAGGTAGGCTTTAAGTGTTTACTGACATAATGGGTAATTAACAATTTATATTATTAATCAGCCTTGATAACTAGAATATACACACACACACAAAAAAAACCCCTTAAGAAAAGCTTCAGTTGTGGGGCGCCTGGGTGGCTCAGTCGTAAGCGTCTGCCTTCAGCTCAGGTCATAATCTCAGGGTCCTGGGATTGAGCTTGCATCAGGCTCCCTGCATGGCAGGAAGCCTGCTTCTCCCTCTCCCACTCCCCCTGCTGTGTTCCCTCTCTTGCTTGTGTCTCTCTCTCTGTCAAATAAATAAAAAAATAAAATCTTTAAAAATTAAAAAAAAAAAAGCTTCAGTTGTTATTCTTTATTATAAACATTCTTTACCTGTGACCAATCCACATTTGTCAATTAGCAGGATGGAAAACTCAGGCACCTCTCGTTCGTTCTTACCCCAAGAGTCCATGTATTTCCAAATTTTTTTTTTTTTTTTTTGGATACAGTCTTTATACCCCTCAAGGCCCTCAGCATTTCCGCTATTTTCTCATCATCCAGACTTCACAACTGTAGCGCCCTTCTACTTTGTCTCCTTATACAGTCTCTACTCCTTATTTATTTTGTCCACTTGTGCCAGACCAATGGTCTCAAACGAGTATTTGGTCAGTGTCTTACTCAGAGCCCTGTAACAGCATCCCCACTACCTACAAAATAAAGTTCAGTTCCCTTTTGGATCATACTCTAGGCACTCCACAAGCTACTTGTGCTACTAGATTCTCGCATGAACTCTGCAGTCTTCACTCTCTCTTGAACAAATGTGTTTCTGTCTAAAGCTTCACTCATGCTCTTCTGCTCATGTGAAAACACTTCATCTACTCAAGGGCACCACTCCAGCAATCTTCCTTCTTTCCCCTGCATCATTTGTTTCCTTTCCACTGGAACATTCCTATCAACCAACAAAAATTTAAAACACACACCTTTCTTGACCCATTTCCCCTTAAAAAAAGGTGGGGGGCAACTCAAAAGACTTGGCTGTACTCACTGTTTCTCTTATTCTTCCACTTAGGTTTTTGATTGCACCACTATCCACTATAACCCAAGGTCACCAATGTCCTCCACATTGTTGAATGTAATGGACAATTTAGTCCTTCCTATCACTTGGCTTATCAGCAACATCTGACACAATCAAATCACTCCCTCCTTCCTGAAATCATCTATTTTCCCACTTGGCTTGCATGACAGGGCACTTTCTAGGCTGCTCCTTCTCCTTCACTGGATCCATCTCATGCCAAGTGCCTCAAGGACATCCTTGGATCTCTTTAGTTATCTCAACTTCCTTGCTGATTCCACTCAGTCTCATGGCTTTAAATGCCATCATCTACCCATAGCTGACCTCTGGGTTCACATCTCCAGTCTGGATGGCTTCCCTAAACTCCTCTCCCCATTTATACATTAATATATAGGCTACTCAAACTCAATGTATGCAAAATTTGAACTTTCGTCTCCAACTCAACTCCATTCAGAGTCTTCTACCTTTCAGCTCTTATGCCCCAATCCTACCTTTACCTCTATTACTTCCTGTCTTCTCTCGCTCACTGCCAGTCTTAACTGGCCTCCTTTGTGTGAACACACCAGGCGCTTCTTAGAGCCCTGACATGCTCATGCTCTTGCACTTGGAATGCTCTTTCCCCAGACACACTTCATGGCCTAGTCTTTCAATTCGTTCAGGACTTATTTTCAAATGTCATCTTCACAGCAAAACCTCCCTTGAACGCTAAAATTCAATCCCCTCCCCACTCCAGCCCCCTCTATAATCCCTATCCTGTTTTATTTTTCTCTACAGCATTTATTGCCTTCTAAAATATATTATTTCTTTATATTGCTTATTGTCTGTCTTCTGCTAGAATTTCAGTTCCATGAAGGCAAAATTTTTGTTTTGTTCCCAAGAAATCTCCAGTGCCTAGAACACTACCTAACACATGGTAGGTGCT
Source organism: Halichoerus grypus (assembly GCF_964656455.1). Lineage (NCBI taxonomy): Eukaryota > Metazoa > Chordata > Mammalia > Carnivora > Phocidae > Halichoerus > Halichoerus grypus. Next base: position 107,420,388 of record NC_135717.1, read on the forward strand.
CAAAAATATATGATGCACTTTAATTAGAAAGATCTCATCTACTATATTTTGCTGTACTTCTAGAATACTATATATGCTGTATGCACTAGTTAATTATATTTGAGTAGAATTAAATTATTCACTAAAATGAAAACACTGGATGAAAATTATTTTAATGGTATTTAAACTCACATAGTTTACCACAGATTCTGTACTCTGAACCACTCCTGGCTTTCTATTCATTCACTCATCTTTCATTCCTTTTTTTCTTTTTAAAAACAGCTTTATGGAGCTATAACTGACAAATAAAATTTGTATTTATTTAAGGTGTAAGACTTGGTATTTTGATACATGTATACACTGTGAAATAATCATCACAATCAAGCTAATTAAAGTGTCCATCACTTAACATAGTTACCACTGCTTTTCCCCTGCCTTTCCTACATAAAAGTTACCTAATTAGAACCATTTCCTAATTAATGAAATTTTTATTTTCACATCTTAACCTCTAAAACAAAGAGTTCAATTCTAATAAAATAATTTTGTACCAGACATTAATCCCCCATCCCTTCAAATTTTATAGTTAGTCCTAAATAAGGTCAGAGAAGACTCCTTTCAACCTCTGACACCTTCTTCATACTGAGCTATGGTTGCAAATATCAGAAAGCTGACTCCAAGGTGCAGTAAATCATCATTCGTCAGAAAGAAATATTCAATTATTTTTACCATATTTTATATGTATCTGCTATATAGGATGGATGCCAAGTTCTTGCTTATGTGCAGTTTCAGTAAGAGTTAAAGAACAATCTTTTAGTTATAAGCAGACTTGAAGTTTCTAGATGTTTGGAGATTATGAATATTTTAACATAAAGAATATAAGCTGTATATGTGGTAAGTATTCATCTTGGCTAATGCTTAAGTAAAATGCCACTATTAAAAAGAAATCTTAATATTGCAATATTAAAAAGATAACTATGATTATGGATAACTACATTACAGATGGCAAAATAATTTTGAAGTCTTTTCTATCTTGTTTTTTATGCTAAGGTACAGAAAGGTAACTTGTAAAGTGGAAATAATCAAGATAAACTGATACTTTTAATAATATATTACTCCTTTTTAAAAATTTTTCTTTTTTTCCCTTTATTTTTCAGCAATGTTTACTCATATGAGCCTAAAATTTCTCTGTTGTATATAATTAACATAGTAACTTAAAAAAATCTGTCAACCCATAGGTTTTGAAGTATAGTTACCATAATATGTTCTGAGAAAACTATATAATTAACATAAATAATGATGTTTTAAACCACAGCAGAAAGGCTTAAAAGGAAGCACACATTCATTGAACATATAACAAAGAATATCTACAAGTACCTAACACTTGAAGAAATTCATAAAAAAAATAGCAAATTTTTACTTTTTCTGATGGTCATCTGTTAATGAAGGTCATCACTGCTTTAGTAAGATTTTACTTATTTAAGAATTCTTCACACACATATATTTTGTGATGATGATTATATGTGAAAAGGTCTACACTGCTCACCTCAGTATTCTTTCACATTCCCCAAAGCTACTGTATTAAATTTTAAATGATTCTTCCTAAACCAAACTTGGCACCTTGACAGATTTATCTTTGAATATTATTATTTTAATGAGCACTGTTACTGAAGAGTACAGCTGTGAAATATTCACAAACTAATCCCTGGTAGAAAGTCCTGTCTGGCCTGTGCTCACCAAGCACACCTTCCTCATCATCCAAGACACAGTCTGAGAAGCTCCCACCCCACCAAACTTAAAATTAAACTCTTCCAACACTCAGAGCATATTTACATGTTTTACTTTTTTTTTCTCTACTTAACTAGAATCAGCCACACCCTACATGTACATATGTAGGGAACAAGAGGCTGAGAATTTCCACATATTAATCATCTCCCAGAAGACCCAGCACAATGTTCTGCACAGTGTACGTGCTTTATTAAACTGAATTCCTCTGACTGGTTAATGACTTATATTATGGAAAGAGGCAAGTTAGGACAGAAGGGCTACCCAGAGGTAGAGAGAACTGTACCAGAAGTATCACTGTACTTCTTAACATCCTTCCTAATGAAAACTGGAGTACAGGGCTGAAAGCTGAGCCAAGCAGCACAACAGAATAAATCCTGGCTCCTTCCTTTACTGAACGATTTATAAACACGGTACAGTGGAGTAGTGAAGAGCTCTGGGGTGAGGTCCAGGCTCTAAATCCCAACTATATTGATCACTGCTCTAAGACCTCAGGCAAAATACTCCACTAAGTTCAGCTTCCTTAACTCTAAAATCAACACAGGAATCAAATTAATCACATAAAGATATTGTGAGGATTAAATAAAGTCATCTGTGCATAACATTCTGGCACACAAACTCAACTGAGTAGACCTTAGCTATCATTAGACAGAATGTCTACTAAATGCCAGGCACTATGCCAAAAGCCAGTGACAAATAATTAAAGGAAACCTGGTCCCTGCTCTCATTAGATGGTGTAACTTAATAAGCGGGCCTAAAAAACATTAGTACGAAGCACTTCAATGCTTTGTATTAAATTTTTTTGCAAACAAAGAACGGTTCAAATCCAGAAAACCGCAAGCCAGAGAGAATACAAAAGGTGATTCCAAAATGTAAAACAAAATTTAAAACATAACTAATCAATTTTGGGTTTACGCGGAGAGTTTCTAATTGGGATATCTAGCACTGGGATTGCCTATAGAGAGCAAGAGGGGGTTATTTTCAAGGGTAAGAATTGACTTGTGTGCATGATCTCTGGTATTTGCCTTGAGAGACTACCTTGTTTTCAGGTGCACGAACTTCCCTCTTTCTGTTCCTAAAAAATGACGATCTTCAGTTACCAGAAAGAGTTCAGGGAATCTTTCTGAAGCCTGAAATTGCCCTTAGTTCGAAGAAGCCACTGACAAAGAAATGGAGCTCTCTCCTGCCTTGACTGTCCTATTTTCTCCACTTGGAGGAGAGAGCCGTCAGTGTGTTTACGTATGCAGGAATGTGCCCAGCCATGCTTGCACAGAAAGCCATTGTAGCCTCCAACACTTCTAATTGCCTGTATATGAGTAAACTGCTTTCAAGTGGTAGAGATTACTGTTTATACAGTACATGACTGATGAACTACAAAACATTCTCCAAAGGGTGTCAGTGCAGGGCATAAGTATTACCATATTCTTATATTTTAATTTGGTAATTCACAATTCTGATTTAGCCAGGAGGCAACATTTAAGCGTCAAACACGGGCATTAAGGTAACCTTCACTGAGCATATTGAGTATGTTAGTAATCCTTGCATGTGTGTCTTAAAACATTCTAGATAAGGAAAAAGGAAAATTAAATTACTACATAATTCAGGTGCAAGTTGATATGCCAATAAGACTAAGTCAAGTAACAGCTAAAACAATGGTGAAATCAACATTTCAATAGGATAAATCCACTTAAATGACAATAACCACTGCATATAAATCAAACAAAAGTGCTAACAAAAAGGTCAACTCAGAAGTATCAAGGTACGCGCAGGGATATTAACAACTACAGTTGACCCTTGAATAACACAAAATTTAGAGGCACTGACCTCCACCCAGTTGAAAAATCTGTGTACAACCTTTGACACCCCCAAAAGCTCAATTACTAATAGCCTACTGGGTCTTTAGTGTTTTTTTTTTTTTTTAAGATTTTATTTATTTATTTGACAGAGAGGGGGAGAGAGCACAAGCAGGGAAAGTAGACAGGAGAGGGAGAAGCAGGCTCCCTGTTAAGCAAGGAGCCCGATGTGGGGCTTGAACCAAGGACCCTGGGATCATGACCTGGGCTGAAGGCAGACACTTAATCAACTGAGCCACCCAGGCGCCCCACTAATAGCCTACTGTTGCTCAGAAGCCTCACAGAAAACAAAAACAGTCAACTAACACATATTCTGCATGTTACACATATTACATACTGTATTCTTACAATAAAGGAAGCTAGAGAAAAGAAAATGTTATTAAGAAAATCATAAGGAAGAGAAAATACATCTACAGTGCTGTATTTATTAAAAAAGAAAATCCACATGTAAGTGGACCAGTGCAGTTCAAACCCATGTTGTTGAAGGGTCAACTGTAGTTTGAGTTCTAATGCTATCTGATTAACATTTATAAGGATAACAGATACTTCTCAAATTTTTCATGTCTCCTGAAAGTTTATCATAGGAACATGTCTTTTTTTTCTTTTTCCCACACAATGTTCTTTATTGAGATTTCAAAAGCACAGGGATACCCTTGAAGAATCAGCAGCTTCTTCATTTACACAAAATACACCTAGCTATGAGGTTACCAGTAGCAGCTATGAGGACTGACTGTGGCCTGGGTGCAGTCCAGGCGAGGAATTTGCTGGGCAAGTTACCTGAGTGCCCTTTCTGAAATTAGCCATTTTTCTGATTGTTCTAGTGAAGACATACAGAGTTTACTGTGTTCCAGAGTAAATTAGATCATAGCAGTTACAAATACATAGTTTGGAGTCACAGAGATCTGGGACTGAATCTTAGTTTTGCTCATGAGCAGCTGTGTAATCTTTTTTTTCTTTTTTTAAAGAGTAATTTGAAGGCTTTTTTTTTCTTTTTTTAAAAACTGAGGTATAACTGACATAGCATTACATTAAGTTTTAGATGTACAACATAATGATTTGATATTTCTATATATTGTGAGGTGATCACCACAATAAGTCTAATTAACATCCATCATCACGGGGCGCCTGGGTGGCTCAGTCAGTTAAGCGGCTGCCTTCGGCTCAGGTCATGATCCCAGGGTCCTGGGATCGAGCCCCACACCAGGCTCCCTGCTCCGCGGGAAGCCTGCTTCTCCCTCTGCCACTCCCCCTGCTTGTGTTCCCTCTCTTGCTGTGTCTCTCTCTGTCAAATAAATAAAATCTTTAAAAAAAAAAAAATCCATCACCACATACAGTTACATTTTTTTTTCTTGTGATGAGAACTTTTAAGATCAGGAACAAGCCTTAATGTCTGTAAGGCAGATACCGTTAAGGTTTACAAATATTTTAAAAACCCTATTATTCTCTATATTAGCTGAACTGAAAATGAAAAGCAAAGAGAACCCCAGATAACCATATTTAACAGAATCTTTTCAATCTATTGATTTTGACAGGAAGAATTTTTCATTGTGTAGTGCAATCTTTACTGACAGAGCCTCTATTGTTTGTCACTCTTGTCCTGTGTGGTTCCACTAGGGCTGACCTTCCCCAACCCTGCCTCCTGGGGTAGGGATATGGCCCAAGTCACATCAATCAGGAGTACCACATCTCCCTGAAAAAAAAGAGATGGGTGTCTGGTGTTGGCCTGTGTCCTTAGTCAGATCAGTACTAGTTTCAGGATTAAGATTCATTGCTCCAACTATTGGGGAAGAGTCGCTGTCCTCTTAAGGTATTCTTTCTGAGATAATGTAAAGGAAGGACAGCCTAGAAATGGAAAAACAGAGTCCTACAGAATCAAAATATTCTGGGTTTTTTTCACTTAAATACAGGATAATAAATTTCTTTTGGTTTTTCCTTGAGTTAGCTTTCTGTCACGTGAAATAGTCAAGCCTATTGCACCTTATACTGCCAATCTTTTTTCTCTAATATTTTCCCCAAATAGTTCCCTCTATTCTAGACTAGTAAGTCTTGTCATTGTCCTCAAAAATAAAAAAAATTTAAGAAAGGAAGAATTGAAAATAGAGGCTCAGACAGATATTTTGTACACCAAAGTTTACCACAACATTATTCACAATAATCAAAAGAATACTATTCAGCCATAAAAAAGGAATGAAGTTCTAGGGGCACTGGCCTGGCTCAGTCAGTAGAGCATATGACTCTTGATCTTGGGGTCATGAGTTCAGGCCCTATGTTAGGTGTAGAGCTCACTTAAAAAAAAAAAAAAAAAGGAATAAAGTTTTGATACTTGCTACAGTAAGGATGAACCTTGAAAATATGATACTAAGTTGGGGCGCCTGGGTGGCTCAGTCGTTAAGCGTCTGCCTTCGGCTCAGGTCATGATTCCAGGTCCTGGGATCGAGCCCCGCATCGGGCTCCCTGCTCCGCGGGAAGCCTGCTTCTCCCTCTCCCACTCCCCCTGCTTGTGTTCCCTCTCTTGCTGTCTCTCTCTGTCAAATAAATAAATAAAATCTTTAAAAAAAAAGAAAATATGATACTAAGTCAAATCAGCCAGACAGAAGGACAAACACTGTATGATTCCACTTATATAAAATATCTAGAATATGTAAGTTCATAAAAAGAAAATAAATTAGACATCTCAGGGGCTGACAGGAAGGAGTGATGGGGAGTCACTGCTTTATGGGTACAGAGTTTCTGTTTGGTGTGAAGAAAAGTTCTGGAAATAGATGGTGGTGATGGTTGTATGACACTGTAAGCATAATTACTGCCACTGAATTGTACATTTAAAACAGTAAAAATGTCAAAGTTAATATAAATAACAGTAAAAATGTCAAATTTAATATGAACAAAACAAAAAAACAAATAAAAATATATTTTCCAATTAAAAAAAGTAATAAAAGAAGAAAAAATAGAAAAGCTACGAACCAAAACCTTTCCAAGTTTCTTAGCAAATCATCATCTATTCTGCTTCACCAAAGCACTGTTAGGAGGTAAAACATGCACACCCACACCCTTTTTATAAAAACGTAAGACATATAAACTATTTTACAAATGTGGGAGAATAATTAAAACCAAACCATGCTACTGCTTTTCATTTCTCCACTAAAATTATAATAATTCTATTTTTCTTGAAGGCTTTTATTTAAGCTCCAAGATAACTTGTATTGAATATAGGTTATCAAGGTAAATAGCAAAAACAAAAGAAAATGAACAAATGTTGTTAAATGACTTTCATTTTTCTTCTGAACACATTAATAATGTACACTCTTACACAAACATAAATGTTTATGCAAAATATCCTACAATTTTGACCGTCAGAAAACCTAAAACATTCTTGAAGAGAAAATTACTAAACTCACTAAAATGAATACCTTTACCAAATGCAAGTTTTAGAGATCTATTTATTATTTACTTATTTATTTATTGTCAGGAAAATATATGGGAAGCTAGATTAGTCATTTAGCAAGTTAAAAGGCCTTCACCTTTTTCTGACTCTACATAGATACTAATTATGAAGAACAAGTTTCTTTGTCTGTGTTAATATGTTGTAGGAAATCTGCTAAGGACTGTTACTCTAAAACCATTCCTCACAATGAAACTGGACTTTTTTTGTGCAGTAAAAACAATAATAAATTCAACAATAAATTCAAAATGGAAAAAAATCTAAATATGGGACAGGAATCCATCAAAATCCTAGGAGAACACAGGCAGCAACTTCTTTGACCTCAGCCACAGCAACTTCTTGCTAGACATGTCTCCAGAGGCAAGGGAAACAAAAGCAAAAATGAACTGTTGGGACTTCATCAGGATAAAAAACTTTTGCACAGCACAGTAAACAATCAACAAAACTAAAAGGCAACCTACAGAATGGGAGAAGATATTTGCAAATGACATATCAGATAAAGGGCTACTATCCAAAACCTATAAAGAACTTAGCAAACTCAACACCCCAAAAAACAAAAAAATCCAGTCAAGAAATGGGCAGAAGACATGAACAGACATTTCTCCAAAGAAGACCTACAAATGGTCAACAGACACAGGAAAAAATGCTCAACATCACTCAGCATCAGGGAAATACAAATCAAAACCACAATGAGATACCACCTCACACTGCTCAGAATGGCTAAAATTAACAACTCAGGAAACAATAGATGTTGGTGAGGATGTAGAGAAAGGGGAACCCTCTTACACTGCTGGTGGAAACGCAAACTGGGGCAACCATTCTAGAAAACAGTATGGAGGTTCCTCAAAAAGTTAAAAATAGAACTACCTTATGACTCAGCAATTGCACTATTAGGTATTTATCTAAAGGATAAAAAAACAGTGAGTCAAAAGGGCACACGCACCCCATTGTTTATAACAGCAATGTCCACAATAGCCAAAATATGGAAAGAGCCTAGATGTCCACAGACAGATCAAAGGATAAAGATGAGTTATATTATATACGATGGAATATTAGTCATCAAAAAGAGTGAAATCTTGCCATTTGCAATGATGTGGATACAACTAGACAGTAATATGGTAAGCAAAATAAGTCAGTCAAGAAAGACAAATATATGATTTCACTCATATGTGGAATTTAAGAAACAAAACAGATGAACACAGAGGAAGGGAAGGAAAAATAAGATAAAAACAGAGAGCGAGACAAATCATAAGAGACTCCTAATATGGGAAACCAACTGAGGGTTACTGGAGGGGAGGTGAGGGGAGGAAGGGGCTAATTGAGTGATGGACATTAAAGAGGGCACTTGATATAATGAGCACTGGATATTATATGCAACTGATCAATAACTAAATTCTACCCCGAAACTAATAATACACTACAGGTTAACTAAATTGAATTTAAATAAAAAATTTTTAAAAAAATGTACTGTTTGATGAGCTCCAAAAAAATTTTTTTTTAAAGGAAAAAACCCCATTCTTCAAAATTTATTATTATCACCATACATATTAGGGAACATGATATATATCATATGAATGAACAGGTCAGCTGTCCTATATATAGATAGATAAATTATAATGCATTTATAATGTCTACCTAGTAAAACAAGTCGGAAAATAGTAAGATGAACTGAATGAATGTATTTTAATTAAATCTCTTAACCTCTGTCACTTATCTTTTATCACTGAATGTCATTCTTTTAAAAAAAAGTAGCCATAGTAACACATCTCAATGACTGCATTTACTTATAGCAGCTGAGCATATATAATGACACTATATTCATACTTCATCTGATTATCTTTAAGAATATCAAATACAAGAATTATGGGTCAGAAATTGATTTTTTATGGCTTAATCACTTTTATACAAATTATTGTAGTTTTTACTATTAAAAAAGCCATATAAATATCTAATAATACTAGTCTTCTATGTCACTTCTCACCCAGTTCTATGGTCATTGCCATTTTACTTTCATTTGGTATTTATTTCTCTGTCTATATGTTGATGCTTTTTGATAAAAAGCTTTCAGCTATTCCTATTAATTACTACCCTTTATTTTATTTTTTTAAAAGGTTTTATTTATATATTTGACACAGAGAGAGAGAGAGAACACAAGCAGGGTGAGATGCAGGCAGAGAGAGAGGGAGAAGCAGATTCCCCGCTGAGCTGAGCAGGGAGCCCGACATGGGGCTCGATCCCAGGACCCTGAGATCATGACCTGAGCCGAAGGCAGATGCTTAACCAACTGAGCCAGTCAGGCGCCCCAATTACTACCCTTTAAAGATAGGGATTTAGCTCACTGTCCCTTCCCACCACCCACACAAGCACCCCTGCTAGTCCTCTCAAAATTGTTATATTGTAATTTCAGTTATATCACTAGTCAGTGTTTCCAATACTTCAAACATGCCAAAGCTATTGGCAGCTGAGCCTTATATTGCACTATTATTACCATCCCTTTCCTGCATAATCACCCCCACCCACAGAGAGAATGATTGCCTTTTGTTTTCTTGTTCACTTACTTTCCTATGTACCTGTCACTAATTCAGCCTCAAATTCTTTGCCAGTCATCTAAAAGCGTAACCTTCACTCATCAAGAATTTCATTATTTTCATCTTTCTCAAGACTGACTCTTCATGGACACTGTTTTACCTCCATCTGGAGACTTCCGTGCTTTCCTTTAATAATGAAACTATCAGACAGAAGTAAGGAAACACAACTTAACACAATAAACCAACTAGACCTAAAAGACATATACAAAACAGCTTATCCAACACAGAATACACATTCTTTTCATGTGTACACAGGACGTTTTCCAGGACAGACCATATGATAGGCCACAAATTAAGTCTCAACAGATTTAAAAATAGGTATCATACAGGATATCTTCTCTGACCACAACAGGATGAAGTTAAAAATCAATAACAGAAATAAAACTGGAAAATTCACAAATCTGTAGAAATGAAACAATGCACTCTTAAACAACCAACAGATCAATGAAGAAACCACACGGGAAATTAGAAAATACTTAAAGACAAATAAAAAAGAAGATAAAATATACATACCAAAACTTATAGAACACAGTGAAAGCTGTGTTAAGAAGGAAATTTATAGCTATAAATATTTTCAGTAAAAAGCAAGATTCGAAGTCAATAGTCTAACTTTACAACTTAAGGAACTGGAGAAAGAACTAAATCCAAAGCTAGCAGAGGGAGTGAAATAAGATTAGAACAGAAAAAAACAAAGTGGAGAACAGAAAAACAAAAGAGAAAAAAATCAATGAAATGAAAAGTTAGTTCTCTGAAATGATCAACAAAATTGCCAAACCTTTAGCTAGGTGGACTAAGAAAAAGAGAAGACGAGACTCAAATATACTAAATCAGAAACAAAAGTGGGGACATTACTACCAATACTACAGAAGTAAAAAGGACTGTAAGAGTACTATGAACAGTTCTATGCCAACAAACTGGATAACCCAGATGAAATAAATAAGTTTGCAGAAACACAAAACCTGCCAAGACTAAATTACGAAGAAATAGAACATCTGAATAGACATGTAACTAGCAAGATGATTGAATCAGTAATAAAAAAAAAAATCTCTTCACAAAGACAAGCCCTAGACCCAATGGCTTCACTGGTGAATTTTACCAAAATTGAAGAAACCATTATCAATATGTCTCCAAGTTCACCATAAATTGAAAAGGAAGGAATATTTTTTTTTTAAAAGATTTTATTTATTTATTTGAGAGAGAGAATGAGATAGAGAGAGAGAGCATGAGAGGGGGGAGGGTCAGAAGGAGAAGCAGACTCCCTGCTGAGCAGGGAGCCCGATGCGGAGTTCGATCCCGGGACTCCAGGATCATGACCTGAGCCGAAGGCAGTCGCTTAACCAACTGAGCCACCCAGGCGCCAAGGAAGGAATATTTTCTAACTCATCCTGTAAAGCCAGCATTACCCATATATTAATGCCAGACAAAAGCTATAAGAAAAGGCTAACATTCTTTATGAACATAGATATAAAAATCCTCAACAAAATACTAGCAAACCAAAACCATCAGCATATTAAAAGGATTATGTCCCACGAACAAGTAAGATTTATTATTGAAAGGAAAGAATGGTCCAATATATGAAAATCAATGTAATAGGTCATATGAACAAAATGAAAAGAAAAAAACATGATCATCTCAATGGATGAAGAAAAAGGATTTGAAAAAATTTACCACTCTAGAAGGAAACTATCTTCAGATAATAAAAGCCATATAAAAAACCCTAAAGTGAACATCATACTCAACAGTGAAAGACTAAAAGCTTTTCCTGTAATATAAGGAAAAAGGCAAGGATGCCTGCCTTTCTGCTTCTATTCAATATTCTAGTCAGAGCAATTAGACAAGAAAAAGAAACAAAAGACATCCAAATTGGAAAGGAAGAGGTAAAATGATCTCTCTTCACAGATGACATGTCTTTTATGTAGAAAACCCTACAGATTTCATAAAAATTATTTTAGAACAAACTAATTCAGCTAAATAGCAGGATATAAAGCTAATAAACAAAAATCATTGCATTTCTACACATTGACAATGAACAATCTAAAAGGGAAATTAAAAAAATAATTCCACGTACAACAACATTGAAAAGAATAAACTATTTAGGAATTAACTTAACCAAAGACTTGTACATGGAAACTACATTTTTTTCTCAAAGAAATTAAAGAAGACATGAATGCTTAGAAACACATCCCATGTTCATGGGCTGGAAGGCTTAATTTGTTAAGATGTCAATACTACCCAAAGTGATCTACAGATTCAATGAAATCCCTATCAAAATCTCAATGATGTATTTTGCAGAAATAGAAACTCATCCTAAAATTCATACGAAACTTTGATAGTCTTTTCAACAAATGGTGCTGGAAAAAACAGTAAAAGAATGAAAGTGAATTCTTAATACCGTATGAAAAAAATTAATTCAAAAAGGACCAAAGACCTAAATGTAAGACCTAAAACTATAAAACTCTTGGAAGAAAAGAGGGTAAAAGCTTCATGACACTGGATTTGGCAATGATTTCTTAGATATGACACCAAAGACACAAGCAACAAAAGAGAAAGTAAATAAACTGGACTCCATGAAAATTTAAAAATTTTGTGTATCAAGACCATATTAACAAAGTAAAAAGATAACCCACAGAATTCAAGAAAAAATACTTGCAAATCATATATCTGATAAGAGATTAATATCCAGAATATACAAAGTACTCTTAAAACTCAACAACAACAAAAAAACCAAACAGGTTGTTGAGATTGCTTAATCTATTAATCTGTAAATTTGTATCTTCTACCAAATTTGATAGGTTTTCTGCCATTATTTCTTCATTCTCTTTTCCATCTGGGATCCCACTGACCCATGTGTTGGATGTTTTGAAATTATATCCCATGATCTGAACCTCTCCTCACTTAAAAAAAGTTTTTCTCTCTCTTCTTCAGATTGAATGATCTTTATTATCTTCATTCTGCTATTCGTTATTAGCTGCTTAAGGATAGCCAGTAAAGTTTTTACTTCTGGTATTATATTTTTCAGTTGTAAAATTTACATTTGGTTCTTCTTCATAGTTCCTATTTCTTTCTTGAGAGTCCCAATCTTTTAATTCATTACAAACATATTATCTTACATCTCTCTACACATAGTTATAACAGGCGCTTTAAAACTGTTATATAATGACTCCAACATCTGGGTCATTCCGGGGTTGCCTACAAAATATTAATTAATGAAAACAAAATAAAAACCATTACTTTGGAAAAGCTGCATTTTAATTAGACTCTTATCATGGAGGATTCAATGATTAAATAAAGTCAGATACATATGTATTCTCTCATAAAATGCCTCAGTTTTATTACATAAAAAGATGAATGGTAAAATTTGAATACAAGAAGTCTATTTAAGGCATTTAAAGCCAAATCAGCTAGTATCAACTTTAAGTCACATCAGGGCGCCTGGATGGCTCAGTTGGTTAAGCGACTGCCTTCGGCTCAGGTCATGATCCTGGAGTCACGGGATCGAATCCCACATTGGGCTCCCTGCCCAGTGGGGGGGTCTGCTTCTCCCTCTGACCCTCTTCCCTCTCATGCTGTCTCTCATTCTCTCTCTCAAATAAATAAATAAAATCTTTAAAAAAAAATTTTAAGTCACATCAATATTTCCCAATCTTTCCTAGTATAGGGTTTAATATAAAATAACTTTCCTGTTGTATTTAAGTTACCCATATTAATTTCTTTAGTGGCTCTCACCCAATTGTTGGGATAGCCTATGTAGTCCTTCATGAAAAGGACAGATTCCAAAATAAATACGAAGCCTACTGCTTCATCTGGGCATAGATTTGGTGAACTTCCTTATTTGCTTGATTAAATACTTACAATACTGAAGTGTAGGCTGTTTGGAATTTATTGAAGAGAACTCAAATAATGTTCAGAACATTAAAACAGCAAGAACGAAAATGTCCCTTAAAACACGATAAATTTTTCCTCAATTATTAAAATATGTAAATAACAGTAATCCTTTCTATTTACATAATTCCTTTTAGTATTTAACATTTCATATTTTTTAATTTTATAAATATTAAATTTATATTTAACATTAATATCTTATGAAAAGAGTAACTGATAACTACTCTGAGAAAGTGATTAATATTCCTTTAGCCAGTTTTTAAGAACATCCTAAATATAAGACTCAGGTTTAGAGGCTTGAGATTCACAGGCATATGTTATAGCCAGCACTCTCAGGAAACACTGCAGAAAACCTCATTATGAGGTATTTTTAAAATCCAAACAGATTTATATGGTTCTGATGTTTACAGAAACAGGAGCAGAAATATGAATTGCATGGCCAGCATCCTACAGTGAATAAGACATGTAACAATGTTCTAGAAACTGCTTTTAGTATTTTGGCGTATATCTCACTGGTATTTTAACAGGCAAGTCATTACTTCAATAGATGATAAAACTATCTTTACAGTCTTATAAACTGAATACAGCTCTAACTTGAAATGTGAAGATTTTTTAGAGATTTCATTTATAGAGGAAAATCTCTTCCTGATGTTATCTAATGGAGAAAAGCTGCTCGGCTGACACAGCCATCAAGGTGTCATTACATAATTAATAGTACCTGCAGAACCAAAACATTTGGTTTGTTCACACATAAACGGAACAGTAATAGACTCTGCATTAAGCATTTTCAACAGCTAAGATTCTTGTCGGCCAAAAGTCTTTAGTTCATGTATCATAATGAAATGGCCTGGTAAGTCCTATAATAATGTTTTCCTCCCACTGTCTTTATGAAACAGTCCACTACATTTTGTGCATTTTATACAATTTTTAAAATCCTAAATTTCACAAGTTTACTGCTATCTTTGATCCCTAAGCCCAAAACATTTGCAGAGTTTAAGGTTTTCATGTAGCTATAGAAAAACAATCAAATGCAAAGTAAACTAATAGGAAATTGGTGAGTCATATGAATTAAAACGTTTCTGGAAAGAGCATAAACATATTAATCAAAACATACCCCTAGCTTCCCCTTATGTCATTTAAAATATAAAACCCTATATATGTAACAGTACAAGTTAGCTCAGAATTTCATGCTCTATTAAAGTTAATAAAATGTTTAATACTTCAAATAGCATGTTCATTACATGTAGCCTACATTTAGCTAGAATTTATCTTTTTTAAAACAATAAAATATCAAACAAGGAAACATTTCATTTCATTTGCTATCATTACCCTAAAAACTGCTTTTCAAATTCAAGACGTGTTTATGCAGTGATATAGTAACTTGGCTAAATCTGGTCTATTTCATATTCAAAGACTTTAAGGGATTTTTAGAAAAGCTAAGGGTATTCTTTGATTAATTTGACAAATTTATTAAGCCTCACTATGTTCAAAGCACTATGCTAGATATATAAAATGTGATTGCTTTATTTCAACATTTATTGAACTTCTATAGAAGTGTGGAATACAGAGATAAACAGTACATACCCTTGAAGTCCCTGAAACACAAATAAACGAATTAACTTTGAGTAAATTGGACACACAAACATTAAATAAAAGTAGAAATTAAATCATATGTGTAACTGTAGGCTTAGTATCAAATGCATATGTTGTTGAAAATGAATTAAATTTCTAGTAACAAGAGCCTGGTAGATATTTAAGAGTTTGTTATTAATGTCACTTCATTTGGATTCTTTCCTTAGCAACATATCTCTAAAAGGCAAAAAATGTTTTACCCAAATCTTCTTTCTCTTTCAAAAATAAAAAAATGCTAGATAATTTCATATATCAGAAAAAAAAAATTTTAATTTCAGAGCACTGATATTTGGCATGCTTTGACCCAATTTGGACTTGCTAGGTTGGGTAAAAAATCTTACTCTTAACTCCTATTAGAGGAGTCTATACAGTAAATCCATGTTACTTCTAATATGTAAATTTAGTGGTTTAATTTGAGAGCCTGTCAGTCCTCCATTCAGGCTCTGCTTGCATTATTCTGTGGGAGTGGTAGGACCCAGAGTGCTTCTTTTAATCAGTGGGGAATAGATAAAACAGAGCCAAAATGCTAGATTCTCTTCTGTACAGATGCAATTTAAAAATTAAAATTAAAAAAATATGAACATATTAAGTGTAGAATTAATTTCCTTAAAAAACTATTTTTATTTCAAAGAAGCATTTCAATGATGAATTTGACTACATTTTGCCCCCTTAATATTTTTAAGTAACTTATGAAAGATGCCCAGTTAAACTCAGCAGCTTTAATTTTCTCACCCTCTCCACCAAAATGACTGTAAAATAACTGACTTTTTTTAAAGTCTGCAAGGATAAAGAACACTAGACTAGAAGTTTTGAACAATGGAAAGAGGATAGACAAGGGGTGACTTGCTTAAAAGAGCAGAACATATGGAGGAAGCCGGCAAGAAGCAAGATGATTGACATGGCAAAACTCTGGAAAGGTTCACGAATTGGAGGTATCAGATATTTCAGACAGAGACTAAAAATGAGAAGACTGGTTGAAAATCTCTGCAGCTATCAGTCAGAACCCAATCTCCCTCCCAGTGCTCTTAGCCGACCCACACCTGGAGAAGAGAGGAGGATCGTTGTCCAGAGATGGCGAACAAGCAAGCTCGCAGGGTTGAGGACAGCAGGCCCAATGAAGGCCAGCTGGATAGCAGGGTCTGAAAATGAAAATCTCTGGCCTTAAGCCTTCTGAGGGAGAACAACAACCAAGTCTGAGGACAGAAAAAAAGATTTTGTGGTCTCAAATTTTTTTTACTTCCCACTGAGCTTTTTCACAGGCAACAACTGCAGAATAAGAACCACAAAAAAGAAGGAGTTAGGCTAAAAAGAGGACATGGGACCCAGGAAACAGGGAAGTTAAACAGAAGAGAAATAGAGAGCATCCAGATCAGAGGGGAACAGGATAATGGAGGCTCCAGGAGGAAGGTCTGCAAGAAAGGTGAGGGGAGGGGAAGCAGAATCACAGGATGGATTTCCTGATGCTTCTCTTTAGGCTTAACCATAAAGACAGGGTCTTACAGTTCCACTGAAGAGTGTGTGGAAAAGATTAGTGAGGGGTACATTGAAGACTGAGCAAATTAAAGAAGGAGGCAATTATTTATTATAGAGGAGAAAAAAATGTTGGTACAAATGTATTAGCGCACAGGTCAGGCTCCGGGGCACAGGGTAAGGTGAAGAAGCGTGGAGCCTGTTGCTAGAGCAGCAAAAGAGCACGTCATCACGGCATGCAAAGCCGGTCAGTTGGAAACAGTACTTCAGTAGTCATAATGATGAAAACAGTAAATGTCAGTTAATCCAAAAACTTGAGATACAGTCATAAGGGGGGTTGTGAATAGGGGGCTGGTGGTTGAAAGAAGTTTTTCATCTTCCATAATGAAAAGTCAGTTCAGAATTTCAAAAATCATAGTCAATGAAAATTATATAAATGTTATTTATTTAGGAATACAGATGCTATTACAGAAGGAAATACCTAAAAGAAGTAAAAGTAATTGACTTTGGAGAGTAAAACTTAAGTAAGAGAAGAGCGGGTCAGGGACAACTGCTTTTCATGATAAACTTTATACTATACCTTGACTTCTGTATACATAATACTGAGATAAAAATTAAAATAAAAAATATCAATAACCTTAAAATAAGTTTGTGACTTTTTTAACCTACTACATGACTGACTCAACTTCCAGGGGATAGTCTATCATTTACTGAAGAAATAAACCCTTAAAAATAGCAAAATAGGAAAACCTGCTTTCCTGTGCTTTAAGAGATCAATCTTCAAATCTGATCCATATTCTACCATCAAAATAACCAGCTGACATTTTTTTCTGGTTGTTGAAACCTTATACACATGCAACATAAGTTAACAATATAATTTTAATAACCAAATTAGTGCACAAATTGGCTTTCTAATGAACATGTGGAAACAAATACCTAAATGCCTAACTATATGATTCATGCTGAGAAGCCCTAGTCATTTGAGCTTTTCTGATTTTAGAAATCATCTGAATTATCAATTAATGTACCAACATACACCTTACAAACAACTGATACATAGGAATGATCTTTTGCCCGCTTCATCTCTAAGTCGTTGTCCCAAGCACCATAAGCATCGTCTGTACTTCCTTCTTCCCCTACCAGGGGCAAAAGGAACGCCCTACTATGACCAGAATTCTCATCACTACAACTGCCCTTGCAGATGCTTTTGCTGTGGCCACCATCTCTCCTGAACCCATTCACCTACCAGCAGGGTCTGGCACCTACCTATACCCACACCTGCACCTCGAGGACCCTGGGTCCCCTGAGCATCTATGCTTTTCTATTCCACTCCCACCTGGGAATTCTGGGGTTGAGGGAAAAACACACTTGGAATCTTGAGTTATAGCTTGGAAGTTTTCCTGCAACAGCAATGATAAGATTGTTTCAGTATTTCAGATAGGATAAAGCATAAAGAAACTTGGGTATCAGCTTAACATACAGTTTCTATTAGGAAATGATTCACAATTTTCTACTGAACTTTAAATTCTTAGCAAACAATTAGTAAGTTAGAAGTGAACTCTGTAAAGACCAGCGAAAGAAATACTCTCCTACAAAACAAACAGCCAGAATATAAATACCTACAATTATAAATGCTTATCCAAAGTTACTTGTTTGCATTTTGTCCTAATTATGAAAATATTACTAGTTTCAGTTTGTTGTATATAATACCATCTCATTACGATATTGCCATTTTACTGAGGTTAATTAGTAGAGTCCTCATTTTGTTACTCATGTAGCTATTCCTTTCTTTCCTTTACTGAAAAAGCTTCATCTCACTGAACTACAAACAGACCCTGCATAATATAATTTGGCAATCGAGTTCACGCGTTTCCTAGGACAGGTGACAGGATAAACCCAAAGGCTGTATCAACTTCTTTCTTCCATGCTGGTTTCAGTTCTGAGTTTGAATGAAATGAGTGGCATACAAAGGTGATGCTGATTTTATTGTATGTTATTCCAGTACTTCTCCAGCTGTGGGGCTTGCCAATCTACAGAGACTCAGGTTAAGAGGGAAGAAAAGGGACTTTTTTTCCCTCTCCATTTTTTTAATCAGTTTACTAAGGATTTGGAAAAGTCAGGCACTTCAGATAAAGGTGAAGTCCAGTATGACTACCTTTCTTTTCCTGACTACTGAAGATGAACAAATTATCCAATGCTTAAAATAACCCCCCAAATACTTAGTTGCCCATCTTTCAAAATTTCAGCAGGACTTCATGATAAAAAAGCAGCAATGTGCAAATAATCCTCAACGACATCATCTGGTTCTGAAGAAGGGAAACAGAACAAGCATTTGTCTTCATTTCCAATGCAACCAATATTTTCTAAGCGCCTATTGTATGCTGGGCACACTTCAAAAGGAACGAGGCAGATGAGGGCTCTCCTCTCATAAAGCTTAATGAACAAGTAAAAGAGGATAATTTTCGGCAGCCATAAATACAATGAAGAAAATAAATGTGGGGCGCCTGGGTGGCTCAGTTAGTTAAGCGTCTGCCTTCGGCTCAGGTCATGATCCAGGGTCCTGGGATCAAGCCCCGTATCAGGCTCCCTGCTCAGCGGGAAGCCTGCTTCTCCCTCTCCTACTCCCCCTGCTTGTGTTCCCTTTCTCGCTGTGTCTCTGTCAAATAAATAAATAAAATCTTAAAAAAAAAAAAAAAGAAATGCAGTGGTATGGATGAAAGGAGGTGGCTATTTTTGAATAGGGTCAAGGCCTATCTGAGGTGGTGACATTTATTTACTTATTTTTTATTATTATGTTATGTTAATCACCATACATTACATCATTAGTTTTTGATGTAGTGATCCATGATTCATTGTTTGCGTATAACACCCAGTGCTCCATGCAGTACGTGCCCTCTTTAATACCCATCACCAGGCCAAACCATCCTCCCACACCCCTCCCCTCTAGAACCCTCCGTTTGTTTCTCAGAGTCCATAGTCTCTCATGGTTCATCTCCATGAGGTGGTGACATTTAAATTTGGACACAAGCAACAAGGAACCAGCCACAGGGAAGATCTGGAGGAAGATCTTTCCAGCCAGAAAGAAAAGCAACTGCAAAGTCTCTATGATGGGAACAAACTTGGAGAGTTTGAGAAACAGATGAAAGAAAAGAAAAAAGGCTGGTGTGGCTGAGACCTAGTGAATGGTGGGAAGAGGGGCAGGAGATGAGGATGGTGGATAAAATGGGGGCCAGATGTGCAGAGTCTACGGACCATGGCCAAGAGCCAGGTTGACCTGAAGTGTGGTGGAAAGCTACTAGAAGTTTTGAGTAATGGAGTTAAGATCTTTATATTTTCAAACGCCATTCTGACTGCTCTGTGGAAACTGGTTTATGGAGGGTAAACACGGCAACAGGAAGACCAGTGAGGAGACTGGCTATTGCAATAACTGAGCGAGAGGCAATGATGACCAGGATGGCTGGTAGTAGGGAAGATGAAGTTAAGGGGAAGGATATAGGACAGAGCTGAAGTTCTCAGACTTTCTTGCCTCCCAGAGCCCTTTGTGTCTCAGTAATTTTTTTTACCCCTAAGTCAAAAGAAATACCTAATGGTTCAGCCGCTTTAAGGTACAGACTACTTAATAGTAGTCTGAGCATGTCAGGGTTTCCCTCACAAATTTAAAATATCTCATATATTTCTCTACCTGTGAGAAGTCACTGAAGGCAGCACAACTGGTCAGGAAACATAACAAAATCTGACTCTGGGTCTGTCTGATGCCAAGTAAAATAACAATGTAATAAATAATACTCTGCTATGAGTTAGTCACATCAGAGTACATTAAATGTGGTATCTCATTTAATCCTAACCACATTATTAAATAGGTCTGTCTGCTTCCAAAGTCAACTACAACATACTCCCCTCTTAGCTGATTAAAGTGATAGTAAGGTGTTGGCAAATGGCAGTCTTATCCACTTAGTCTCAAAAAATATGTATTTTTGTAATGTGAAAAAAAGGTCTTAGAGGTAAAACATGAAACTGAACATTTTACAAATGTCCACAGCTATTGTAATGACTGCACTATACTTCTATTTCCAAAACCAGACCAATCTAATTGTCTGCCCTCATCTTGACCCAGCCCTGAAGAGGATATATACAGGGACAGTACTAAGTAGAATATTAATTGAAAGTTGATTTCTTAGGGCAGGTGGCAGAACCTCAAAAGCCTTGATGGAGCCCAGCCATGGGGAGGAGCAGGGAATGTGTTGTGGGGAACTAGAGAGGACACATACACTCTAAGAGGCAATACGGTCCCCTTGAAATCTGGACTATAACGTAAAATCGAACAAACGCGAAAACTCTGCACCTTCTGAAGAAAACATGCCAAGGGGCTAAATTTAGTCCTTGCAAATAGTCTTAGATACATGATTAAATTTCTCAAACATATTAGTGGTAAGTGGCTAAGGAGAGAGCCTTAAGGAAGTTGAAGATTATTAGAAGAATCCAGGAGGAGGCTATTAATTCTGTGCAGGAAACTGAAGTTAAAACTGCACAGTTCAATCTACTTTATACATTTTGTATTTTCTGGGACTGTGTGTTTTTCCAGAAGTGGTAATAGGTGCACCTTATATTTAGTTCTGTATATTTTAATCTGTCCAGTACAAAATAATCTTATCAAAATAAATAAAGATGTTCCAGCAAGAGACACTGTTCATTTTTCTCCCTGCCATGAATGACATGGCATCAGACTATTTGTCTCTGCATCAAGCAGCTTAATAGCATTTGAAATCCTGCAATTCTATCAGTCACAGGAAGCATGATCACAAACTTGGATAGAAGTCACTAACTTAGCTCTTCAGTTGCCCTGAGAAAGAAGGAACCAAGAGATCTGACTAGGAGAATTGTTGTCATGGATCTTCAGTGTTGAAACTCAAACTAAACTTAAAAGAGTATCTATCCAGTATTATAAATGATTAGAAATGCTGTTAGTTTGTCACTAATTCTAAAGCTCAGAACTTATTTGTCAGTGGTTTTGAAAGATCCTGTTCTCAAATCCCGAATGCTGTAGCTTTTGTTTTCCTAAGGCCATAACTGCAAAATAATTGAGAGACTCACATAGTCAGACCAAGACAGTTCCAATTATAACACTAAGGCTATGACCCTGCCTACAAACAGAATGAAAGCCAAACAAAACAGTAGTACCTAAAATCTAGCTGGCTCTTCCTGGGAAGTACTTCAAGGAAAGCAATTTTACTATTTGTATGCTCCTTGGGGGGGGGGGGATACAAATCTGCAGTTATAATAAAGCAAAATAACTGTATGACAAATATCTACTCAGAGTGCTATACAGGATCACATAAATTACCCCAGGGAGGTAGGGTGATGGCATGTGACCTGAGTTTGGAGGTCTCTTAGGGTACGGTGGATATTTTGGCTTGGGAGAATGGTATGTTTGAAGGCACCAAGGCCGGGATTAGTTTGATCGCCAGAAGTACAGGATGTTCCGTATAGCATGAGGCAGAGCATGTGGGAAGTTGCTGGACATAGGGCAATGCAAAATGGACAAAAGTCAGTACATGAGGGGATCTAGACTTTGAGCTCTGCTGAAAGCTGTAGAAACCACTAATGATTTTATGTCAAGAAGGGATATGATTTGACTCTGTTTCCGAAAGGTCACAGGCAGAGATAAGGATAGACTGAGGGAGGCAAGATTTAAGGCAGAAAAGTCCTCTGAGTCTCTTCCTACAGTGTTGCTCAGCCCCCCGCCTCACAGACTTGGGCTACAGAAGGTCCATCTTGATTTTTCCCTCTTAGGAATTAAGAATTGAGACAACTCCAGTCAATTGATTGTGGATGCTCGAACTCAGAAATACATTTAAGGTTATGTGGCAGAGTATGGCCAGGTATGAACAACAGCAAAAAAACCAGAGGAAGATCTCAGAGAGAAAGAAGGAAGAGGCTGCATACAGTCAGAGAGAGGCAAGGATGAGATACAATATAAATACAGAGGCTGAGGGGCACCTGGGTGGCTCAGTCAGTTGAGCCGCTGCCTTTGGCTCAGGTCATGATCCCAGGGTCCTGGGATCGAGCCCCACATCGGGCTCCCTGCTCAGCGAGGAGCCTGCTTCTCCCTCTCCCTCTGCCTGCCTCTCTGCCTACTTGTTCTCTCTCTCTCTCTGTCAAATAAATAAATAAAATCTTAAAAATTAAAAAAAAAAAAATAAATAAATACAGAGGCTGAACAAGTGAGTTTCCAGTGCCTGGTTTTGGCCCCTTGCGAGGCCCAGCTCGATTTCCTGCCATCAGTCCCTATGCCCTTACTACAAATCCCTTTATTTTCTTTCAGCAAGATTTGAGTCGGATTCTGTCGCATGCAAACACAATGAACCCTCTCTGAAGCAGGGCCTGAACTCAAATACACAATGAAAACAAAGAGAGGGGTGCCTGGGGGGCTCAGTGGGTTAAATGTCTGCCTTCAGCTCAAGTCTTGATCACAGGATTTCTGGATGGAGCCCCATGAAAGGTTCCCTTCCCAATGAGGAACTTGCTTCTCCCTCTGCCTTCCCTCCCACCCCTGGCTCATGCTGTCTCCCCTCCCTCCCTCTGTCAAATAAACAAATAAATAAAATCTTAAAAAAAAAAAAGAAAAGAAAGAGAATAGACAGGATATAAAAGATATTAAGGAAGTAAAATGGAAGGAAATTGCAATGGTTGGATTTGGAAGGGTTGGCTCCCATATACAGTCTTGGGCACCCACTGGTCATACTCTGCATTGCAATGGGGATGATAGGAGAGGCAGAACTGGAGGGAAATGGTAGGCATTCATTTTGTACATGAAGAGACCAGTGAGAGTAGGATATGCAAGTAAAAATGTCCAGCAGTTGGATATAATTGTGTATCTCAGAGCAGTTCTGATCTGGAAATGTAGGTGAGGTCATCTCTCACATGTAGATGGTCATCAAAACCATGACAGTGGACGAAATCTCCAGTAGAGCTGTAAGCCAAGGCCCGGGGAACACAGACATTAAGGTGCAAAACAAGTAGGCAAAGTCATGAAGGAGACTCGAGATGAAATGCTTTGATGTGCCAAGAAAGGAAAAATTTTTAAGAGAACCATGCCCATGTGACAAGAGTCTAGACACCTACCTCGCTGAGAGGATGACAAATGTTGAGTGTGGACCGCAGAATCAAACCCCCTAACATCATCTGACTACCTTGGATACAAAAGGCATTTTGCTGCCTCATTTCATCTTCAAAGCAACTTTTCAAGACAGGTGGCAGCATATCCTTTTAAAGATGAGGGGAAAAGACCAAAGTTCCCTGGGGATGGGCTAAGTCATATTGTGTATCTCTAGTCCCTGGCAGAGAGACTTCCACCGATTTGTTTAAATAACGAATAAAGAAGTGAACATTTCTACAATTTTAAAATTGTCTACATGGAATTAAGCAGACTGGTTACTCTCAAATCCACATATGACGGGGGACCAGGTTTTGCTTTATGGATACAGCAAACCTATCTCCTGGGGCACAGCCCCGGATTTCATGTTGCTGTTTCAACTCCCTCACAGCATCTCTATTTCTTTTACTTACCTTTCAGCAAAACATGAGTCAGAGAAAGGGTAGGCAAGGAGCTCATGTTTTTATATTACCAAATATGTCCTGGGGAACCCAGAATCTTAGTTGCTGATACTTTAACAAACCATGGAGATAAATCTCCATTAATTGCCACAGAACCTTAAATTCACATCTGATTCAGAAAGGATGCAAAAGAATATAATAATCTTTTGATGTAAACCACAAGTCATGCCACATGGGGTATACTTAGCCACAGATTCTCCCACCTCCTAGGGAGGCATTATTAGCTCTGATCATTCAAAGGTCATTGAGGTCTTTTCTCCCTGACTTAAGTAAAAAGAACACATATAATACTGAAGTGGACAACACTCCTTCCACAACCATGAGTTAGAAGAAAAACACTATTATAATTCCTTTCTATATTCTGAGAATAGAGAATGCATGAAAGAAGGATATTAAAACAATTTCGTATCTACAGAGGCTGCCTCAAATCCTGGATTAATGGGTGTGGGCCAAAGAGGATGCGTTAACTATGGAATGTCCCTGCTTCCCGCAAATTCCCTGGAATTCACAAAATGCAATACACAGTGAGCAGAAATGAAGCTAGCATGGACTCTGTTCCTCCCATGGGCCTGAACCATATATACTATTCTCTTCTACCCACTGTAAGAACTGTAGGAGGTATTTTTCCTGATTTCCAGATCACTGAGACTCAAAAGTTAAAGCAATATGTAGAGTTTACGCAGCAAGTGTCCTAGGTTTGGATTCAAATTCAGATCTAGGAGCGCCTGGGTGGCTCAGTCAGTTAAGCGGCTGCCTTCGGCTCAGGTCATGATCCCAGGGTCCTGGGATCGAGCCCCACATCGGGCTCCCTGCTCAGCGGGAAGCCTGCTTCTCCCTCTGCCACTCCCCCTGCTTGTGTTCCCTCTCTTGCTGTGTCTCTCTCTGTCAAATAAATAAAATCTTTAAAACAAACAAACAAACAAACAAAAAAAACAAATTCAGATCTAACTTCAAACGTTGTGTTAATATTTGGTATACCACATTTCTGGCCAGAAAACAACTCCATATAAAGAAATTTTAAAAATATAACAAAAAATAATTTATATATGCTCTCTTCATGTTCCAGGTAAAACTAATCTGTTTTCTGTGTTCCTACAACATATTAATTTGGCTTTTATGTTGCATCGTAAGGATTTATGTCTAACCGCTCAGTAGACTACAGACTTCTCAATGACAAGAATTATAGTTTCCAAATATTTGAAGCTCTATCAACAATATAGTAAATGTTGGTTCAAGGAATAAATTAATACTTTAGCAGATGTAGTTTTAAGAATCCTGCGACAAGGGGCGCCTGGGTGGCTCAGTTGGTTAAGCGACTGCCTTCGGCTCAGGTCATGATCCTGGAGTCCCGGGATCGAGTCCCACATCGGGCTCCCTGCTCGGCAGGGAGTCTGCTTCTCCCTCTGACCCTCCTCCCTCTCATGCTCTCTGTCTCTCATTCTCTCTCTCGCAAATAAATAAAATCTTAAAAAAAAAAAAAGAATCCTGCGACAGGACAAAGTTATTTGTGAATTATACCAAAAATACCTCCAAAAGATAATAATATTCAAGGAAATATACTGTCATTACTTCTTACGAAGCTCTCATTTTATTACTTACTTTTTGTATGGTTAGTGACCTTTTTTCACTAAACATTAATTTGCTATAACTATGTTAAGATACTAAGAAAATCCATATCCATACTGTGTAAACTTATTTCTACACATATTTGAAGACACAGCAAGAGTTTAAACAGATGCTCCTCATGCCCTGCCCCTTATGCTCTTGGTCCCTCTCTGAATTCCCCTGTAGTTATCATGGAAACTCAATGTAGAATCTGACAGTTTCTAGTTAAATTCCCTGTGTCTCTCTACTTCAGTCCCGAGAGCTATGGTCCCAGGAGAGATTGCTCAGGGAACCCCCAGAATAACTGCAGGCATGACGCTCATATTGAGGGACTGGGGATGGTGAAGAAATAGTCCTGGAGGAGTTCTGAAGCACATTCTATACTATTCCTCAGCAGGATTGAGCTCTAACTGCTGACTGAGATCAACTGCTTATCAGCACAGCCTTCACAGTATCCCTGACCCTACCACACTTTCTCTGCTCTCTTACTCAGGCTTCTTGGTTTCATCTCCCCCACTCCCCTCAAATCACCTGCATCCAGTTCTTTGTCTTGGGGCCTGTTTTGGGGAACTCAAATTAAGATAGGTGTACAACATATACACAGGGAAATGGGAAGCAATTAGAACACTAGAAAGCCATTCTGTTTAGAGCTTCATCTGATGAGAATGCTTTGCTCTATACAGTAAGATAGTGATCTGTCACCAAAAATGGCCTTAGAGTCCAGAGGTCGAAGTTGCATCCTTTCCCTTGTACAGGATTTGAGAGGCCAGTGAAGTTCACTGGGCTTGAGCCTTCCCTTAAAACATCATGGAAGCCACAGAAAGTTCTCTCACATCAGGTTATAGGTTTGCTACTCAATCTTGGAGCAAAGAAGTACAGTTAACTATAACCAAGACTGTCCTTCTAAAAAATATATACTTTGGAAATAAAAATGTGGTCTTAACATATAAGAAGCTAAGCATCCAGGACAATGACTGGCATGTGGTAAGCATTAATCAATCTTCCAAAAATTATGCCAACAAAATACATTTTTCTTTTTAGACTAAAACTGATCTCCTGCAGTCTGATAACTTTTCATCCAAGAAAGGTTTAAAGCATTTCAAACATAAATGTTTTAGCTTCCACTTTACTTGAAACTCCATTTTTTTTTCTCATTCAAATGTACATTAAAGTTCACTTTAATCTACTTTCACTTGAAAGGTAATTAGAATGAAGACAAGTAACTGGCACGCCTAAAATCCCATCATGGAGACAGATCTTAAAACGAATTCTCTCGATTCCTGGGTCAGTATTTTTCCCAACACATTAAACTCATCTTTCAAAGGAGTGAACCATGAACCTTAACTATATTCTCATCGACTCAATCCCTTTCATCCAATGAACACAAACAACTACAAATACACACATCCTGAAACATTCCAACGAGGTTAAGCATACTATCATTCAACAGCTTTGCTGGATTATGTCCAGAGTCCTACTGAGGAGGCAGAGGGAGGGGAAGGCTCACATTAGGGAGCAGATGCTTTGGTCCATTCATCCTGCTTGCTGAAGATCACAGAGAGCAAGCCCTCACCTCTGGTTCGGATTTACAGCAGGAGAGTGCATCAATCCTTATTGTTTTCTTCTTATTTCTTGTCACTTTTATTTTTCTCTATATTTACCACCATCTGGCCATGCCTGCTTGTTGTGCCATGTTTCCTGACTGCATGATAATTTTTTAATTATAAAATATAAAATATAAAAATATAAATTTTTATCCTAGGAGAGCTTGTTGAGGCTAAAATATGAATGGAACACATTCAGAAATATTGCCCTTATGAAATTAAATTAATTAAAAATGACTAACAAATATAAATGACTCACCCAACCATCAGACTGGCTTGTCCAAGAACTCTAAATCAGAGTATAAAGCAAAGGCCTTAACTGGGTACCAACAGATAAAAGAATCTGATGAGATTTATGATTCTTGAGATGGATGCCACTTATTAGCACACATTCTACATTTTTTTTTATCCTTGGATGGTACTGAGTTCCACTAACTCAGATTTCTTACCTTACATCACCACCAAACAAGCTTTAAACAGTCAACTCTGGCCATTTTGGTGTTCTACAACCACAGTAGTTCATGTGATAAGGAATCATAAATCAGGGTTCCAGCCTCAGTGCTAAAACTTATTAATTGACAACAGACAAGTCACTGCACTTGTTAAGCCTTAGCTTCCTTAGCTAGAGAATAAACAGAGGAGCTGCCGTGCCTACTTGACAGGATTTTAAGGAAGGTCAAGAAAGATCAGGTCTATAAAAATACTTTATAGTGTTACATATATAAAGCAGTAAAAATGTTTGTTCACATAATTACACCATTAGAGGGGCTAACAGTTTTGTCCTATTTTTTTTTTCCTTTTCTGTTAATATTTAAGTGAGTTAATACATGTTAGAGTAGTATCTGGTATTTAATGTTCAATAAGTGATAGCCATTAACTTTATTATTATAAGGACATATTTTCCAAAGGTCTTTATTATCTCTTGTAAATAGGACAAAAGAAGAGATCACCTGGAGATTAAGGGAATGCAGTTATGGAAGTAAGAGTGACTGCCCATCCAATATAAATGCCTATTTCCCACCCCTACTTTAAATTAATAGAAAAGGGAAGAGTAGGAAGAGATAAATATGGGAACCCTAATCTAAGAGAAGAATAGCTTAGAAGTAGATGACTGGCACAGAGTATCCTAAAGAAATTTATTCCCCCTCACAATCCTTTTTAGCTGAAGCTGATTCAGAAGCTTAAATTTCTGAATTTCCCTCTCCTCTTTACTACTGATCTTCTGTGTAACCTTCAAGTGAGCCATTTAACCACTTGGTCTTCTCAGATAAAAATGTGATAACTTCCATCTGTCCAAGATAGACTGATATATGTTCATCAGAATGTTATCAAGATATAGCTTATTATAAGTTCCTGAAAAGAAGCAAGATGCTATCAGACCTCCATGGAAACAGGTGTTTATCTTATTTTTCTTACTTCCTCTCCCGCTCTCCCTCCTGCTCACATATAAACACATTTTGGCTGTGGTAATAATAACGTGGGAAGGGTTCAAGTATTAGTACTCATCAGATAAAATTTGTTAGATAGAAAATGGAAAGTTTTTGACTTTATGAGTAGAGTTTAGAGTAGATCACAATGAGAATTTAAGAGAGTTTCCTTCACTTTATCATCAACCTCATCTATCACTCCTCTCCTTAATCGCATGTGGAAATATTTTATTGGTCTGTGACATACAGTGCCATAATATCAACACTTTCATATCAGGAAAGCTAGTACTCCATTTGCTCTGTTCTTTCTCTCTTGTGAAAAGAGAATAGTCTATTCAGCATGTCTGAAATTATTAAGTGATTACAGTCATTAGAAAATTGCTTCTTCTAAGAGTTAAATGTAGCATCTGAAGTATGTTATACTTTTAAGAACTTAGAAGTCCTCTGTTCAATAGGATAGAGGATAAAGTATAGGTTAGGATATAAATCTAAGTTATCATACAAATAAAAATACTTAGACATATACACACTATACACAAATGCAGTATTTTTTTTCATGGTAGAGGATGTGAAAATTAAATATTCCAAGAAGAAAATCTATTTCCTTGACTGAGATAGGATACTAAATAGGTCAAGGAGCTAGAAATAAAAATCCTATGAGGGAAAAGAGAGAAACCTAAACATGGTAAGATCATCTAATGTAATTGTAAGGATGATTTATCTTTCAATATTTTTCTATATGATCTTTGTATGAACTTTTCTTGGTGAGAAATAGAATTCAAAATACCTCTTATTTCAGGTTCACACAAACTTTGGGGTGAAAGATGGGTTTTGCAAAAAGATTTCAACTTCTACAGATTATTAGGTTTCGGCTGCCTACTTTATTTCCCACTTAGCCAGGAAGAAGCTGAAAAGAAAGAGTAAGAGTAAAGAAATACACATAATGGAAAATCCATAAAAACAGAACTCCCAATTAACAAAATGACATTTTTAAAATAAGAAAAAAATACAATTAATATTTCCTACCAAAAACAATAAAAAATAAACTATTAGACTCTAATTAAGAGGTTATTTCAAATTAGAAAATTTATGATAATATTAACTGAATCTTAATTAAGAATGGAAAAAAATACATGTGCACACACCAATTTGACATACTAGAGAGAGAGTAGAAGAGAATACATTATATATGAGTCCCAGATTAGTCATCTTCCATCCAGATGATGACAGTAGTAAGTCTATTATAATGAAAGACTTATACTGAGTTTCATGGGCTTAAAATATGAATGTTTGAAATTGTATATTATGAATAACCAACAGTTATTTGTCATAGGTATTGAATCATTTAAGTGTCTAACCCTCTAACCTCCAGACATTAAAATGTCTTATTAATTTCTTTAGGGAGTTGGCCAGCTATTTTGCACCATGTAGAAGCAATCTAAATCGAGCCATCATTTACCTTATTTTATTCTTCCTACTTCCCAGGATAAATACTCAACTGCAAGCAAAAGCTGTAGGACAACACTACCTATATTACGTACAGTTTGTGATAAGCAAAGCACATAATGACTACAATAAATCTTAAGGAATATCAGAATTCTTATGCCCATACCACTTGATCTCACAGTGAGAAGGTTGAGTATTTGGAGAAATGAACGCCTTATTAAAATCTGGAAACCTTCATTAGCACAGTTTATACTAGATAGCTACGAATGGACTATGACAGTGATTTCAACTAGGGCACGTCGGCCTTAGCCACTACCCATCAAAGACAGTTGGTCCTGTTTGTGATGTTTTATAGGAATACAAAAGTACAAGAAAAATTCATTTTGTCAAATTTAAATGCCCAGAAAAGGGCAGAACAAACAAAAAAAGATTTTCAGTAACAGAGAACATATTTTAAATAAGGTTGATAAAATAGATATTCACATAGGATATTACTGCATTGCATTATCTGAAAGCATGGTGTTAGCCTTGTTACAATTCTGTTCCATCACCACACTTAGGATGGTGGACACAG
This sequence comes from Halichoerus grypus, assembly GCF_964656455.1. Classification (NCBI taxonomy): domain Eukaryota; kingdom Metazoa; phylum Chordata; class Mammalia; order Carnivora; family Phocidae; genus Halichoerus; species Halichoerus grypus. The sequence goes on from NC_135717.1 coordinate 107,451,283, forward strand.
AACAGTCATGGTATACCACATCCAGAAAACAAACATGTTGGGTACTCTACTGACAGGCCTTTATTGAGCTGATAAAGGTGATGAAAAATGAAAGTACATATTAGAGGGAAGGAGGAGAGGATCAAATATTAAAAATGTAATCCAGGAAGTTATAGTCTATCAAGGATTATGATTAAAATCAAATTCACAGGGGTGCCTGGGTGGCTCAGTCAGTAAGCATCTGACTCTCGATTTTGGTTCAGGTCATGATCTCAGGGTTGTGAGATCAAGACCTGCATTGGGCTCCACACTCAGTGAGGAGTCTGTTGGAGATTCTGTGTCTCCCTCTGCCCTTCCCCCGGCTCACACATGTGCGCTCACATGCTCTCTCTCTTAAATAAATAAATAAATAAATCTTTAAAGTGGAGTTTCTTAACAAATCCTGATTTAATCTAATGGGTCACTGGGCCCTAATTACTATTTTTAATGATTGTTTTAACCAAGTCACTCTTCTCAAATGATCACTAAATAAGTTATCATATCCCAAGTAACTTCAAAGGAAAATATCAAAAGTCCTAAGTACAAATGCTTTATGAAGTAAAATTGAATTTTACATAATTTATATTTTTTGATGAATAATTTTAACCAAGAGATAGTGGGGAGAAACTTCTAAGATTTAGCAGGTTTTTACCCAACAACTAGTTTATCAGCAAAACTCATGACTTTCCTCTAACAACCCACATTCTATTACCTAGGATCTTAAAAGTCTACTCTGTGGAGGACTGGAATAATCCTGCATAGCCCTTATGACAATTTGAAATTCTACATTAAACTGTGAATTTATTTAATGTGTTTCTCCCACCAGCCTATATACGCTGTGAGGCCAAGAAGCATGTCTACTTTATTCAGTTCTGTGTGTCTTGTATAAAATAGGCCGTCAAAAATGGGTTTAACCAACCTTGCAGCCGAGGGATAAATCCCACTTGGTTGTGGTGAATAATCCTTTTAATGTACTGTTGGATCCTATTGGCTAGTATTTTGGTGAGAATTTTTGCATCCATGTTCATCAGGGACGTGCACCCCAATGTTTATAGCAGCAATGTCCACAATAGCCAAACTATGGAAAGAGCCAAGATGTCCATCGACAGACGAATGGATAAAGAAGATGTGGTATATATATACAATGGAATATTATGCAGCCATCAAAAGGAATGAGATCTTGCCATTTGCAACGATGTGGATGGAACTGGAGGGTATTATGCTGAGCGAAATAAGTCAAACAGAGAAAGACATGTATCATATGACCTCACTGATATGAGGAATTCTTAATCTCAGGAAACAAACTGAGGGTTGCTGGAGTGGGGGGTGGGGTGGGAGGGATGGGGTGACTGGGTGATAGACACTGGGGAGGGTATGTGCTCTGGTAAGCACTGTGAATTGTGCAAGACTGTTGAATCTCAGATCAGTACCTCTGAAATAAATAATGCAATATATGTTAAGAAAAAAAAAAAAAAGAAGAAGATAGCAGGGGGGGAAGAATGAAGGGGGGGAAATCAGAGGGGTAGACGAACCATGAGAGACGATGGACTCTGAAAAACAAACTGAGGGTTCTAGAGGGGAGGGGGGTGGGAGGATGGGTTAGCCTGATGATGGGTATTGAGGAGGGCACGTTCGGCATGGAGCACTGGGTGTTATGCACAAACAATGAATCATGGAACACTACATCTAAAACTAATGATGGGGATTAACATAACAATAAAAAATTTAAAAAATAAAAATAAAAAAATGGGTTTAATGTTGAATGAATGAAACATGGAACAACCCCTACTATTCATCCTTCTCTACCCCCAACCCCCATATAACTTTGGGGATTAGTCTGACAACTAGCAAGCAGGAAACTTTTGTGTCTTCCCCACTTCTCTGTTCCCACTCTGTATCTGGCCCACTGTACCCTGGTGGTAATAAACACCTTCTATTAACGTTCTTATCACATTGCATTGTAAGTGACTGCCCCAAAAGGAAATGAACTAGTTACCTGTGTGCCCATTTATCTCTGACAATGCCAGGTGATTCCCTTGTTTCACTTTCTGACCAGCATCAAGAAATAGCTTATGAAAATGATATATCCATTAGCTCAGAATATAAGGAAGTACTGGATGGTGTACAAGAAAAATTTTATGAAATCAAGTAAAGCCAATAAAGTATAACAAAATAAATCATCTCCTTCTAAGTCACACACTGATAGGATTAAAAATTGTAAAGTATCTTCCAAAAGGAGGATCCATTCTACACAATTAATATAACAAATCACCAAAAGTCCTATTCTTTTTTTCCATGTAAAATAATTCCTTCACAATCTTTTCAATAAAAAGCCAGAAAGAAATACATACATGATGGTGTTAATGCCTGAGAGCTGTTGGAACATTTGTAGACCACAACCCACAATTAAAGCTCGGCGAGTTGGGGGATAACTCAGCATTCTGCAGATCACAGGTCCAGCTTTTTTAAAAAAGAAAGAAAAAGAAGGACACATCTATTATTTTTAGCTCCCACAGTAATTATTCCCATTAGGATCAATTTCCCCAAATCTCTGTGAAATCAACATGACCGGGCATTGTAAAATGGAACATATAAACGTTTACAGAAATCTGGGCACAATCTCTTTTCTAAAACAGATTAGTATATATTTGAGTTCACACTGTAAAAGCAACAAGAAACAATTCAAGTTAAAGCAATTTATGGGTACTAGAAAGACCTACATAATTGGAACCGTCAGAAATTATTCTTCCTTAAATCCCTACAAACTGCATTAACTACTCTTCTTTTTCCACTTCCTTGGCTATTAATTATTATTTAAAATCCATTCATTGTGGGACTACTTACAAAGTCACTGGCAAATTGCTTTAATCAACCAAAAGAATGGCATTCATTAAAAACAATTAAACAAGGAACAGAATTCATTCCAATTTATTTTACTTAAGTAACAAAATTTACTCCAATCTATTCAATTAAAGTTAAGGAATTTAGGCATGATATAGGACTTGGTTATAGTTTATATTATTAATAAATGTTATCCAAAAAGATAATAAAAGAAAAAAAAGTAGTTTATATAGGGGTATATACACATACATATACACACACATACACACAACATACATATATATATATATGTTATTTCTAGATTTTGAATAGCTCCATCAGTGGCATTCAATGATCATTTCAAAATATAAATGGGCTTTCCAAATGGCACAGATGCCTTGGTCTATCAGAACTCTAGATCAATTCTGGAAAGCTGTAGGTATGAACCACTGAGGCCTTAAGTAAAGTGCCCCTTAGGTTCTCAGAAGTGCTTCAAGTACACCTTCACCTTAGCTTTAAGGGGCATTCTATGCAGTGTCCTTGATGGGGCCAGAGTTGACTCCCCTGGACCTATGGCATTCCTGCTGTTAGAAGAGATGGCTGGGATCACTGGGATGTTAACTGCTTAATTAGAGGCATTCTTCCTGGAGGCTAAGTTTCATTAGTGAACCCTAAACTAAGTCAAGTTTAAAATCCAAGGACATTTTACCATTCCGGAACCTTTTCGAAATCTAATATTCTAGTTCACAAAAATGGAATAAAATATACTGTTGTCTCGGCAATAAAAGTTAACATGGGATGTCGAACCAGGGTATTAATTAGAACTGAACATTATAGGAATGAGAATATTCATCTGTACATGGGTGTGATTAAAATCATATGAAGACTTGATTTACTGCAAACGATTCTGTCCCAAAATGGTAAGACAGGGACATGGACAGAGAAGCATTTATGGTCACTTAAAGCTTAATGCAGCGACAACCATTTAGAAAGCAAGGAGAGAGTACTGTAAATGTCAACTGTTTTAGATTCAAGTAAAGCAGTATTAAAACCCAGTACATCAGAAAGGCTGTGTGAAATAGGCCGATTTTGAAAGCTTTACTGTGACAATATTGAAATATATCTGGATCAGTTGTCTGAAAGGTGAGCAGGTTTGCCTGCGATTTCAGCAATCTATAAGTGAGCCACAACATAAAAAACATACACAGCGTCATAAAAAGATCTACCGATTTCCATAAATCAGAAAATCTAAATGAAAAAGATTATCATTTACTTGGTGTACCATAGAAAATTTAAAACAACGACAACAAAACAAAAACAAATAAAACACCTTCTTCAGCTTTTAGTAACCTCCACAGATAAGAAATAGGCCTTCTGCAAAGAATCTATTATAATCTGTGGGTAGTTGCATCTATTTTCACTACTAAACTGTTCAGTGATTTGATGGACAGATTACCTAATAATGATTTTGGAGGGCAGGAAAATAAAGAGAAAATGAAGACAAATTAGGATTAAAGTTTGACTTGCCAAAATACCAAGAGATATACTATTGTATAAACATCACATATATACTTCCTAGTTTTTAAAATTCTGAGTTTTTAACCTTCTCTTGGTTTTGATTTCGTATTAAAAATAAACAACAGCAGTTCTGTTATTGGACTGGCTTTTTTTAAATACACAGATAAATTTTGGTCATAGTAGCTGCACATCTGATTATGCATAAATAAAATGAAAGAATTTCCTTTCATTAAAATCATAAACTTAGCTTTATTAGGCAGTAAAACTGACTTAACAAATGCAAACTATCATTAATTTTTATATTACAGAAGCTATGAGGCAGAAGAAAAATATCAAAAATATTAATTGGTTGAATGTTCATAAGTGAAAATTTAAAATGTCATGCTCTACTTATTACATTTCTTTTGATTTTTATAACTAAAAACATTCAGTGTATACAAACATGTCATGCTTAATTTTTAAAAAGGTATTTATATCTTTGAGACACAAATTCCCACACAGTAACACATAAAACCTTTAAACAACTAAAGTAGATAAGAACTACAGGGCTCAAAATATAACACGTATTAAAACAACAGATGCAAGAACCAAAAATGGGTTCCTCTTTTCCTTCTTTCTAAACACCTCATACTAAGTAACTTTCACACTAATTGTCCAAGTGTGGCAGGTATTCTAGTGGCAAGAATGCAAAGGACAGTCCTACAAGTTCAGCCATTCCTGTTAATAGCTGTCTGTGAGCCAAGCCTAGAGACGTTTTCCAGGTACAATTAAAAATGCTCTAGAACACACTATATAAAATCCCAGCTGTTGATCTCCACTTCCAGCCAAAATGGAGTAATAGTTACCAGATTTCCCTCCAACATGAAACCAACTAGAAAGCCATGAAAAATGTAGAAGACAATAGGTTTCATGACAATGGATAACAGGCAATGAAGGACAGTGAATCCTGAGATTCAGGAAACAAAAGGGGTGAACCAGACAACAACTGTCCAAGTTTAATGCCTCAAAAGTTTCCAGGCTGCAATACAAGCAGGGGAAGCTAGGCAGACTCTGGTGGTCTCCTTGAATTGAAAAGATGCAGCTCAGGATCCAGGGACACCATGATGGCTGGAGTTGGGGCGGAGTGCCAGAGTGGAGAGAGAGAGGACACAGAGATCTGCAGGCCCTCTTGGGTATTTCATTGAGTGGATATGTGTGAGGGAAATACTCAAGGCAGGAGAAAAAGCCACAGAAAGATTAAAGAGATCAACTCCAGGACCTGTTTGTACCAACCAGAGGGAAAAACCTGGAGCGTAAGTAAGAGTAATCAATTACCTTGGTAATGGTATAAATTTAGTCCTACATTAAACACTGCTTGGGTATCATCTAAAACAGCTTAAAAATCAAGACCCCACTGCTTCCAAGCACTGAATAGCATCCCAGAACAAAGTTCAGCAGTAAGAGAAAATTTATAATATCAAGCACACAATAAAAAATTATCAGGCATGCAAAAAGGCAGGAAAGTACAACTCGTCATAGTAAAGGGATTAATTCATCAAGAGGACATAACAATCCTAAATGTCTATGCACCTAATAAGAGCTTCAAAATATATGAAACAAAAATTGATACTACTGCAAGGGGAAATAGAAAAACCCATAATTATACTCAAATATTTCATCACCTCCTTTTCCATAACTCATAGAATACGTACGTAGGCTGAAAATCAGCAAAGATAGAGAAGACTTCAACAACACAATCAACAGACTTGACCTGACATTTAAATATCACTCCACTGACCAAGAGCACAATACAGAATCCTTTCCAACAGTAAATGAAGGTAAATGTCTTGGAATATTTCCCTAGATTATATTTTCAGTTCTAAAACCAGTCTCAATTAATTTAAAAGGGTTTAAGTCATACAAAAAATGTTCTCAGCCTATCATGAAGTTAATATAGAAATCAACAACTGGAAGATAACTGGAAAATTCCTTCCAAATTGGAAACTAAATACCACATTTCCATGGGTCAAAGGAATAATGGAAAATTAGAAAGTATTTTAACTGAAAGAATATGAAAACACAGCAACTGAAAATTTGTGGAATGGAGCTAAAGCAAAACAGAGGAAAATTTATAGCAATGACCTTGGATTCCACTTTACAAAACCAGAAAAAGAGGGACAAATGAAACCCAAAATAAACAAGATAAAGAGAATAATAAAGAGCAGAACGGAAATCCATGACATAGATCAAAAAGACAGTTGGGGGGGGGGGAATCAAAGAAACCAAAAGCCAGTTCTTTGAAAATATCAATAAACTCTGAGCCACACTGTGGTAGGCTGAGCAATAGCCCCTCAATAGATAGGCACATGTACTAATCCTTGAAACTTGTTAATATTACCTTAGATGGCATAAAAGGACTTTGCAGATGTAATTAAATTAAGGATTCTGACATGGAAAGATTATCCTGGATTATTTGGGTTTGGCCCTAAATGCAATCACATATATTCCTATGAGGAAGGCAAAGGGAGATTCAGGATAAAATAAAAGGCAACGTGACCATGAATGCAAAGACTGGACCAATGCAGCCATAAGCCAAGAAATGACAGCTCCCACCAGAAGTTGGGAAGAGAAAAAAGCATACTGTCCCCGAGAGCCTCTGGAGGGAGCACGGCTCTGCCAACACCTTGATTTCAACCCAGTGAAATGCATTTCAAACGTGTGGCCACCAGACCATGAGAACAAATTTCTAGTGTTTTTTAAGCTACCGAGTTTGTAGTGATTTTTTACAGCAGCAATAGGAAACTAAAACACAGATAGACCAGGGGGGAAAAAAAAAAGAAACTGGGGTGCGTGGGTGGCTCAGTCGTTAAGCGTCTGCCTTCAGCTCAGGTCATGATCTCAGGGTCCTGGGATCGAGCCCCGCATCGGGCTCCCTGCTCGGCGGGAAGCCTGCTTCTCCCTCTCCCGCTCCCCCTGCTTATGTTCCCTCTCTCACTGTCTCTCGCTCTGTCAAATAAATAAAATCTTTTAAAAAATAAAAATAAATAAAATCTTTTAAAAAAAAGTAAGTTACCAATATCATGAGCAGAAGAAGTGAAATTGACACAGATTCTACAGATATTTTAAAAAATAATAAAGGAGTATTATGAACAACTTTCTGGCATTAAATTCAACATCCTAGATAATTCAGAAGACAGAATCTTCTAAAAGCTAACTCAAAAAATAGCCTGCTTTAGTATAACCTATTAAAACTACTGAGTTTGTAGTTAAAAATTTCCTCCCAAGTCTCAATGGTTTGACAGAAAGCAGAGCGGGTTGCAGTTGCCTGTAGAGGGGAGTCAGGAAGGAGCACAACAGAAAGGTTTTGAGGGGTACAGGCAGACATGTTTACTATCTTGACTGGGGTGGGGTGAGGTTCACAGCATACACAACTGTCAAAACGTACCAAATTATAAACCCTAACTAGGTTCCATTTATTGTATGTAAACTGTACCTCACTAGAGCTGCTAAAACATACACACACACACACACACACACACAGTCCTTCGCAAATAAAGAAACTCTAGACGTCAACAGGGCTGACATGGTGAAATGGTTGGTAAGGAGAAAATTCAAATAGTCGAAGATCATAACCTTCACTTAAGTGAAGGGCACAAAGGAGTTACTAATTAGAAGCAACAGACCTGTACCTCTGAAACAAATAATACATCATATGTTAAAAAAAAAAAAAAAAAGAAGATAGCAGGAAGGGAAAAAGGAAGGGGGGGAAATCGGAGGGGGAGACGAACCATGAGAGACTATGGACTCTGAGAAACAAACTGAGGGTTCTAGAGGGGAGGGGGGTGGGAGGATGGGTTAGCCTGGTGATGGGTATTAAAGAGGGCACGTACTGCATGGAGCACTGGGTGTTACACGCAAACAATGAAACACGGAACACTACATCAAAAACTAATGATGTAATGTATGGTGATTAACATAACATAATAATAATAAAAAAATAAAATTAAAAAAAAAAGAAGCAACAATAATATCTGATTAAACTGGGCTGATGAAGTCAAGGGCAAGATTACCAAGTGAGGACTGACAGGCATGCAGGACCCTCGGAATCTCTTCGAGGTTTTCCTTGCGCTTATTCTTCCCTTTCTTTTTGTTTTGTTTATTTATGGATTTTACCATGTACTAAAGAAAACTTAAGGAAGAAGAAGTAGAACATATTATGACTAATGAACTACAAGATGCAAACTGTAGGCGGCTTCCCCACTGCTGGCAGGCTTCACAGACTAAATTCTGTGTTATAAGAAAAGATGCTCTGTGGATGGAGAAAAGCAGAACCCTCACTGGGAGCAGGATAATCACTGCTCAGCTTCAAACATTACCCTCCTGCTCCCCAGTTTGGGGCCTACGACTGGGCTACAATCAAGCTGAGCAAGGAAGGACCCATGAGCGCAGTCCTCGGTCCTGTCCTGACGCAGCTAGAGGACGCAGCCCTCCTTCCGGAAGGAGAGGTGTGTCAGCCACAGCGACACCAAGAGATCAATGAGGATTTCAGGGCATCTGCTCCAATCTCAGTGGATTTTCTAATATTTCAATAGCTCTTCATGCCTTAGGAACCGATTTTCACCATCAGAAGAGTCCTAAGTAGGTAAGAGCATTTGGTGGGAACGAGTAAAGGAAACACAGAGGGATCAGATAACTTCCCCAAGCTCACAAACTAACAAGCACGTAGATCTAGGACTCGAGCTACCTTCTTGTTCATGCCATCAAGGACGAGGCACTGTATAAGCAGACTTAAGTGGATTTTTCTTTGCATAAAAAAAATTACAACTGTGAACAGTGTAACAAAACACAAAACATGCACTTTCAAGCTACAGTAATAAACATGCTCTGTGCTCATGACTCCAATCCCTCAGACTCCTCTCTTTCTCTTTTAGTATATGTGCTGCCAAAGCGAGCACCTCTTCTCTTTTTTAGGGCCTCACTTGCCACCGTCCCCAGCCTTAATTCCAGAGTTACTGGTTTCAGAACATTCATTTCACTCTACCCCGAAAGTTCACCATCCCCATCCCCAGGGAGTTGAGTATCGTTTACAAATACTTAGGAAAATGGAACACACTTGTTTCATGACCAATTCAGTGTGTCTGTGGAGCAGGCCCTTCGTGCTGCCGGGGGAGCCTTTCGTTCATCTCCAGTTGGCTCCAAATTATATAGTCTCACAACACCCATTTCAAAGAGTCTTTCTTCCTTGGACTTCCACTGTTCCCTCCTGTCTCTCTGACCAAGTATTCTCTAGCCCATGTATTATGCCTGAGGCCCCTACTGTGAACCTACTCAGTGCTAGGAACAGAAACACAAGGAGGCCCTGCCTGGGAGGAGCTCCTGATACTGGGGTGGGAAGGAGTCATGTACAGAAATAAAATAAGCTACTGCACAGTATCTTAAGTCCTCTAACAGAGGTATACATAAACTATGAGATTCAGGCCTAGGGAAGGACCCAGAAAAGGCATGCCAGCTCAGGTGCATATAAAACAGAAGGCATCATTCCTCACTTCAAACTTGCTCTTCACCCTGCGTTACCTAATTTTTTGCAGTTAATCAGGATCAAAAATGTGGTACTTGGCTATTCATTCCCTCTTCCTCCTTCCCATAACCAGCGAACTGCTGAATCGTAATGACAATTAATGCCTGTATGCCTATCTTCTTTCCACAAAACATCAGAAACTTTTATTCTTGCATCTGCACCCTCCGTGGCTCCCCAGCTCTCTGCTGTCCTGCTGGACTCCCAGCCAACTTGTAGTGAGACTGCACAGGGCAGCGCAGACCAGGGCTGAAATTCCACCTCCGCCCCTTGGCCCCTGGGAGGTTTTCACCAGCGTATTCAAGCCCATTAAGCCTCTATCTTCTCCTCAGCTAAGTGGGTATCGTAGTAGCACTTGCCATTATGAAGATCAGAGATAACAAACTTCCTGGCATACAGTAGTGGTGATGGTAATTTGATGTGTCAGCTTGACTGGGTCACAGGGTGACCAGATATTTAGTTAAACATTACTTCTGGGTGTGTCTATGAGGGTGTTTCTGAGTAAGATGAACATCTGTGTCGGCAGGCTGAGTAAAGCAGACTGCCCTCCCCCATGTAGGAGGGCATCATCCCATCCACTGAGGGTCTAAACAGAACAAAAAGAGGATGAAGAGTTTGTTCTCTCAGCCCACCTATTTGACTTGGGACATTGGTCTTCTCCTGCCCTCAGATCGGGACGTCCACCATCACTCTCCTGGGTGTGCAGCTTGCAGAGGGCAAATTATGCTATCTTCTCAGCCCCCATACCCATGTGAGCCCATTCCTCATAATAAATTGATCTCCCTCCCACCCTCCCCCACCCCCAGACACACACACACACACACACACACCCCTCTCCTACTGGCTGCTTTGTGGAGACCCTTAATACGAATACATCCTGTATTCAGTGACAACGCCTCGCATATGGTCTCCACCCGGTCAATCCAACCTCTCCACACTGCTGCCATCCTGGCTGCTAAAGCATGCCACTGACCACGTACTCCACTTACCTGCTCAAAACCTTCTGGAACAGACACACCAGTGCCTGTCTGATGAAGGGCACACCCCTGTCCCAGCCTGTCTTTCTAAATTTATCTCACAATACTTCTCCTCTAATATGCTAAGCTTCAACAATCTTTGGGTAACCTGTCGTACACAAAAAAGCTTCATATTTTTACATCTCTCACTCTTACAATGTTCCTGTTTTCTATGAGGTCACTCCTGTTCCCAAAAGAGGATATTCTGTCATCTGAATCATGCTGTCAGTTTTATACCTCCCTTATGCTCTCACTGCTGGCTAATTTGTTTTGCAGGTGAGGTAGCTGATGTCTCTTCCATACTGGATTACGTGGGGTGAATGGCTCAGGTTTCATCTCTGTTTTATCATTTCCTTCCCATTGTACTTAGCCTAGGGTCATGCAAATAGAAGAAATTCAATAAATATTTGTTTAATGAATATGAGGGAAAAGGAGGAAGGGAAGGAGGGAGAAAGGAACACCAGAGCAAATAATGGTTATTGAGAACTCAAGAATAAAGCAATCTGAATACACTGCAAGTTGCTTAACAATGTTGTGATTAATTATAAACGACCACTAAGATCCTGAGCATATCTATGCTGTTTTCCTCTTCAATATGCGGCAGATGATGTTTGTGATTACAAGCTGGTGCTTGGCACATGTTCTGTTTGGAAGGATGGACTGCTGCTACTGATAAATTCAACCCCATGTGGCTCAATCATTCCTTCACAGTCTGGCATTTATGCCAATACATTGTGAAATTCTTCTAAGGCAATCAATTTGCCAAGGTGTTGTGTTGGGCTGGTTGTCTCTAGATGCGTGCTCGTGAGCTGATCATGGTACATTAAGGTCTGTATGCAATGACTGTGTTAATCCAGTCATTATTATTCCAGGTTGCTAAAGCAAAGACTTTTTTCTACTTACAAGGGGAGATGCTGAGAGGGCTTTATGCTACTAAAATGCTGTTGTTGTTTTTTTTTTCAAAAACCTTGTTTTGTTATTATCTTAATTCTAAAATATTTTTTTCATTAAAGGTATCTACATAAATAATGGCAATCCTAAATCTAGCCCAGCAATTCTCAAACGAAATCTTTGAACTTTCCGATAGCTACGGGAGTGTGGTGTGATGCTGAGAGGAAAAAAAAAAAAAAAAGGAAAAACTACTCCTTTACACAAATCTTTCTTGAGCAAAGGCAGGTATCCTTTTTTAAAGTAAATGGACAGTCTTCTTAAACGACTATATTCTCAACATTAATACTGTCTTTGGACAAAGCAATTTTTAAGTGAAAGAACATATAACTCAACCTAATGGTCTTCTGCAGTATTTTCATAACAAGTTGTCATTCTTAGTGATATAAAAAGTCTCTCACCTACCCAATTTTTCAGTTGATATTACACAGTAAGATACAGGAATATGTATGACTTACATCTGCTAACAGCTATTACAACCACAAGCAATGCTGAATAGTGCACAGACCAAGAGCCTCCACATTAGGGAATCAAATCAGCTAGATCTGAGTCTAGCTCAGCTATGTAGAAGCTGTGTGTACTTGGGCAGGTTCCTTACCCTCTCTGGGCCTCACATGTCTCATATCTGACAACATGTACTTCATAGATACATCGTGATGATTAAAGGCGGTAATGCATGTGAGATATTGCAACAAAACTCAAATAATGAAGCTATGATTTAATCCATCAGCTTTCTAGTAGAATTTCTCCATAGATGAATAGAATTAGAAAGTTTTAAATTGAAAACCGCCAAATCACATGGGCTTTCCTTTTAGCTAAACAAATAGAGTCTTTACTTCTAAGATTCCACAAAATAATTCAAAGAGCTCCATTAACATAAAAAATAAATGATTCTATACTTATAATTTCTATTTCTTTTATAATTAACATTCCTACACAGATTACTAATAAACCACTAGGTAATAAATCAGTAATACCTATGCCATAGGTACCTGTAATAAATGGCAATTCTATCAAATTCAACGATGTATGCTATCAAACTATTCATACAACCACAGATAAATCAGAATTATCCCATTCTCTGCCTTCATTTTATTTTTATTTATTTATTTTGTTTATTTATCTGACATATCTGAGAGAGAGAGAGAGAGAGCACAAGCGGGGGGAAGCAGAGGGAGAAGGAGAAGCAGGCTCCCTGCTCAATCCCAGGACCCGGGGATCAGGACCTGAGCCGAAGGCAGACGCTTAACCAACTGAGCCACCCAGGCACCTCTCTGCCTTCATTTTAGGTCATGTGTAGACTCCCAAGAATTTAAATATTCCTATATCTATCAGATTAGAACACTTTAAGATATATGAAGTATAATTTTTTTGGTTTAAAAATAGCATGTATTCATATGGATATTTAAATTTTACATGATAATTTGAATAACATTCTATTAGCATGTTCCTTTATTAGATTTAGGCATTCAATAAATAAGTACCATGGAGAATGAAGATGGAAAATCTAACCTGGATTCATACATTTTCTACTGTTCTTTCTTTTTATGTTTGGTTTTATACATGACAGTTACCATGAATAAAGATACCAAAAAGATAAGAATCAGGCTGAATTAAATGGCTCATAATTTTATGGTAGGGCAGAATACCTAGAAATCACGATTGTCCTGCCACATTCCGGAAGCATGATTGCTACAAACATATGTGGTACCTTGAAATATAGTATCTTAAAGAAAAAAGACTGTTTTCTGTCAGCAGGACTTTCAGGAAAATCATAATTACTCCAAAAATAGCCAAGAACTAGATATAAAAATGAACCAAATATATGAGGCTATAAATATATTCACTAATTCTAAAGTAGTTCTCCTGCCCCACACTCCTCTTTGCCGACTCTCCAATTACCTTCACCACCACCACCACCAACAAAAAGGCGGGGGGGCGGGGGATCTTAGTCTCCTACATGCTACAAAATAGCAATGTTAGTCATTAAATATAGAATAAGAAATAAAGATGTTTCATAAAAAGAACTTAGTACTAAGTTCTCCGAAACAGGGAAGGAAATAGATGGAGCATTGGGTTTATGGAAATGAGGAGTTGATTCAAAATATGGATTTTCCAGTATTTTCATCTTTCACTTATCAAGGTTTAACTCCAAAAATAAATAACACTTATGGCAGAATGTAAATGCTGTTAAAAAAGGAATACGGCAATAATCGCATCTTCCATTTGTTCAGGTATGCTAGGACATGTGAGATTTAAAATGTCATACTAAGCCATGAATACAACAGACAAAGTTTGCAAGGGAGCTCCATAAATGTTTGTTCGCTAAATCCAAGAGAGTGGTGCACACAACCCTGGAGGCCTCAGGGTGGATGATGGATTCTAGAATCTATTTTGCTCACAGCGGCAAACCTAAAGTATCCTACATCAGCACATAAATAAAGTCTCTCTTAGGGCTGCTCAGTACACTGGCTCTCTTGCCAATTAAGGTCTTTCCACCAAAGTTTTGTGTGGCTGCTGAATTTGCTTTGCATTAATAAAAAACACCAGTTACTTCTGTTGACCTTGGTGGAAAGGTGCTTTAATACCAAGTATGAATAAAAACATGGGTTTCAATAGAAAAAAACCAAAAACCTTCATTAGAGAGGTCATTTAGTCTTCTTGTCTTACTAGACAAAATTCAGAAGAAAATATCCACCAATCAACAATAACATGTAATACACAAATGACAAAATATAACCACTGTATTTCCCAAATCAAATATAACTTAACTGGCATGAACATAGCATCATTTATTCCAGAAAGATGTGCTAGGAACAATACAGTACCACAATAAACCATTTATTTTCTTTTCTCCAAAATATTTTATGGCCTAAAGTGGTTAACTGAATACCCATCCTCATGAGATCAATAACTAAAATAAATACTAAAAAGGAAATTTATATGCATTAACAGCTGGTACATTAGTTTTAATTTTTAAAAAAGCTATTGGGTTCCCATAAGGAACTGACTGTTTTTATTGAAGATAAAGCTTTGAGCTTTTCTTTTAAAGGCTCATCTTGTTACTTGCAGCAAAATGAAAAGAACAAAATGAGGTAACTTGCAAAGGTGGGAAAGATTGATAAATCTGCATAAATTCAAATAACTTTCAAAAACTACTTATAAATCTGGCTTAGAATAAAGTAATCTTCTAACTTACCAGAAATAAAAAAATAAAAATATGACTAAAAAACAAATTTTCACAAATATCTACTTATATATCCAGTGACACATTAAGTGAGGGGCTCAGCTTTATAAAGGACGTGGCTTAGGTTTACTCATGCATTATAAAGATCAGTTCAGAAATGTCAGTGACCTTTTTACGGCAAAGTGCCATTTTCAGAGTTCTTGCCCTATGAGGGTAATTTCCTTCAAGATCACGATTTTAATTTAAGACAAACCTGATATATAGCACTACAGCTGAAACACAATTCATCACTCAATAAAATCCAATAAAATACTACTAACATCAAAAGGAAAGTGGGGCGCCTGGGTGGCTCAGTCGTTAAGCGTCTGCCTTCGGCTCAGGTCATGATCCCAGGGTCCTGGGATCGAGCCCCACATTGGGCTCCCTGCTCAGCGGGAAGCCTGCTTCTCCCTCTCCCACTCCCCCTGCTTGTGTTCCCTCTCTCGCTGTGTCTCTCTGTCAAATAAATAAATGAAAAATCTTTAAAAAAAAAAAAAAAGGAAAGCAAAGGAAAAGTAAAGTTCTCAATTAATATTTAGGAGTAATTAATACTATTTTATTAACTTTATGCACATAGCATAACCCTGAGCCTCCAGATTTAAATAAAACTTGGACAGGAGAGATCTGCTAGTATAACGCAATGCCTGTGGGAAACTGGGCTTGCCTGTACATTATGAGGGTGATTACATCTTCCATTTTCTCTTATGCATATGCACATATCCATGTGTATCTGTAAAAATTTATGTGTACATATGTGCATGTATATATATACACACACACACAGATACAGAAAGAGAGGTTTTGTAGTTACAATGACCACCATTACAATGAACCTCTTTTATCACTTGCAGACCTTCACTTCCTGATCCCCTTTTCTGACCCCTTCCCCATGCTTACTTGAAGAAAATGAGGTATCACTGAAGATATAAATACATTTATTTCAAATTGATATAACATTTCTGTTCTTTCTTCCATGTTTCTATGTAATGCATAGGCACATGCCTACAAGTCTAAAAGTTCTGAAAAACTATGGCAGAATTTCAACAGAGAACAATTGGCAGAGGAAATGGTGAAGTGAGTTCCACATGCCCCACTCTAGAAATTGTATGGTAGGAACCAGAAAAATACTGGTATTCAATCAGCGCATGCAGCAGACCGATATTTGCATTCAGGGCCTGCAAGCCTGAGAACAGCACTCCAACTAATCATCCCCTAAGTGATTTCACTCAATCCATGTTCACAACCAGAGACAAGAGAGCTTTTAATGCTGCTCCTATGTGTTATCCTACTGCCTATTAACAACTAGACAAGGAGAATTCAAAAAGCAGTTCTCCAGATGCCTTAGTTTTTAGATGTCTGTGGGTATCTAACCTTATTTCCTTGGCATCTTTGTTTTTAATTTGTGATTGTTTTTCATTAGGCAGATTCTTCTAATTTTCTAACATGACACAAACCATAATTTTACTTGATATAGTTTGAGATGCTCTTCTAGATAAATATGGCTCTCCAGGGATGAGGTCAGTATTTGAAAATCTACATATGGCTGTTTTATTTTGAGGCATGTCTGCAGTTACCATATGGTCAGTGGCAATCTGTGAAGGGAGTCAGGATGTGTCTATTTAAAATACGACTGAAACTTGAGTTTCTACTTAGAAATGCTTTCATCCATCTACTTTTTCTGAATGCTGAAGCTTAGTCTTTTAAAAACGCAATCTCCCCTCTGTACTGTAAAATTTAATAACAAAATAAAATTCATTTCTACATGTTTTCGGTTATGCCTATATAAAAAGCACACTGAGATGGGGAAATGGTTCTGATCCTCCTATTCAACTTGCTCATGGCTTAGCCTATATTCTAGTATGGCTCATGATCATTTGAAGGCACAATTTAAATAGAAGTGAAGCAATGTGCAGCTGAATGCTTCTCAGGGATGTTCTAGAACATCCTGTCCTCTGAGGTCCCTTAAAACATCAAGATTCTATGACTCTGTTGAATGAAACTAATTTAGCAACATTTACGTTAAAAATATATGGCTCTTTATATGAAATATAGCCATGATGTAACTGTTATGTAGGAGTATAAACAAATGTTCTATTTGAGTGAGGTATACAGCTTTTATAAATTATTCCCATTCATTATTCATCAAGTTACTATAAATGTTTTAGGAAAATAGTGAAAGCCATTTTTCCAGCACTTTTCTAAAAAGTACTATTCATAAATATTCTATTTAGGCATTTGGTATAAAGCTCTTTCACTTTGTTGTTATATATCCATTTGGTCTTTTAATGAAAAAGAAATACATCTGTGTGGGAGTTGAAGGGTTGTAAAGGGGCAAGGCAAGCTAAATTATTTCTAATAAGACAAAGAACTGGCATATTTAAAACCAGAAAATGGCATTTAAATAACCTCAAAAATGTCTGTTCCAAAATGGCATTCTGACCTAACAAGTGATGACCTAGAGTCCCTATCCACACATATTTTCACCTCACTCTGCAAATCACCTCAAATCTTAAACCAGTTCAGAAGCCATCTGATGTAAGTTCCTGTAACTCACCCTCTTCTAGCTGAGTGAAAGGAATCCTTTTCTCTCTGAGCCCCCATTTCTGTGCCCTGTCTTACTCTCTCCTTTCCTCCCCCTGGGATCTTTCCTTTGAAGCAACACCTCCATCCCAATTATACCAAACTGCAATTTCATCATCTCTACACTTCTAGAAGAATAGGTCTACATACACTTTCTTGATTTCTGCCTTTCTTATGATGTAAGCACCCCCCACCCCGTCCTCCACCACTCTTATTGAAACTACTCTCTCAAAATATCATTGATAAAATTCTAATTGCTAACATCAACAGTGAGGCAGTCATTCTCTTTATCTCCTTACATTTCATGCTACGCTATGGCCAACTCTTTTGTAAATCTCTCTCATTCCCTGCCTTCTCTGATATTACAGAATATTGTTTCACCTCTAACATTTTATTCCATTTCAGTGACCTTTGCTGAATCCTTTTCTTCAGTTATCCTTAACGTAGGCATTCTCTAAAATTTTACCCCACATCCTTTAAATTCTTTTGTAGACAGTCTCTTCTACTTCCAAAATTCTATCTTCTCATTTTAAAAAATGGAACAACAAAAACCATGCACGCATACACAAAATTTTTACCTATAATCCTGTCCTCCCTTCTTGATCATTAAAGTGGTGTCCTGATGCTTCAGCAACTAACTTTATAAATCATATTACTGCCATCTGCTATCACGGAGGACATTTTTCACTACCCACACTGGGTATCCCCTCTAGGAAGTATCATGTACAAAAATACATAAATGCCAGCGAAAGTATTATTTCATTTTTTCCCCTCATGGACAGTGAGAATCATGTAACTGCATTATCCTTGTAGGTATGGCAGGCAGGGGGCTCAGGATCAAATATATAACCATTTGTCACTAAATGTGTACACCCCTATGGTTAATAAGATATATCCACATGTTAGTTCTTGCCTGGTGTCGATTTACTCTTCTAATTCTTAATTTCCCACAGCATTATGTTTTTATTTTTAATTCCACTTTCTTGAACATATTTCCTGTAAGCTTCCTAAAATAACTTAGGAAATAAGTCAAGATATAACCAACCAACCAAATGTAGAACTGTAGGAACTCAACAAATTCAGAATCAAATCATTAAATCAGTTATACACACAAAAATAAATATGATAGCCCTGCTCTTTTTTGGAAAAGATATAGAAAAATTCCTTCTAGAAATACCAGTTCATTTTTGATTTCTCTTTGCTCCTTACCTCCTGCTTTGGGTTGATCAACAAATACGCCTGTCAAATATCCTCCGATTATCTCCTAGTTCCATCCCATGCTTAGCTTTATCAAACTGATAAGCAGCCATAATCATTTTACTCCTTTCTTCAAGACATAACTTCAATGATTCCCCAAGACTTAAAGACTTATTATGGTGCTCAAAGTAGTCTGGTATCAGGTTTCAAATCTAACTCCCATAATAGCACAGTTACAGTGAACTTATCACCACTCAGAAAACACATATACTGCCATACCTCTGTGCCCTATTTCAAGTTTGTCATGTTCCTGGAATGTTTAAACCAGTCCCAAATCTCCTCCTCCAAAATCCTACCCATCCCTTGAGGTCCAGCTCAAATAACATCTTATCCATGGCGTCTTCCCTAATCTAACATAAACGTCAGAATTATTAGCTTGCTCTATTTTTCAAACTCCTCTTACATCACTTTATTTTTCTTGTACAATGAGCATTTTTATACATTTGTTTATCTACCACTAGGTGTTTGAGCCTCTTAACAGCTGAGTCCATGTGTTAAGCATACATTTGCTTCCTCGCTGTAACTTGCAGTAAGTGCTCACTGATTATCGAACTGAATCAAAAGATAATTTGGTTTATACAAAATATTTCCTTTAAATGTTTTTCCTCTAATAAACATTTATTTCTTTTAAGGTCTGATATTAACAAATAATTTGAAATGTTACCATCTTTGTCACATGGTACAAGAAGTTTATTAACCATACTTATTTCCATCATTTCAGAACTGGCTTGGGTTGTGTCAGCATCCCTAGGTGTATGAAAATCCCCATGCTATATTTTCTTTATGGCAGCGATTCCTCTCATGACCTTCTGACTCACTATAAATACTATTTATAGTTATAAATCATTATAATTTATACTGGAGTTTGGAGCAAAATATATGCCTACAATGAAAAATGAAAACAGTATGCATAAAGACTGACTGTGATGCCCTACTTCTTAGGAAACTATCTGATAAAATATAGTGAAAAACTTAAGGTATAAAGTAGGCTCTTCATTGGGACCCTTTCATTCACACTTCACTGCTCAACTGAAATCTGTAAGAATCACATGGTAAAAACAGGAATAGCATTTATGGCTCAAGTAGGGCAGGGAACATAGCTCACAAAACCCAAAGACCTTCTGCTGGGAAATGTATCTCCCAAGAGCTTGCTGCCCAAGAATGCAGATTATGCAAATTAAGGTTAATTAACATGACTCATCCATTATATTGCACTTGCTAATGACCTCAGTTCTTATTTCACTGAGAAAACAGAAGCAATTAGAAGAGAACTAATTCATCTTCTCACCACAACAGCAATCTCCCTGTATCTTGACCCATATGCTCTGCCATACCCCCTGGGACAAGGCCACCCTCTCTACTTTTGATCTGAATCCTATCCCTTTGAGCTTGTGGAGGAGAACATTGCTCCTGTAATTATCCCTCCCTCTATCCCAATGTCAGTTTCCCCTACCTACTGGACCCTTCCCATTAGCATACAACCTTGATATAGTATCATCCATAGTAAAATAAAACTGAAAAATAAACTTTAAAAAAAACCACATCAGGGCACCTGGGTGGCTCAGTTGGTTGGGCGGCTGCCTTGGGCTCAGGTCATGGTCCTGGAGTCCCGGGATCGAGTTCCACGTCAGGCTCCCTGCTGGCCCTCCCCCCTCTTGTGCATGCTCTCTCTCTCAAATAAAAACAAAACAAAACAAAAAAACACATTACCTTCCACTTCATACCGAATTTTTCTGTTCTAGTTTACAGAAAAATCTCAAGAATCATCTATACCTTTTATCTCCATTTCCTTACCTCCTCTTCTCTCCTCAGTCCCATTCTAAGTAGGCTTTCATCTCTACCAACCCACTGAAATTGCTTGTGTAAAGGTTTCTATCTATCTCCACTTTGCAAATTCAATGGTAAACTATCAGCAACATGAGGAAATAGTTGCTTTTTCCTTCCACCCTTCCTTCTTGAAACATTTCCATTGCTAGCTTCCAGAAACCACTTTCTCCTGGTTTTACTCCTGCATTATACTGGATGCCCCTGCTCTATCTCCTTTGCTGGATTGTTTGTGCTCCTCTACGTGACCTCCCAACTTTGGAATGCCTTGGGGGACCAGATCTCTCCTTTTCTCTCCATAAATGCATTCCCCGTTGATCTCCTCCAACCCCATGACTCCCATGACATTGGATGCCAACCTCACCTCCGAGTTCCAGACTCATAAACCCAATTTCTTACTTTACATCTGTACTTGAATATCTAATCTACATCTCAAATTGTGCTAACCAAAACAGTGCTCTTGACTCCCCAGCAATTCACTTCTCCTTCAGCATTCCTCTTTGCACAAAAGAAAATCTCCATTTACCCAGCTGCTTAGGCAACTAGAGTCCTCTTTCTCTTTCATCTTGTCAGTTAAATCTATTCACTTAGGCTGCCTTTTCTTTATAGCACTTCTAACTATCAGAAGTCTGTTAGGTATTTGTTTTCTTGTTTACTATTTATCTCCCTCACTAGACTAATTTCTATGCAGCTGGGGTCCTGGACTCTAATGCCTATCCCCAGGACAGTCTGTGCCCTGCATATGTGTTAAAAGAATTCTTCTGCTTCAAGACCCACAACTGCTTTTGATTCAAGGCACATTTCCATACCATTCTTTCTGATCTCTTTCAGAATCAGAGTCAGTGGAAAAAGCATGTGCTCTGGAATTAGACGTGCCTGGGTTTCTTTATGAGGTCTGCCCTATTACCCCCACCCTGCCGGCAGCATTATCCTCATCACTGACATCATTTATTCGGCACTTAGTATATTCCACAAATGACATCAACTTCTTTATATACACAGCATTGAATTCTAACAGCATATATGGGGCAACTGTTATTATCCCTGTTTCATGGATCACAGAATTGCTAGCTGGTAGAGCTAGGACTTAGCTGAGGACCTGCTTTCAAAGCCTCTCCCCTTAGTCAATATATTCTCCTGCAGCCCCAGTTCCATAATTTGTCCAAGGTCTCCCATGGAGCTATGAACGGCACAAAGAGGATTCAAGGCCAGATCTGACCTCAACTCATGTTCTTACTAACTATGCTGATCTATAAAGCAGGGTGATGACGACACAAAATGAAATGACGTGTGTACTCAACAGCTTCTAGCTCCCCGTCCTGAGTTCTGACACTCACATGCACGTGACTGCATTTTAAAAAGCTTCACGTTGCTTCCAAAAATTTTTATTCTCTGTATCCTCTTCCAGTATTTTTGAAACACTTCTTCATTGAGAATCTAAATGCAAATACTACAGAATTTTTTTCAAGACATGTGCAAATTTATTAAGGTATCATTATATAGCAATTTGTATAATTTTAGAAAAATGGCATAGAACAATGACTATCACTGAGTATCACTGCCTATAAACTTTACATTATGTATTTTGATAAATAATTCCTATTCCTCATTTCCAAAATGCTGAGTTAATCAAATATTTTACGTTCATGACCAAAATGCTTTGCTATGCCTGGAAAGGGCTAAACTGCTACTCACTATAGCAATCCTTTTTAAAAAATGCCTCCAGTTTAGGGGCGCCTGGGTGGCTCAGTCGTTAAGCGTCTGCCTTAGGCTCAGGTCATGATCCCAAGGTCCTGGAATTGAGCCCCACATCGGGCTCCCTGCTCTGCGGGAAGCCTGCTTCTCCCTCTCCCACTCCCCCTGCTTGTGTTGTCTCTCTCTCTGTCAAATAAAAAATCTTAAAAAAAAAAAAAAATGCCTCCAGTTTAGAGACAGATATTTAACAGACAGCTATGGAGAGCAAATTTCACTTAGGCAAACTGTATACTTTTTCTTAAATAATGATTTTAGAAAATCCAGGGGGAGAAAAACAAGATCACCTTCCTCCACCTGCTTACCTTTTATTTTGTTAATCTGCTAGGGAATAGGAAGAAAATAATGCCGAGGGAGGGGACTGAGAAAATTCTGTACTCCCTGATATTAAACCAACACAATAATTTTAACTACATACATCCTTTTAAAAGATAATCTATTTGCATTTTGAATTCCCATACAAAGATAAGCCCATATAATAGCTTTATTCACATGACTACTTGGACAATGCCTATATTTTTACTATAGTGCCACTGAAGAGTAGTGGAAATTCTCTAAATTTCTCCATGACAAGTCCCATTAATTTTAATTGAAGCTTCCCATTCCCAGCCTATCCTTGGCCAATAAAACAGTTTAGAGATTGCAGCCAAACGTAAGATTTCCCAGGGGGCATCTGAAAATAAGTTATAAGTATTCAAGTAAGCCACCTGTCTGGATGAAGATTTATTCATTTGATCAGAACAGCTTTCCAAACTTCAAACGACCCATGCACAGAACAGATGCAGCTCTTTAAGCACAACTGTTTTTATTTCACTTTCTGTTAACATGCATCACAAATGGATAGAGCAAATCTAAAGAGTAAAAACATATAAATGTTCAATAATGCATATTTGTTTATAAATCCCGTCATAAATAAACGTCAAACCATATTCTTTAAATTTGAACGCTCTAAATAATTATGTACACTAACAACAGACTAGTAGCACTCCCTTCTCAGCTAAGTGCCCAAATATAACAACTCATACATCACACCAAGGACACCATTCAGAAATGGGACTCAGAGAAAGCACTGCTGTCATTGGGTATCAGCTTTGTTCAGGACTTCATCTTCTCGTCTTCTAATAAGGCTAAAATCAGACCTTAAGATACCTGCTCCCTTAGATAATCATGGTAGATACCTATTATGACAAAACTAAAGCAAATTCTTTCTAGTTACCATCAAATGCAATTTATTGTCATCACCAGAACTCTACTAACTGGCAGATCCAAAGATAAATGAGACACGGTCTTGCCTTCAAGAAGCTTACATCGTAGATGGCACTTATCATGGTAGGCATTGATAAGAGCCACAAAGGGTGGCTCATGGTAGGCATGGTGAGGCACTGAAATCATGGTAGGCATTGATAAGAGCCACAAAGTATGAATTAATGACCTGAAAGTGGAGAACAGGAAAGTATATCCTGGCTGAAGTAGAATATATTTGAACACATTTATTAGTTCTATGATTCATTCCAAGTTACAATGCTGAATTCATAAATGTTATTTCTGGTGTTTCTACTTATAATAATGTTTTAACTTCTGATGAGAAATATATCATTTGAATGAGAGAAACCAAACAGACTTACCTTGTGAAATATTTTTTTTTTTTAGATTTTATTTATTTGATAGAGATAGCGAGAGAGGGAACAAAGCATGGGGGAACTGGAAAGGGAGAAGCAGGCCCCCTGCTAAGCACGGAGCCCAATGCGAGGCTCGATCCCAGGACCACGGGATCATGACCTAAGCCGAAGGCAGACACTTAACAACTGAGCCACCCAGGCGCCCCCCTTGTGAAATATTTTATAGAAGACTTTTTCACTGAATACTCTCCAACTACCCAGACCAAAACTCCCATCTTCTAGACACTTAGATCTCTTCAAGCTTTTGGGCCTTATCATTACATGGAGAATAAAATCTCCTTCTAGAAAACCTCATATATGTTGTCTTACTCTGCCCTTAACTCTCCCACTGTCGTCTTGTGTAACATACTAATATGTTTTCCCACCCAAAATTAAAATTTAAAAAACCAGAAAGGAAAGCATGAAAACAACATATGTATTTTAAGCTCATGAGTGGATTTCACTAGGTTTGACATTTGTGGTTAAAGTGGGTTTGAAGGAATTGGAAAGAGGAAGTTGGCATGAGCTAATAATTTGACATCTACTAGATTCAAGCTCTATGTAAATTAATCTGCACTACTAAGTGCAGAGAAATTGATAGTATTAATCTCATTTGGCAGATTAGAAAACAAAGGCTCAGAGAGGCCAAGTAGCTTTTCAGAGTTCGAAGAGTTAGTACATGCCAAAGTCAATGCTTATCTGACTTCAAAGTCCAAAAAAGTCCCTAATCTTTCCACATATCAAACTGTTTCTCTACTTTCTTTTAGACACTGAACAAACACAACTTCATTCGTGATTACAGAGATTATTTTGTCTCAGTCTTCACTTTCTCTAGAAGAAAAAGCAGTGGAGTTGGGCTTTACTATAAAGAGGTACAGGCTTTTTCTATTCTCATTACATTAAGAATGATTATGAAATAATGCGGCTGATTTTTTTTTAAAGATTGATTTATTTATTTTATAGAGCGCATGTGCGTGGGGGGAGGGGAGGAAGGAGAGGGAGAAAGAGAATCTCGAGCAGACTCCTCACTGAGTGCGGAGTCCGATGCCCATGAAGCTGCCAATGAGGGCTGGGCTCAATCTCATGACCCTGAAGATCATGACCTAAGCCAAAACCAAAAGTCAGACGCTTAACTGAGCCACCCAGGGGCCCCAAATACGGCTGATTTTTGAAGAAACATATCAAAACTTATAAACCTGTTTCCTTCAAAGTCACCTTGGGAAGAAGGTTATGGAATTATTTTACTGACGGTGTTACAGGTCAAAATATTTCTGGAAATCTTTTAGAACCATCTTCAGAACTAGTGACATACTTTGAGTGAACTTAGTAATCACAAATCTTTATCTTTTGCAGAAAAAAAAAAAAATTGGCCTTACGGAGTGGAGTCATTCAGAGGCAAGCCTTACTGTTAAAGGACTTTTTAGTTGAATAAAAGCATCTGAGATAAAAAGAAGTATCTATAAATTAATAAACTACGCCATCCTATTGTTCATCCTTTGCCTTCCTTAAACTAGCACTTCCTTCCTTTCTAAATTATCTTTCATAAGCATATCTTTCATAAGTTTCCTTTCTTTAGAGGTCTTACTTAGTACTACTAGTAAGACTACTTAACGTGTGCTTTCATTACTGTTTTCTCCCCTACCCCACTGTAAGCTCTATGAGCTCAGTAAACATGTGGTTTTTTTCGCAGTATATCTGGCATCTAGAGAGAACTGATGCAAGCAAGCATTCAATAAACATTTGTTGAATGAGTGAATGGAACATATTGTTTTGTGACTCAAGAACTGGCTCCTGAGGCAATTCTAATAAAATTAGAAATATTCTGACCAACAAATGGCAGCATCTCTAAAATACAGTGCCTCTCCCCCAAATGAAGGAAAAGGTAAATTCTTCTCGGTCGGTTACGAAATGTGTACTTTTAGAGTCACACTCAATGTTTAATAAGCCGTTTACAAAATAGGATAATAGAGCAATAATAAATGTAATCTTTTTATAAACAAGGGGTTTAATGAAGAAAAAAGATACAGAAATAATTTTTTTGACTTACCTTTTGCTTTTACAGAGTTCAAATGTAAATTTTTGGTACTGAAACTAGTATACAATATGCTATATTATATATAGAGAAAGGAAATTATTAGGAAATCATTACTGCCAGTAATTATGAAGGTTTAATGCAAAAATTCTGGATTCTTAACATCCAGTGAATATATTCCATTCATGATTTTTTTAGGGTGATTATTTTTTAATCAAAATCAGTTACTTTTTTGATAATGTTTCATAAAAGGTAGCCAATAGTTTCTCTCACTTAATTTTTTAGGTGGATAATGCCTTTGTTGACTAAAATCGAGAGTATTCTACAGGGATTGAGAGATTTTTGTCAACATCTTTACAGATTTGTAAGTAGCGAAACAAACAGCCCTTAGACAAATAGCTTTTCCCGTGTTCATTAACTGGTAGAGATGTGCTGTCATATAGCTTTACAAAGACCAAAGAAGGAATCTATAGGCAGTCCCTGGGGAAATCACCAAGAAGAAAGAGTTTGACAGTAATTTTTAAACCCTTCAAAAGCACAGAATACCAAATCCACCACTTTGCTTCTCTAACCTATGGTTAGGTTACTTACATGTTTAGGGCAGGGTGATAATGTAAACAAATTCCCATAATAGGAGTAGTAACAATATGCAGTTAATATTGGTAATCTAGGAAGTTCCAAGATAATGAATCACAAGGGGGGACCATCTCAAAATTCACAGCCTAGAGGAAACCACTGCTGGTCTTTCCAGTGCTTTACTGCGTCTGTATATATGTTCATCCCTTTGTTTCTTAGTGTCCTATGGTTTGCTACAATTCCCACAACTCCTTTTACTTCTATTCCTTACATCCATTCACTGTCTGTTTCTGAAATCACCACATTAACCATTATGGCATTCTGTGAGGCATATTACCATCGCTTATTTAATAAAAATGAAATAAAATTATTCATGGGAGGTAATAAGGGTTAAGAAAAGTAGGGGCACCTGGGTGGCTCAGTCGGTTAAGCGTCTGCCTTCGGCTCAGGTCGTGATCCCAGGGTCCTGGGATCGAGCCCCACATCGGGCTCCCTGCTCAGTGGGGAGCCTGCTTCTCCCTCTCCCACTCCCCCTGCTTGTGTTCCCTCTCTCGCTGTGTCTCTCTCTGTCAAATAAATAAATAAAATCTTAAAAAAAAAAAAATTATAAAAAAAAAAAAAAAAAAAAGGGTTAAGAAAAGTAGTAAGGAACAGACCAAAATGATTATTAATTCACAGTGTGTCTAATAACTTCCTTTTGAAGTGTCAAAAAGATAAATCAAAGGAGTCAAAATGTTCCAGAAGCTAAGAAACAAGGTTAAGTATTTGGTGCATAGATGGGCTGCAGATTAGATTGTTTTTAGAAAACCATAAAACAACATCCTGACATATGAAGACACACCTAAAATTTGGATGCTAAAAAGAAATATTTACAAAGCCCAGCAGTGGTTGTTTATCTTATAATCTACCCACCAAAACGTCAGACTTGAGATCAACAAGATATTAAGCAAATCCCTAATTCTTTTATGTTCCTTGCACTAGGGTGGTTCTTTACCTCTTTTCATGCTGCCACCCCCATCAATAAGTCATGACGTGGAAAACAGAGTGAAGAATTTTTTTCCCAACTACACACATTTTCTGGAAATACTGACCAAGCCTGCTGGCTGCATTTTGATCCACTCCACCTCCTGTGAGAATTACTGATTTAGCTGAGTCCTCAACTGGTGAAGTGCCTTCTGATATAATGAACCAGTACACTGTTTATCAAACTATCTCTGATGGGCCAATTTAAAAAAATTTTCCAATTTGTTGCAGACTGGTATTTTGTTAAATACAATAAAAACAAATTACTAGAAAAATGAAATGAAAAAAAGACACACAAAATACAAGCACTTATTTTATTAGATTCGATAGACATAAAATTATACTGTCCATGGCTATACAGATTTCTAAATACTCTTAATTTCTTAATTTAACCCAGAGCAGACAAAAAATAAATAAATAAATAAATATACATTTAAAAAAAAAAAAAGGAAGGGGGGTAGTATTTACAGACAGGCACCAGGTCAGGTCACACTCAGCAAGCCAACCACTTTCAAAGAGCATAAATCTCAGGCACGTTAGCCAACAGGTTATAGGTCTGAGTTTACATGAGGTTTATTTCCCCCAGGGCATTAGTCTGGATTAAAGTTGTCACTTATACTGAGATTATGACTGTACTGAGTTGGGCTACCCAAAGGAAAGTATTTCTTAGAGGCACAAGGGTAACAGCAATTGGAAGAAAGATTTAAATACTTAGAGATGATAAAATCTTAAGTTCTGGCCATAAACTGTACATTTAACAACCTGATTTCCCCCTTTGGTTGCTTTTAAACTGTAACTTTTTAGTTTTAAGAGAAAGGCTTTCCCTGCATGAAGCTATAAGTAAACCCAGTTGCTCACACCCACAAAGAAAACCTACAGCTTCACCCTGTGGCCAGGCTGCCATGAACAAAATATTAAAATGTCAAGTAAAATTCAGTCTCTGTCCTGAAGGATCTTCCCAGACAGACGGATCTATCAACAAACAATGACAAAACAATGAAGTAAGTGCTATAATTGAGACACGTATAAAAGATCATGGTCTCAAATATCATCTACACAATGATTCCCATATTCGCATCTCTAAATTTACCCTGTCTCCTGAACCAAAATTTGCTCATCCAACTGTCTGCAATTTTTTCACTTGTATGTCCAAAGCAAACTCCTAACTCCCTTCCCCCAAAGCATTACCTGCTTCTCCTACAGTCTCTCTCAATTAACGGCTACCCCAGTCTTCAAGATGCTCAAGGTAAAAACTTTAATTCCTCTATTTCTCATATACCTCACTTCCAATGCGTAAGTAAATATGTCAATTCTACACTCTACCACTTCTCAATCTCCCCGTGGCAATCACATAGGTGTAGGCCTCTTGTTCCTGAATTACTCCAATAGCCTCCAATTAAGGGACCTGAGTCTACCACTGTCTCACTCCAGTCTATTCTGAACACAGGAGCCAGATGAACCTTTTTAAACCCAAGTCTTCCCTGCTCATAACCTTCCAGTGTTCTTCCCCTTCAGAATAAAAGCCGAAATCCTTATAGTCCCTACATAACCTGCTCTTCTGACCTTACCTCCTGAAGCCCTCCAAGCAATTCTGCTTTAGCCATGCTGCATGGCTTACTCTCCTCACTTATTTCAGCTTTTTGAACACACTCCACCTTTCCTGACTTTCCTGGACCAACCTATAAAAAAGTGTAACCCCTTTGCCCCACTGTCATCTACCATCTTTTATCTGCTCATTAACTTTTATCACTGTTACTCGTTAACCTTTATTACCACCTGTCATTCACTAAGTTTTTGTGTTCATTGGTCACCTCTCCTCCGTAGAAAGAAAACTTTAGGAGGGCTTCCTTTTGAATACTGCTAAATCTTCAGGACCCAGAACTGTGCCAGTAAGTAATAGGCAACCACAAATATTTTCTGAATGAGTGAATAATCCAAAATGGATGTCCTGCTCTGGGTGGTTATGGGGAGTGCCCGAGATGAATTTACACAAAACAGATGAAACTGAAACTAGGTCCTGAAAGAAGATTCAAGATTGTCTGACATGAAAAGGGCTAAAAATATCATTGCCATATGCACATTTTCCACAAAATCTTGAAGCACAAGAATACATTATAGGAAAGACTATTAACTTCCTAGCTGAGAGAATTCCCCAAAAAAGAAAGTGATCCCCATGATCCAGAAAAGGATCAGGGTATGGATTAACAATAAGAAAATTGGCGCCTGAGTGGCTCAGTCGGTTAGGCGTCTGCCTTCGGCTCAAGTCATGATCCCAGGGTCCTGGGATCGAGCCCCGCGTCGGGCTCCCTGCTCAGTGGGGAGCCTGCTTCTCACTCTCCCTCTGCCTGCCGCTCTCTCTGTCAAATAAATGGATAAAATCTTTAAAAAAAAAAAAAAAGAAAGAAAGAAAAAGAAAGAAAACTGCCACAGTCCTAATAAAATTTTACAGGTAAAAAATTACTGTAAAATACATTAAGCTCTAAATAATGTAAACTTGCTCTCAGTAATGTTTATTGTTGCCTCAACTATTTTTTTTTTTTTTTTTTTTTGCCACAAGTGTTCAATTTCATTCTCCTAGAGTTTTCCCTGTATGAGGGGACTAGGATTCTGATTTTAAAAAGAAAACCAAAGAGAAGAAAATAGTTTTCACCATCCAGGACTTCAGAGTTCCATTGTCATACATCTATCCTAGACATCTACAGCCATTCTGGAATCGTACTTCTCAAATATTACCTTTCACTATCTGAAATTGTCTTATGCATATTTATTTTCTTGTAGATTTCTCCTCTTCCCATTAGAAAATGAATTCTTTCTACCAGAGCAGGGACTCACCTCTCTTCTCCAGAGTATCTGTAGGGTCTGATAGGTGCCCAAGCACACAGAGTACCCAATAAATGCTCAATGAATGTATAAATGAAATTCAAATAATAAGGAAATGAATATTTTGCATAGAGGGTTAAGATTTTAACTTCTAGCTCCTGTTTTAGCAGGGCATTTCCCTGATTGAGTTCTTAACATTATCAAAAGTACGAGTCGAACTGCGTCCATACTTGCATGTCTGGTTTTACCAAGTTCTAGGAATAGTATCTCAGCACCTGCCAGAGAAGCATGAAGTTTGGGAAATGGTGGCTGTGATGTTACAATGCTAGGAGAAACACCGCAAAAGAAGGCAGAGATTCCTGGAACTCCTTCCAGGGACACAACTAGGTGTCCCCACCTCACGGAAGTGACACTGGGGCTTTATGTGGCCCCCTGGTGGCAGCACTGCTAAGAACACTTCAATATCCTACCATCCTTACTTAGTGGACCCATTGATCACAGTTTAGAGACCTTAAGCAGTGCCACTGTCTCTATAATAAAAGCTTTAGTAAAAGCCAAATATTAGGGCTTCTTAAACATCCAAACCCTCCATACACACACACACACACACACACACACACACACACTCAGATTAGTCTCAACTGTATTAAATTTATAAACCTAGGTATCAAGGCCCATGTCTTCTCTCTTTTTTCATCATTGCAACGTCTGTCCATCCCTCCCTCCCTTCCCCACCCTTCCGTTGCCCACCCTCAAAATTCACTCATTCCTTCATTTGTGCATTTGTTTATACATTTCATAAACAGCCATTAGCATCATTCAAAAACACTTTCTCTGTGTTTCTCACATTGCAAAATAGTTTGGCTAAGGAAGGAGCCACAACCTGTGCTGATTCCCCGCTAATCCTTGCAGGTAGTTGTCAGGTGGAAGCCTCTCTCTCTCTCTCTCTCTCTCCTGAGGTTCAGGTTCCCTCAGGCAGTGGCCGCTCCCCTCCGTTACTGGCTTTGTGAAGGAAGGGCGCTTCACCACTGCCTTCCGCACCCACACGGAGGGCCGTCCCCATCCCCCGCCCCACTCCATTGCCCAGACTAGCCAGCCCTGAACAAGGTCCCAGATGCTGCCACCGCTGAGGCTTCCAGGGAAGAAGCCTCAGTCATGGTCAGTGTTTGGGATAAAGCTGTAATCCCTGCTACAATTGCTGTTTCTCTCTCCTTTTAAAATCACCCTTAAGGTAATAGTGGATGCACCTTACTCAGATCTTAAGCATGATCAAAATCAAAGAAGAGGAAAATGGATGCCTGAAAGACCTGTGGACTTACCAAATCAGGACTGTGAGCTATAAGGCGCTGGCAGCTTTCAGTTTTTTTCCATCAGAAGCAAAAATAAACCAACTACCATCTACTGTCACAATTTCATTTAAGGTGGGAACACAAGCTGGTGTAGCCACTCTGGAAAACAGTATGGAGGTTCCTCAAAAAGTTGAAAATAGAGCTACCATATGACCCAGCAACTGCACTGCTGGGTATTTACCCCAAAGATACAAATGTAGGGATCCAAAGGGGTACATGCACCCCAATGTTTATAGCAGCAATGTCCACAATAGCCAAACTATGGAAAGAGCCTAGATGTCCATCAACAGATGAATGGATAAAGAAGATGTGGTATATATATATACAATGGAATATTATGCAGCCATCAAAAAAATTGAAATCTTGCCATTTGCAACGACGTGGATGGAACTGGAGGGTATTATGCTGAAGGAAATAAGTCAATCAGAGAAAGACATGTATCATATGATTCCACTGATATGAGGAATTCTTAATCTTAGGAAACAAACTGAGGGTTGCTGGAGTGGTGGGTGTTGGGAGGGCTGGGGTAGCTGGGTGATAGACATTGGAGAGGGTATGTGCTATGGTGAGCACTGTGAATTGTGTAAGACTGTTGAATCACAGACCTGTACCTCTGAAACAAATAATACATCATATGTTAAAAAAAAAAAAAGAAGAAAAAGATAGCAAGAAGGGAAAAATGAAGGGGGGGAAATAGGAGGGGGAGACAAACCATGAGAGACTATGGACTCTGAGAAACAAACTGAGAGTTCTAGAGGGGAGGGGGGTTGGGGGATGGGTTAGCCTGGTGATGGGTATTAAAGAGGGCACGTACTGAACGGATTACTGGGTGTTATACGCAGACAATGAATCATGGAACACTACATCAAAAACTAATGATGTAATGCATGGTGATTAACATAACATAATAAAATAAAATTTAAAAAAAGAATTTATAAAGAAGTAAGAGTATGATTTTAGGATAAGAAGCAGTCCGTCCAAAGAAAGAATATTAGGCAGCCTAATTTTTTTTTTTTTTTAAAGATTTTATTTATTTGACAGAGAGAGAGATAGTGAGAGCAGGAACACAAGCAGGGGGAGTGGGAGAGGGAGAAGCAGGCCTCCCGCCGAGCAGGGAGCCCGATGTGGGACTCGATCCCAGGACCCTGGGATCATGACCTGAGCCGAAGGCAGACGCTTAATGACTGAGCCACCCAGGCGCCCCTAGGCAGCCTAATTTTTTCATGCGTGAAAAATAATAGCATAGTGAGGACATTTTTTTTTGCATTGAATTGGATCCAAAGCAATGGTGGACCAAGGGGCAATTAAGTAGCCTGTATTCTAGAGAAGCACATATGAAAAGAGAAGGGTGCTCCTCACATTCCACACCAACAGATAGGGATCAAGAAAATCACCCATCAGGACAGGCGGTACCTGCATGAATGGGAAAAACCAGGACCTCATTGCCTAGCTAGGCATGGATTTATGAGGTATCCTTACTAACCTGCCTCCGTGTCTATTTAAGCAGGAAGTAGGGAGAAGTGGAGCGTTACGGGCAGCAGGAGTGATAGGTGGGAAACGGGAGAGGGTGGGGTAGGGCACAGCAGCCAAGTGGTCTGACCAACTGACATTTGGCAGGGCAACAATGCCACTTTGAGCTCATCAGAGATGAAGAACAAAGCCTTAACTCAGAAAGGAAACAAGTTTTAAATCAAATGGACTTAGAAAAAAAAATGGGGAACAGAATTTGAGAATTCTGCTTTACTATGAGAAAGAACAGTTCTACAAAGCACAGTTGGACTCAGTGAGTAGAGGAAAAAAAACATTAAAAAAAAACATTTAAAACGTTTGAACCCCATGAAGTTAAGACTATATAATGAACAGCTATAAAATACTTACTTCTCTAAGTTGGCTAAAAACCAAAGAAAACTCTATGGGGATGCCTGGGTGGCTCAGCTGGTTAAGCGTCTGCCTTCTGCTTAGGTCGTGATCCCAGGGTCCTGGGATGGAGTCCTGCGTGGGGTTCCCTGATCAGTGGGGAGTCTGCTTCTCCCTCTCCCCCCCTGCTCATGCTCTGTCTCTCTCTCTCAAATAAATAAAATGGAAGGAAGGAAGGGAGGGAGGGAGGGAGGGAGGGAGGGAAGCAAGCTCTATGGATCAGCACAGGCCCCCAGAGTGGCTTTTGGGAAAGACGTTATGTAGTCCAAGTCTTCATTTGATACACGAAAAAAGTGCTGCTCAGCTCACACTGAAGGACTCACATTATGATGTTTTCTACCTTTCTTCTTTTTTTCACACCGGATATTGCATGGACAGCACTAGCGCACCCTGGCAGGTGCTAGCCAGTTAGCAAACTCAATGCCGGCAAGAGAACAACAGAGTATCACTTTTACAGAGGTGAGAGGGAGAAACGTGTAGGAGCTCCACTCAATTCCACTGCCCCACCTTTCACTAGTTATAACCATGGTTTTGTTTGTTTGTTTTTTTAAACCTTTTTTTTTTTTAAGATTTTTTATTTATTTATTTGACAGAGAAAGAGACAGCGAGAGAGGGAACACAAGCAGGGGGAGTGGGAGAGGGAGAAGCAGGCTCCCCGCTGAGCAGGGAGCTCGATGTGGGGCTCGATCCCAGGACCCTGGGATCATGACCTGAGCCGAAGGCAGACGCCCAACGACTGAGCCACCCAGGCGCCCCGGTTTTGTTTTACTTATGCTTCATCTTTCCTTCCATTTTCCCCTTGCTTTCTTTTCCCCTTTTCTCCACACTCTTTTCTTTCCATCCCCTTTCCTAAGGTCAGTTATGGCAAACAGCACAATGACAGTTCAGAAGGGAAAAAAAAAACATCACTTCAGATTGTCATCCAAAAGGCACTTTTTTCCTAATAGCTACGTCGTAGTATTAATAACAGGTAAATGTCATTATATTTTACATTTTAGACCACCAAAATGAAGTAGTAAGATTAAATGACATTAGAAATATAATGCATAAAAGTATAAAATCATAGTTTCTGTTTTCAACATGTGCTAAAACTGACAACATCAAATTACTATCAATTTCTCATAAAGAGAAATTGGAACTGGGTTCTTATTTTTCTTTGCCTAAATGTAATGAAATTTATCATTTAGCTCACAAAGCATTTCTCAATTTGTCAGTCTAAAGGTTTAAAATTCACAGATGTGTGTACAAAGAGTTAGAGTACATAGTCCTCCCTTTAAGAAAATGAAACACTTAAAATGCAACCTATTTTACAATTATGAAAAAGTACTTATTAGGCATCTAAGAGGAATTACTTTGTAATAATAAAGATCTTAATTCTCAAATATAAAACAGAACTGATTTCCTCTCCTTATCCCAGTACCATCATTTCAAGATATACACAAATAGCAATGACTATAAAAAAATATTACTACTGATGAAAATTTCCAATAATTTGACTTTGATGTTTTATCATCACTACTCAATTTTTCATGTTCATCCTCTATGACTATCCTCTTTTAGAAGCTAATAAACATAAAAGGCAAGATTTTAGTAGAAACCGTGAAGAGAAACAATGTAGTCTAGGTACTATTTCTCAGATGCTGTTTGAGAAATGCAGAGCAAGTCCCTGATGGCTTTCCTTCTGCAACCTCCACGTGTAAGTCAGTTGCTAGGAAACGTGAAAGACAGGGATTTAGTATTAGGTCTGGGAACAATGAGCTAGCTTAATAATTATCTGAATACTAACACATAACCCTCACAGAGGTTGTCTACCTTAGGAGTTGAAGATTACAGGTGATGTGTTTCCAGAGAAACAAATTTCCTTTAAAGACCTATCCTTTAACCATTATAAACAGATTCTGGTACCCACTGAAATAAGAAGTAACAGCTATGCACATCTTAAAATTTTATTTTCAGCCAGAAGTTGCACCCATCCTGCTATCCAAGCTTATAGATGATGAGCCTAATCTCTTCACCGCTTCAAGCTGTATTTTGGTACCGCTGCACACACATATATGTGTTTAAGTGCACACATGCACACATAAGTACCCAAAAGAAAATATGCACATCACCACTACCATAGTAACATACTTGCCACAAAGTTACCAGAAAAGGGAAGAACTAGAAACAAGCTAAGGGAAAATACAGACACACACACACACACACACACGGCACATGTGTACACACATGTCAAATGTGTCTCTCAGTCCTTGGGGCTTGGTGTCCCTGAGTCTAAGAAACAGAAAAAAAGCTCTGGATGGGGATTCAGAAAACATGGGATCCATGAATCCACTGTGTGACACTGAGAAAGTATCCTAGCCCCTCTGGGAATCATTTCCTAGAAAATTAAGAGAGCAATGCTAACCCCAAAAGGTTTTTGGAGAATGGGTTGAGATATGCATGTGCAAGCATTTTAAAATTGTACAGCACTGTGTGTGAAAAGACAGTATCATTATCTTACTTATAAAATGGCCATTTCCATGAATAGGCATATAAACAGGATTCAATATTTAAAAATCAAAATTAAGCCAAGTAAAAAATCATTAATGGATGAGGTGGAAGATCCACCCCCCAAAATTTCATACATAAATTAGACTGTTTCATTTATATTAACATCAAAACACTTGCTGTGGGGCGCCTGGGTGGCTCAGTTGGCTAAGCGACTGCCTTCAGCTCGGGTTATGATCCTGGAGTCCCGGGATCGAGTCCCATATCGGGCTCCCTGCTCAGCAGGGAGTCTGCTTCTCCCTCTGACCCTCTTCCCTCTCATGCTCTCTGTCTCTCATTCTCTCTCTCTCAAATAAATAAATAAAATCTTAAAAAAAAAAAAAAAAAACCCTTGCTGTGAGTAACTAAGTACGGGAATGCAAGGATTTAAAATAAACCAAAAACAACCAAAATAACTTAGTTTGTGTATGTCTATGAAGGAGATTTTAAGCCATTTGCATTAATTCCTCCATAATTTTAAGGCAAAAAAAGTGTATCAAACTATGAAAGATGTAAAGTAAGCTTTTAAATAAACTATCTCAAATACTGTCTTGTCTTTTCCATGCCTAAAAGTAGCTTTGCCACCACTTCTACATTAAAAAAAAAAAGAATTTACAAACTGTAAAATCTGTGAGCCTCTACTAAATTCAAATTGAAACTGTATTTACACGTGGACTATGGAGTCTTTTTAAGGTGTTTTTTTACAATCCCAGTGGTGAACACACCCTGAGAAGGCCCAGCACTCAGGATCTGGGAGACTCGGTATTTGTTTGCTGGGGCTGCCACAACAAAATCGCACAGACTGGGAGCCTTAAGCAACAGAAATTTGTTTTCTCACAGTTTTGATCAAGGTGTCCGCAAACTGAGCTTCTCTGGAAGCCTCTCTCCTTGGCTTATAGATGGCCGCCTTCTGTGTGTCTCCACATGGTCTTCCTCTGCAAGCACATCCTGGTGTCTCTTCTTGTCCTCACATGGTCTTTCGTCTATGCACGCGCATCCCTGGGTCTCTTCCTCTTCTTACTAGTACACTAGTCATAGTGGAGCAGGGCCCGCCCACATGACCTCTTTTTTTATTTTTCCTTAAGGTTTTATTTATTTGAGAGAGAGAGAGAGAGCAAGTGGGGGAAAGAGCAGAGGGAAAGGGACAAGCAGATTCCACACTGAGCACAGAGCCCAATGCAGGGCTCGATCCCACGAAGCAGACATCATGACCTGAGCCGAAATCAAGAGCTGGACACTTAACCAACTGAGCCACCCAGGCGCCCCCTACATGACCCCTTTTAACCTTAATCACCTCTGCCCTATCTCCAAACGTGATCATATTCTCAGGTAGTAGAGGTTAAGTCTTCAACGTATGAATTTTGGAGGAACACAATTTAGCCCATAACATTCCACTTCCACTCAGTCTCAGTGGAACAGTAAAAACTAGGAAATACTAAAAGGGGAACAAGCTCCACATGCAGGCTGAAATGCACTCCTCAAGGTTCAAAAGCTCCAGGTCCTCATCAAGAAAGGTAACAAGGTGGGAGGGCATGGACATTTACGAGAAATTATGTTAACATGCATATGAATATCAACATGACTGAGGAAACAGAAGGACAAACACTGGTATGTTCAGCCATTTTCAGCAAGATTCCGCAACTCTATCTGCTGACTTTGGCATTTACTTAAGCTGGGCCTTCAACTAAAAGAACTGCAATGCTTAAGTGGCTGCAAGTACTGGGGAGGGCAACAGATACCAAGCTATTGTGTGATGACTGCAAATTTTCTTTCAAAGAGAACTATAAAAAAAAATCATTAAAAGCAGTTCCTGAGTAATTCTGACACTGACCTGGAATAAAAAGTCAGGTGAACAGACACATTTTCATGGCCTCAGCCTATGCTATGATCTTGTCTAAAAAATTAACATCACAAAACACTGCCATTAATATACACAAAAATCTTAGATTTCTACAGTTTTTACCATCCCCAAATATTTTCTCATTTCACTCTCATAATGATTCTGTGAGGTAGAGAAGGCAGGAAAAGATGAGGAAAATGGAAAAGAGTGAGGTTAAATGACTTGCCCAAGGTCACAAATTAATAACCAAGGGAATCAAAATAAGAATGAAAGTCTTCTGACATTTAAGTCAGCACTCTATTCTTGGGACGTAATGATGTTCAGGGTTATTGAAACTATAATCTTACAAAATTCACTTTATTTATTTTAGCACCACTGGGACATAAAGGTCTATAAATAAAATTAGATTTGCTGAAATTCTGCACATAATCACAAAATGAATTTAGTCTGAAGTAAAAATGATTCTGGTTTCGTCAACAAATGTAACATTCTTAAGATATCAATCATCTTAAATTTTAGAAGGTTTTTGTTGAGGCCAAATAACTAGGTAATACAATAGAAGTTCGACATAAGAAAACAGATCCCCATAATTAATAATACAAGGCAACATTTAACCTAGTAGCTAGATGACATTATTAACTAGATAATGTTTAATCTACCACATGTATTTTCCCTAGGCTATAAATATTTCTTCAGCTAACTGAAATTAAGGAGAACTACTGGATAACTAGACTTTAATCAGGATAAAGAAACTAGGCTTATTTTTTTTTTTTTTTAAGATTTATTTATTTTAGAGAGAGAGTGCACGATCAGGGGGAGGGGCAGAGGGAAGGAGAGAATCTCAAGCTGACTCTCTGCTGAATGCGGAGCCCCACCGGGAGGGCTCGAACCCACAACTATGAGATCATGACCTGAGCCAAAATTAAGAGTCAGATGCTTAACCAACTGACCTACCCAGGCGCCCCAAGAAACTAGGCTTATTTAGCATGAAGAGAAAGTCAAGTATCTGAATATCAACTATGATTAAACGTGTTTTATCAAGCGTTTACTATATGCCAGGCTAAGTACTTTACGCATTGTCTCAATCCTCACAAACCACTCTATGAAGGGGGTTCTACTTTATATCCATTTCCAAATGAAGAGATAAAAGTGAGATTAATATATCCAATAACCCATATTTAAAATGTGGCAGAGCTACAATTCACACCCAGCTCTGACTCCAAAGCTTAAACTGCCTATCACTCTACTGCATTGATCCTGACCGTAAGGAATGACATATTGTTTATCACAACTGAAAGCAGGTGAAGAAATGGGCCAACAGAGTAACAAAAATAAGTACAATTTCCAAATAGCAGGCACTATGAAACATAAAATGAGTGCAATTTCCTTTAAAAGTCTTTAAAAAAGAATTATCTTCATTAATTCATTCTTTTATACAACAAAATTATTGACCACATGCCACAAATCAGGCACTCTCCTAGGTCCCCAAAACTCCTTAGAGTATCATAATAACACAATCCCTTACCTTGAAGGGCTCAAAGCTTTCTGAGGAAGATAAACATATAGGAAAGATTTTAGAAGGCATTAATAATGGTTATGGATAGACTAGGATAACATAACTACCTTAGGAAGGGGTTTCATAAAGACACTTTTCACTCTCCTTGCAAGCCAGTGACATAATAACATTTTGTTAGTTGAGAAAAGGCGAATTGCTGATGGGCCAAAGTTACATGGAATACATAACTTTCTGACAGCCAGCCTTGATCCAAGGATAAAATTTATACTATCTAAATAAAAAGTAATAAACATCAATTTTATGGTGAGTTATATCTCAAAAAATTTTAAAGAAGAATGAATTGCATATCCTTCAGAATTTTACTCAAAACACCTTTTTGAAACTGACCTTTAATCATAATATGAAAGAAAGAAATCAAGTTATACTATTTTACAGAATCTGCTGATGAGCAGACCTACTACATCACAATGTCTGTTCTATAAGGACCAATGGAGCAAACTGGATCTCATCTTTCAATACCAGGAAAAGCTACACTTCTTGCAAACAACTGATAAATTTTTATCAAATAAGCATCATAAATGTAGTAAGTGACCATGTTGCCCCTTTTCCCCTGGCTATTAGCATTTTTTATAAAGTGACATTTTAATTAATTTGTATCTACCCCACTACGCACATACATACAAGAATTGAAAGAGTCTTTTAGAAGTATGTAAGGTACAAATAATCCCCCAAAAATAGTAAGTGATGAAACATGAGTTAGAGACCCTGGTTCTTCAAGTCTCATGGCTAAGTGACTCAGCAGGTTAGCGATACACATAGAAGAAACAATAAAACTGGTAAGAGCTTATAAAAGAATTACATAAGCTTGAAGATAAGATCATAATAAAATGCTAGTGATCATCCAATAATGCCCATACAAGGACATTACTGTCCTTTTACACAAAATATCCATTTGACCACTCACAGATGTTACATAGCATGTTCTTCCAAGGTAAGCCCCTCTACAAGGGGCCAACTAGTGACCCCAACACCCAGAAACATAGCAACCGGATGAAATCTGGCATACCCAATGTCTGTGGGGGTAAGGTGATATTTCCTTTTGACCTCTGACTGCCTACATATATGCCTAAGTCCTTCTGTCTCCCCATCCTCATACTGAAATTGTCATCTTTCCTGATATGGACCAGACACTGATGTGCAGCAGACTGCTTCAGCCATCAACCATGACTTCCCCACCAACAAGGAAAACTATAACCACAGAGTTAGTCATGGCAGACATTTTAGCCCTTAAGGGTGTGGTTATCAACATAGTGACAGAAGACAGGAGGACCTCTTGGGACATGGAAACTATCTACAACACAACCATTGAGGACATGCCCCTTGATGTTGCTAACCTCATTTGAGGAGGCTGTTGGGCCCAGCCAGGGTCCAATTCTGGGATCAAGGGACCCAGAAGGTGAGAAAGTTCAGGGACAGACACCTATCATACTTTCTTTTAATGAATGAATGAATATAAATTCTGGGGCAAAACAAAATGTTATATGGAGCATTCATCTAACCCAAAGGAATGTTTCAGTGTCCACAGTTCATTAAAATGGTTTTATTAAGATAAAATTCTATTATTACATTTTCCTGAACAAGTACTGTTACTGAGAACAGAAGCACAACATGTGTATTTGTTCTTGATGCTCAATATTTTTGCATTTTTCTGTCTACTGAGGTACTACCTGCAGATTCATATCTTTATATAGGATTTAAATTCTGTATACACTGCAATATATAAACAGAAATAAAATATTTCCAACATTTATGTACTACACTGCCTGAGTGCTACATTTTTAAATAATTGATATTTTAAAATAAAAAGCAAAGGAAAACAAGCAAAATCAAAATTTTCATAGATAATTGAAACTATCTAGTTTAAAATCATCTTGTTCACATATACTCATTCACCTACCTTCAGTTCATGCTTTTTCATCAAAATAAGTTATTTTCAAGGGAAAAATATTTTGAGCAATCTAAACACTGAAATATTTTCAACATGAAACAATGTATAGGATAATATTTATTTGTCTTCACTTTATTAACCAACACTCAGAAATACCCATTTCACACTAAATAAACCCCAAGATTGTGGGATGAGTCTCCCCTATTAAATTTATTTTGAGTTGGAATACTTGAAATTTCTGTCAAATATAAATAAAGAATTGACATTTTTATGAGGTAGTCAATCTTACAAATTATATAGATTCTTACTGTAGAATGACATAATTGAAAAGTAAACATGTTCTTACAATTTCAAGAGTGAAATGTCTAGAGGCTACTAAGCAAAGAAAGAAATTTTTTATTATTTGTAGCAACTATTATTATAGTTTCTTTTTGTTATTATCTCTACCTTTATTCAAAAAAATTAAAGCAGTTAACATGTTTCTGACTTGGAAATTAAATTAAATATCTGTTTATTTCATCACTTTATACAGGATAGTATTTATATGGAAATTGGGCAAAGGAAATATTACATGTTAAAACCCAGTAAATTTGCTTTTAAAATGAGTGAATCTCTGATACTAGTTCAAAGAACTCTAAATTCTGACAGCTATTAACACATTATCTAACTAGCAATTCTAGTAAGAATTTTATTAAAATGTTATTTACCAAGAGTAACCCATTAGAAACATAAAATGAAGCATTATCAACGAATTACAATTCCCAGAAGACACTGTTTAGACTCTTCTGGTGGCAAAAACATAATTAACCATACCTAAAAATCACCTCAGAAGACTGAGCTTTACAATGAACAATTTCAGGTTATAAATGCAAATTATAAATACACATTATATGAAAAGGTGTTTTATTTTTAAAATAAATTTATACTTTCTTTACCCATTTCATCATCCATTTACCCACTCCACCGCTGGCAACCACCAATCTGTTCTCTATCTATGAGGTTTTTTTGTTTGTTTTGTTTTGAATGAGAGCAATCATTGTGGTATTTGTCTTTCTGTGACCTATTTCACATAGCATAATGCCCTGAAGGTCCACACATGTTTTTACAAATGGCAACTGTTCATTTTTTTATATGAGTGAAAATATTCCATTGTGTGTATATGTGTGTGTGTGTGTCTGTGTAAAAACAATTTCTTTATCCATTCATTCACTGATGGACACTTAGGTTGTTTGAATATCTTGGCTACTGTAAATAATACTGCAATGAACACAGAGCTGTATATATGTTTTTAAAGTAGTGTTTTGGTCATCTTTGGATAAATATCCAAAAATGTAATTTCTTGATTATTTGTTAGTTCTACTTTTAAGTTTTTGAGGAAACTCCATACTGGTTTCCATAGTGGACACACCAATTTATATTCTGACCAATAGTGCACAAGGATTCATTCTTCTCCACATCCTCAATAACACTTCTTATTTCTTGTCATTTTAGTAGTCATTCTAATAGGGATAAGGTTGATATCTCATTGTGGTTTCCATTTGCATTTCCATGATGACTAGTGATGTTGAGCATCTTTTCAAGTACCTATTGGCCAGTCTTTGGAAAAATGTCTATTTTTAAAAAAATTTTTATCAGATTGTTTGGTTTCTTAAATCATTGTTTGGTTTTTCACTATTGATTTTTTTGAGGTCTTTATATATGTTGGATATTAGTCTCTTATCAGACATTTGATTTGCAAATATTTTCTCCCATTCACTAAGATGCCTTTTCATTTTCTTCATGGTTTCCTTTGCTGTGCAGAAGCTTTTAAGTATTACATAATCCCACTTAATTTTTCTTTTTGTTGCTTTTGCTTTTGGTGTCAGATTTAAAAAAAAATCATTGCCAAGACCTGTGTCATGGAGCTTATACCTTATGTTGTCTTTTAAGAGCTTTATGGTTTCATGTCTTACATTTAAGTCTTTAATCTGTTTTAATTTTTGAGTATGCTGTACAATAGTGGTTCAGTTTCATTCTTTGGCATGTGGCTATCCAATTTTCCCAACACCATTTACTGAAGACACTGTTCTTTCCACATTGTATATTCTTGGCTCCTCTGTTGTAAATTAATTGACCATATATTTGAGTTTATTTCTGGGCTCCCTATTCTGTTCCTTTTTTCTATGTGTCTGTTTTTATGCCAATAACACACAGTTTTAATTACTATAACTTTATCATATAGTTTGAAATCAGGGAGCATGATGCATCCAGTTTTGTTCTATCTCAAAACTGCTTTGGCTATTTGGGATTTTTGTGTGTGTGTGGTTCCATATAAATTTTAGGATGATTTGTTCTATTTCCTTGAAAAATATCACTGGAATTTTGATAGGGATTGCACAGAATCTATAGATTGCTTTGAGTAGTATGGACATTTTACCAATATTGACTCTTCCGATCTACAAAGCAAAGTATATCTTTCCATTTATTTGCATCTTCTTCAATTTCTTTTATTAACGTCTTACAGTTTTCAGCATTCAGGTCTTTCACCTCCTTGGCTAAATTTATTCCAAGGAATTTTATTACTTTTGATTCAACTGTAAATGGGATTATTTTATCTTTCTGATAGTTTCTTATCAATGTATAGAAACACAACAGATTTTTGTGTACTAATTTTGTATCCTGAAATTTTACTCAATTCGTTTATTATACAGTTTTTTGATGAAGTCTTTGGAGTTTTACAAATATATCATGCTATCTACAAATAGTGACAGTTTTGCTAATACTTTTTCCATTTTGATGCCTTTTATTTCCTTTTCTTGCCTAATTGTTCTGGCGAGGACTTCCAATAGAAGTGACAAGAGTGGGCATCCTTGTCTTATTCCTGATCTTAGAGAAAAGGCTTTCAGCTTTTCATTACTGAGCATGGTATTAGCTGTGGCCTTGTCATATATGCCCTTATTGTATAGAGGTACATTTCCTCCATACCCATTTTGTTAAGAGTTTTTAATCATAAATGGAAGGTGAATTCTGTCAAATGATTTTTCTGCATTTTTGAGATGATCATATAATTTTTATCCTTTAATTCATTAATGTGGTGTATCACACTGACTGATTTGTAGATGTTGAACCATCCTTGCATCCCT
Source organism: Halichoerus grypus (assembly GCF_964656455.1). Classification (NCBI taxonomy): domain Eukaryota; kingdom Metazoa; phylum Chordata; class Mammalia; order Carnivora; family Phocidae; genus Halichoerus; species Halichoerus grypus. The sequence continues at coordinate 107,496,123 of NC_135717.1, forward strand.
GGAATAAATATCCCACTTGATCATGGTATGTAATCCTTTTTAATGCATTGTTGAATTCAATTGGCTATTATTTTCTTGAGGATCTTTGCACCTATGTTCTTCAGGGATATTGGCATGTATTTTCTTTTCCTGTGGTGTCCCTGTCTGATTTTGGTATCAGGGCAATGTTTTCTTGTTGCTTTTCTGTCTGGATGATTTATCCACTGATGTCAGTGGGGTATTAAAACCCCCTACTACTATTGTATTGCTGTCTATTTCTCCCTTTAAGTCTATTAATATTTGCTTTTGTATATTTAGGTGCTCCTATGTTGAGTACATAAATACTTACAAATGTTGTATCTTCTTGTTGGATTGAGCCCTTTATCATTATGTACCACCCGTATTTGTCTATTACAGTCTTTGTTTTAAAATTTAATTTGTCTGATATAAATACGTCAGCTTTCTGTTGGTTTCCATTGACATGGAGTATCTTTTCTCTATGCCTTCCCTTTCAGTCTGTGTGTGTCCTTACATCTAAAGTGAGTCTGCTGTGGGCAGCATTTATACATGGGCTTATGACTGTAAGTCCCAAAGGACTTAAACCAACAAAGAATTCTTAATCAGTTACCTTTCCCAGGGCACAGCAGGAGGCAATAGACCCAGGAGCTTAGTCTTTCTGTAAATAAGGCCTATTAGGTAAATGTTATGTCTGTGGCTTAAAGGGCAGCCTTCTAATTAAACATGCAGCACCTAAGTGCTGACTCTAATCCTTTTTAGAGACCCTGAAGGGCAGGAGCTATCTTTGTAATCTAGGTCTTCTGTGCTCCAGAGTACCAGTGATTCCTGGGGTTGGGGGGGGTGGGAGCTTTACACAGGGCTGGTGTCCTGGTTTTTATGTCTGGTGCCATGGTTTTTGCAGCCACTGCCCAGGGGACACCCTTTGACTGTCAGGCTCTGGTGGCCAGGGAGGCTTGCATTTCTGGGTCCTATGATATTATGGCAATTAGAAAAATGGCTGTGGGCAGGCTGCCACCCCCAGGGCACTGAAGAGACAGAACGAGGCATACCCCCTGTCTTTCTGTGAAGGAGGCCTCAGTTTGTTCTGGAGCTTTGGCCCGAGGGATAGGCTTCAGGTATGGCATACACCTGGTGGATTACAGAGCTACTCCTAAGGAACGCAGGCTAGGGATGCCATTTTGATGCTCTCCCTCTTCCTCCAGCTCGCCAGTATCTTCCATAGAAGAGCTTATACACTTGTCTAGAACCTCAATTTCTGCAACTGTCAGCTAGGGAACACTGCCAGATCACCTGGCTAACAGGGCTTGTGCTTGAAGTCCCACAGGACTGTATGTATCCACCAACTTTAAAGGTGCTATCTGAGGATCTGGCTTCTAGTCAGCCTGAATCTAGGTGCTAAAAATTTCCCTTTAGGGACACTGACACATCTTGGCATATCCTCAACTACTGGGAGCTATTAAAAATATAATAGGTTGCTTGAACAAGCACAAAGGTTTGAGATCCGACAAATATTTGGGGCAGGGTTGAAAGACAAGGTTCACCCCCTACACAAGGCCACTTCTTCAAGACTGAGGAGAGGTGGTTGTTTTATCTACTGTACTGAAATCATCAGAGAGTCAAGCAAAATGAAAAAACAGAGGAATATGTTCTAAATGAAAGATCAAGATAAAACTTCAGAAAAAAACCTGAATGAAACAGATAATTTACCTAAAGAGTTCAAAGTAATTGTCATAAAGGTGCTCATCAAACTGGGAAGAAGAATTGATGGACAGAGTGAAAACTTCAACAAAGAGATGGAAAAATGTAAGAAAGCACCAAACAGAAGTCACAGAGCTAAAGAATATAATAATTGAACTGAAAAAGACACTAGAGGGGTTCAGCAGCAGACTAGATAAATCAGAAGAAAGGATCAGGCAATTGAAAGATGAGGCAGTAGAACTCATTCAGTCAAGGTGGTAAAAAGAAAAAATGTGAAGACAGCTTAAGGGATTCATAGGACAACATTACATGGACTAACACTTGCATTACAGAGGTTCCAGAAGGAGAGAGAGGAAAAGGTGCAGAAATCTTGTTTGAAGAAATAATGGCTGAAAATTTCCCTAACCTGGGGAAGGAAACCAACATCCACTTGCAGGAAGCCCGGGAAGTTCCAGACAACATGAACCCAAAGAGAGTCATACCAAGACACATTATAATTAAAATGTCAAAATTTAAAGAGGAGAGAATATTGAAAGCAGTAAGGGAAAAGAACTTACTATGTACAAGGAATTCCCATAAGAATATCAGTAGATTTTTCAGCAGAAACTTTGCAGACCAGAAAAAAGTGGCATGATACATTCAAAGCGATGAAAGAAAAAAATTCAAATCAAAAATACTCTACCCAGCAAAGTCATCATTCAGAACTGAAGAAGAGAGACTACGAGACAAACAAAAGCTAGAGGAGTTCACCACCACTAAACACCCTTTATAGGAAATGTTAAAGGGACACCTTTAGGCTGAAAAGAAGGGCACCGATTGGAAACAAGAAAACATACAAAACAATAGATCTCACTACAAAAGTAAATACACAGTAAATGTAGTGGATTAATCACTTGAGATACATAAGTAAAATGTGACATTCCAAAATATGGAAGGAGGGAGAGTAAAAACACTGAGTTTTAGAGTGGGATCAATGTTAAGTTGTTATTAACTGATAATAGACTATTAGAGATACAAGTTGTTATATATAAGCCTCATGGTAACCATAAAGCAAAAATCTGTAACAAATACACAACCAATAAAGAGAAAAGAACGTAAATATACCACTAAAGGAAGTCATCAAACCACAAAGGAAGAGAGCAAGAGAAGAAAAAAGGAACAGAAGAACTATAAAAACAGGCAGTAAACAATTAACAAAATGGCAATAAGTATATACCTACCAATAATTACTTTAAATGTAATGGACTAAATTCTGCAGTCAAAAAAACAAAGTAGCTGAATGGAGAAGGCTTTCTGTCACAGTAGAGATATTTCTGTAATAGGCTCAGATAATACAGATTCTGAAACTGTTCTTCAATGATGGCCACTTGACTTGATACAGGTTACAATTTATTCATTCTGCAACTTCTCACATCAGTATTTGTCTAATTCCTGGTCTCTGGAGGTTATAGTCATCAAGGAAAAAAATTATAAAGTACCTTGAGAAACTGACTATTTTCCAAAAACTGCATGCCTCAACATGAATTGGATCACCTAGAACTCTGGTAATACACTGTGTTTGAATGTTTAAAAACCCACACACTGATTTAACAGAAAAAGACATTATTCCTCTATACTGGATTTGAGCAGAGCAAAAAAATACACCATATGAGATTCTGATCTGCAGGGTGAGTATGATTAATAATTCGTAACAAAAACTACAAATAAATCATTTAAATCTGTGATTTGTGAGAAACACTTAATAGGCCTATCAGCCACAGTCCCACTACCCTGTGCTATTTTCCACCTTCACCTTCTCTCCCAGTGAAGAATGATGAGATTATAATAGGGGTAGGGCAGGACAACATGTTTCAGAACCATCTAGAAATGGAAACTTCATCAAATACAATACTGTAAATTAAGTTATATAACCAGGAATAAAAATGACTTCTAAAAAAAGCAATACCTATTGAGAAGAACTTATAAATTATGCTAGCCTCAACTTCTGCTTCAAGCAGAACAGTGTATTAATTGCTCTAGTAACTACAATCTTAGATCAATTTCAATACATATGATTTTTAATGCAGTGCTAGCTTCCTAAGAAAGCAGTATCTCCAATGATCAATGAAGATGAGAGATAAAAACAATACTTAACCAAATAAATGAGAGCTGACAGCAAAAAACAACAACAACAACAACAAATTTAAAAATCAGAGTTACCTTGTATGCAAATACCTGTAAGGGTTCTTGTATACTTAGGTATAAGCCTTGGGCATGTTGCATAGTGGGGTAGTAAATTCTGAGACTCTTATTGAGGTGGATTACCAAAGGGGCTAACAACATCCCAAATCCCTAATATATGCCTTAACCTCTGATATAAAAAAACAAATACTCTCCAAATAGAAGAAACCCTCAATAAGTATTGTTTTTTAACTTTAATACATGTATTGAATCTACAATTTATTGAGCACTTACACATTTTTTTCATTATCTCATGTAATAACACAAACAAAAACACTACAAAATGGGAACAATTATTCCCATTTTATAGATGAGGAAACTGAGATATAAAAAGTTTAAGTAACTTTTTAGATATCCAAAGACACAAAGCTAATAACTGGTACAGGTGGGATTTAAGCTCAGACAGCCTAATTCCAAAGCAATATTCTTAACTATCACTTATTCTGCTCCTTGTACTTATGCAAATGATAATTATAATAATAAACATTTTTATGTGCTTGTGTGCCTAGCATTGTTTTAACACATTTAGATGTACTGACTAATTTAATTCTCACAAAAACCCAATGAAGTTTACAGATGAGGCAACTGAGGCAAGGAGAGGATGGGCTCTGAAGCCAGGTACTCTTACTTCTGAGCTTATGCTCATAACCACCTCACCATTCTGCTTCATGAATACTGGTTCATTTAATCCACTGATCAACTATCTAAGGGAGTTTCTATCCCTGTCCTACATAGTTGATTCCTACAGAGCAAGGAAATAAAAGTGCATAAGAAGGCAAGAGGCTTCTGGGAGGCAGCAAACCAAGACCCCTTCCTCAGTTCCCTCAATAGTGAAGTTAGGGAAATGTGTGCAGGCACATGTTTCCACAGCAGACCAGGAGACCTCCTGACAGTAGCGTAAGTGGCAGGAATGTAAAACAAGATCTCTGAAATAAAAATATATGCACTGAGGAAAGAAAGCACTTAGGCTGGCTTGCACGGTGTGCCTCTGGACCAGCTGCTGTACTTTAGGGACCTACAGTGGAGTCTAGGTTTATGAACCAAACAAGAGTTGGAATCTGCAGGCAAAGGTAGTGCCTCTCACTACCACCTCCAAAAAAAAACTCCCACTTTCTACTCCCTGATCTCTGGAACCTTCACACATATGGCCTTCTTTATTTTATTATCTATCATTTATTATCTTTCTGTTGTATTACATGGCCAAAGAGACCTCCAGATGTGTCAATACAAAAAAATTTTGGAAAAATACTAGTCACAAGACTGCAAGGAACCAAAATTGATGTGATGGCCTTAAGGTTTTCTGAGCTAGCCTTGCTAATCTGCAGAAGATGAATTTAGAAAATTCAGCCTAATTACTGAGGATGTTCAAGGCAAAAACTACCTAACTTTCATGGCATGGATCATGACAAAAGGTGCTCCATGGTCCAAAAAATGGCAGATCATGACTAAAGCTCATGTTGATGTCAAAACTACAGATGGTTATTTGCTTAAATTGGGGTTAGTGTTACTTAAAAAACACCACAATCAGATTCAGAGGACCTCTTAGGCTCAGCATCAAATCCAGAAGATGGAAATCATGACCTGAGAGATGCAGACAAATGACTTGATTCCAGATAGCACTGGGAAAGATACAGAAAAGGCTGGCCAATCTAGCTTCTCCACTATGCTGTCATTATAAAGGTAACAGTGCTGAAGAAGCCCTGTTTGAATTAGGAAAACTCAGGGAGCTTCCCAGTGAAAGTAATGGTTCTGGAAAAGCTATTGGGGATAGGACAGGTGTTAAAGCTGAATGAGCTAAAAGATATGAGACACCGGTCAAGAATCTGCTTAAAATTCAGACTTTTAATGGTGATACACAAGAAACCTTACTTACAAAAAATTTTTCTTTTAATAATGTGACTAGGTTTGTAATTATGAGATTGTAAAGCAAGTCAAATAATTTCAAATGTGTAATGGGAACTCATTATTAAAACAACTCTACTGTTGAGATATCTATAAATTCAGTGTCTCATACATAAAACTTACTTAAAATGAGGTAAAACTGAACATTGAATCAAATGTCTATTTTTTCAGTTGGGCAGTGAGTAAGTTTGAAGCACCTACGCTGGCCAACCTAAGTCACACCCAAACTTTGAGAAGTCTTAGAATTAATCCAGCCTCCCATAGACATACTAGGAAAATGGTGGAAAAACCCTGGACCTTTCGGTGGCATTCAGCACACAAATCAGGATGGAAGTTGTATCTGGTAATTCTCCATTTTACTCCAATCACTGTGCTTGGTCCTCTATAAACTTCATCTCATTTAATCCTCACAACTCAGCAAGACAGGCATTGCTATTCCCATTTTTGCAATCAAAACATTAAGATTTAGAGAAGTTAAGAAATTTGCCCAAGGTGACCCAGGTAATGAGAGACAGAGCTCTTATTCAAAACCTGGTCCATCTCCCTAAGATGCCTTATCCTCATTCATATGCAAAGTACTTTAGTAGAAATCCTGAAAGGCTATGTATGAGGTGGCAATATTATTCCATCAATTGATTCACCTATCTTTCTGCTATCCTTTCTCCTTTTCACTTCATTGCCTATATGTCCACCCTGGATTTCAGTATATAGTCCCATAAAAAAAAGAAAAAAAATATTTTATAAAAGTACTTTTGTTAATATTGATACACCATCTTCAGAACAATTCATCACAAATACTGGCATTCTTTCTTTTATTATCTTTTGATTAGATTATGTATACCTTCAAAATCTTCTTGAATGAATAAATTCTCAAAACTATCTTTTAGAGATAGAGAATAATAGAAATTAGGTTAAATCCTTAAATCCTGTAGTTTGTACTAACCATCCTCTTCCTCTCTTCTTTCTCAGCTGTCCTGTCTCTTCTCTCCTGTCTTTACTGCATGTATATTACCAGCACTATTCAGAGATATCAGAATAAACTCATATTTAGCTTAATAAAGGTATGAATGGTTACATATGAAAATATTTACAGACATTTGTATCTACATGGAATTGTATACACACACATTTCCTTGCTCTCAGTTCAAAGGGCACAGAAGCAATAACACCCAAATAACAATGAATACATAAAATAAAAGGAACTTGGAGAAATGGCTAATTCTAGAATTGGGGCAGGAAATATGAAAGATAACTCTAGAGCATTTCTGCAGTGCCAGAAAGTAAGGAAATGCTTAAAAAAAAGAAAAAAACCCACAATGATGGAAGTATGTCAAAAGGACATAAGGGTCAACTAAAAGAGCTTCCAGTGTCCAAGCCTGAACAATTTATGCAACAAAATAAAGTATATTGGATTACAGCCCAAGGTATAATGTATCCATGAGTCATACAAATGTAAATACATGATAGAATAAATAAATGGAGGAGAATAGACAAATCTCTCACATAGAAGAATTAAAAATAATTTATGTAGATATTTGTCTTTAAAGAGGTGGAGCATTACTTCCACACCTTAAGTAAGGGCTGCACTGAGACTCGTTTCCAAAAAGTACAGCACAGAAGAGGGGTGACAAAAGAGTAACCTGACCGCGGAGAAACCAAACACTTAGGATCAAAGTCAACATGGGCAGTGAGAAGTTGTGTGGACAGTAGGTACATTTGAAATATGTAATGAAAATGGTCTTTGTGGTCTTCCTCCCAAAAAATCATAACCCCCGTTCATGAGAAAAACATCAGGTAAGTCCCAACTAAGGAACTTTCTACAAAGTGTCTGACCAGTGTTCTTCACATCTAGAAGAGTCATGAGAATCAAGAAAGGTCTGAGAAACTGTCATGATCTAAAAGAACCTAGGTAACACGATGATTAAATGTAATGTAATATCTTAAATTGGACCCTGGAAGAGCAAAAAGGTCATTAGGTAAAACTAATGAAATCTGGATAAAGTATAAGGTTTAGTTAAAAATAATGTATAAATATCAGTTCATTAATTCAGCAAAAGCACCATACTAACAAAGGATAGGGAAAACTGGGTGTGGGGAATATAGAATTCTCTGTACTATCTTTGCAATTTTTCTATAAATCTAAAAGTATTCTAAAAAAAAAGTTTAATATTTTAAAAAGACAACTGGTAACTCCTAGAAGAGAGGATTTATCAGAAATGTAATTACAGTATGCTACCTATATTTCCGTAGTAAACCAAAGTTACAGAGCCACAATAATGTAAGTAGTAATTATAAAATTCCTAAGTAATAGATCTATATTGTGATGGTGGAAGTAGGTATATGAAGCTTATAGTAAAGCATGAAAAGATAAATCCATATTTATCACTAATCCCTCATTTTCCATAGCCATAATAGATATTGTCTAAAATTAGTAAGAAATAACCACATAAACATATTACTTTATATTTGAAGGTGAAAATCTCCTAAGAGAGTAAAGTGTTTGCTCTATGGAACAAGATAATGGTAGGTAAGATAGCTGGACACTGTACTTTTTGTATTATAAGCCTTTCAGACTACTTGATTTATTTAAAAAAAAACAAAAATAAAAAAAAAAAAAACTTTGGGCACCTGCTGCTTTCATAATTTTTAAAGTAAAGATAAAAATCTTAAAAAGAAAAAGAAAAAATGAGTTGAGCAAATTGATTTATGACCTACAGCAAGATTAAATAATTTGCTATTAAGTAGCAGAATCAGAATTAGAAAGCAGTCTGCATCAGTTCAGAGTCCATGTGCTTGACTTTGCTAAACTTTTTCATGTGGCTGAGTAGATATAGTATCACTGTGCTATAGGAAACAATTAATGAACTACAGGTATTGTTATAACTAAATGCCAATGTAATTTTTCTTTTATTTGAAGAACTTCTTGCTGAAAAGGAATCAGTTACTCTTAATTCTTCTGCCTTCCACCTATTTTTTCCCAGTTAAATGTTAACATAAAGAAGACCTTTCATGGAGGACCACCCATAAAGGAATGAATTTGAGAATTCTGATGTTATTTTATAGAACTTTTGTCAACTACTCCAGAAATGTGTGTAGTTGACACAGTACACATCAAATTATCTTCTTTCAAAGAAAATCTTGTAGCTAATTTTATTAAACAACAGATTGAGCATGGAATTGTTAATTTCAATTTTAAAATGGAAATCAGCTCTGCCCAAATCTATCTTCCTTATACAAGCAATCTGTAGTTTATAGAGATGTATTACTGACAACTTAGAAGTTGAATAACAAGGTTTTATCTGCTCTTTTCTCTTCCATTTACAGTTCATCAAAAATTAAACAGAATTACCACATGACCCAGAAATGTCACTTCTGGGAATATACCCAAAAGAACTAAAACTAGGACTCAAACAGATATTTCTACACCCATTTTCACAGTAGCATTATTCACAATAGCCAAAAGGTGGAAGCACCCCAAGTGCTGACTGAAAGATGAACGGATAAGCAAAATGTAGTATGTGTACACAATACACATATAGAAAACAGAGTATTATTCAGCCTTTTTAAAAAGCAAATTCTGATATATGCTACAACATGTATGAACCTCAAGAGCATTATGCTAACTGGAATAAACCACTCACAAAAAGACAAATACTATATGATTCCACATATATGCAGTATCTAGAGTCATCAAATTCATAGAGACAGAAAGTGAATGATGGTTGCCGGGGCTGGGGGTGGGGGTGGGAATGAATGGGAAGTTATTATTTAATGGGTACAGAGTTTCAGTTATGCAAAATGAAAAGAGTTCTGGAGAGATGCTGGTGATGATAGCACAATATTATGAAGGTACTTAATACTACTGAACTGCAACATTTAAAATGTAAATTTCATGTTGTCTATTTTATCATAATTGAAAAAAAATTTTTTTAATTCCAACTATCCAAGTTAAGTGATCCTTTAGTAAATACTGGTTAACCCTAATTTCTCTGTAATCACTTAACATAGTTGAAGTCACCCTTTTGCTAGAAACAAATTAGAATTAGAAATTAGGGGAAAATATGTTTACCTTTTGGGATTTTAAAAAATCACTGAAGGACTAAAGGAAAAAAAAAAAAAAGCCTGTGGCTCTGGTATGAAGAGATCTCTAAATAGAAGTACTTGATTGCTTTATAGTTTAAAGAACAGATGAAGGGAAGAGTCAAATTCATTTGAGGTTTTTCCATGTGGACAACAACAAATTCTTCATCTGGAGATAAGACTGCACTTCAACATTGATAATAGTCATCTGAGGGCTCCTAGTAATCCTGAATGATAGTTTGCAAAGTCTATGTGGGTATATTGCGGAAAAGGTGGGTGGATATGGGGATCACCTCTAAAAAACCAACTCAGAAAGTGAAACCCTAAACTGGTGACTCTCAAAGAGTTAACACCTAGACCTGAAGTGGTTCTCAAAGGACAGCCCGAAAGAGCAGTGTCAGCATCATGGAAAACTTGTTAGAAACACAAATCCCTGGATCCACCTCAGACCTCAGGGCACTGGGCCCAACAATCTGTGTCTTAACAAGCTCTCCCTGCACATGATTCTTTTTTATTTATTTAAATTCAATTAATTTACATATGATGTATTATTTGTTTCAGGGGCACAGGGCTGTGATTCCTGCACATGATTCTGATGCACACTAATTAAGAGCCACTCTAAACTACACTAAGTGACACATTACCACCAAAAGCTGTATTTTAAGTCTCCAGTTCTCTACACTGGCTGCATATCAGCATCACTAGAAACTTCTCAGGTTGGGTCCCAGCTCACAGAGTCTGATTTAAAGATTTTATTTATTTGAGAGAGAGAGAGTGAGCACAAGGGGCAGGGGGCAGAGGGAGAGGGAAAAGCAAACTCCCGCTTAGCAGGGAGCCCAATGTGGGGCTCTATACCAGGACCCTGAGATCTTGACCTGAGTTTAAGGCAGACGCTTAACTGACAGCCAACCAGGCGCCGCCTCACGGAATCCTACTTAATAGATTTTGCTTATTTGTTAGTTTAGATTCCTAGTATTCCAATGTTAAGTCAATGTTATGTTTTTAAATGATTTTATAATCTCAAACAGTGTTAAAAATTTAGGAAAGAAAAACAGTGTATGAATGTTTTAAGTCTAAAAATACTCACCTTCCTGCCCAATAAAAATATATTTGTAAGGAAAACAACCATTAGAGTTAGCTAATACCTAGGGAAAATTTAAAGTTGAAATTAGTAACACAGGACTACGGTAAAACGACAAGGTTTAGACACGTCCACTGGAAGAAACAGGATACAAAATTATTTTTTCCATAAGTAAATTTTGAAATATTTAAGTTATAAGTTATAGAGTGGTAAGAAAATGGACTTTGCAACTCAGGGACACCTGAGTGAGAGTTTTTGGCTCTGTCATCTATCAGCTCTGACATTTTGGTTAATTTCTTTTTTCTTTCCTAAGCCTCCATGTCTCCTTTGTAAAACAGTCAATATTATGAGCCTACATCAAAGAGATGGAAGCACTAAACAAAGCATGTAAAGCATTTAGCACAGTAACTGGCAAACAGCTTATACTCCATAAGTGTAGACTTCTTCCTAAGAAGAAAATCATGCTAAAATGAAAATACAGTAACAGAACAATGAATACATTCTAGGAGTCTGGTAAAATGTCTTTCTGATATTCTAAGCTAAGGAAAAAAAATAAGTATTAAGACAATAACAACACTGTGAATGTAGGGGAAGTTCTCCACAGCTTATGTGTAGGAAGAAAATACAGTTTGGTATAGACACTGTATTCACCCCCCTTACCCTGTCCTTGGAAGCAATCAGCTGTTCACTCAGTCTCTCTTTACAAGAGTACTTCACAAGAGTTATAACTCATGCCTATCTTGTCTGCTAGACAACATTCGAATGTGGGTAACAGACTCTTATGCTCTTAGATACTAAGATCATATTCTTAATTTCTTAAGTTAATCACGAATAATGAAAAGAAATTCCCATCTGAGTATCTGTAATGTTAGCAGATGCACATGTACTTCTGATTTTGCAAGTCTGCAGCAGTGGGTCATTAATCAGTTTACTTATTCATAAGGAAGATGAGTCAAATCTTCTAATGAGCAAATGGACATGTGTATCCCACTATTCATTTATTTTTTTTTGCTAAACCTGACTCAATATAAGAATTTCTTGAAACTACTGACCCACTCCCATCCCTCCCATACGGCTGAGAAGTGGCCAGTGGGCAGGTTCACAAGCACATTTGCTATTAGAAACAGCTGATAGAATTACTGGTAATTTCCACTTTCTTAATAATTTAGGTTATTCTTCAAACTTTCTATAATAAGTATGTGTTACTTTTAAAATGTGAAAATTTTAAGCATAGGGCTTAATTGATAACAAAAAGTCAACAGACAGTTCATGAATAAATGAAAATAGAAGAATAAATGTTCTGAAGCTTGCTAAGTTCTTTTGACTACTTAAAAAAAAATAAAAGCATACAAAATTAACTGATTGTCTACACAAAACTATTTTATCTACAATTATGCCTGAAAGCAATTGAAAGTTTTCTTTTTAAAGCATTATTAAAATTTAGCATACCTCCAGAAAGGAGACTGACATGATTTTTAAATGATGGTGGAAAAGAGATCACCTTTACATATAGCATGTTGAAAAGTGTATATGGTTCTAAAGAGGTAAGCTGGGTTTTGAATCCTTAGCTCCGCTACTTCCTCACAGGGTAATGGGGAATGTTACTTAACTTCTCTATCAGTTTTTACCACTATAAAAGGAGAATATCAATTTCTTAAGCTTGCTATAAGAATTAAAGGAAGGGCCCCCTGGGTGGCTTAGTCAGTCAAGCATCCGACTCTTGATCTCAGCATCATGAGTTCAAGCCCCGTGTTGGGCTCCATGCTTGGCAGGGAGCTTACTTTAAAAAAAAAAAAAAAAAAAAAAAAAGAATTAAAGGGAAAAAACCTGGGTACAACTCCTCACATACAGAAGCCATTAAATGAGGGTGGTATAATTATTCAAGCGAAGAAACACTGTCCAAATAAGGAAGATAGGAGGGAGGTGATCAGCCCTAAAGTTTTCTACCATACAAGTGAGCCTTACCGAGTTTATAACACACAAGGGGATTTACAGGAAAACTTAGATTTTTAAATCTAAGCCTTTTCCACTTGTTAGGTAATTAAAGAGTATCCAAAGATCTAAAGTGTTATAGCAACATAGTTATAATTCTAAAAGAAGCAGTCGCTCAAAACATTTCAAGAAAGTATTTTAATAAATTTTTTTAAATTTTAGAATAAATATACTAACACACCTGCTAAAATAATTCCTTACAAAGATAACACATTTTGTTCTTTCAAACTTTGTTACAAAAGTAGAAGCAACAGAGGAACCAAAAGGATTTTACTAAGGTAGCAGAAGCAGGAGAGGCTGCAGAGGAAGCTCCAGGGGAAAAATACTAAATATTAAGAGTATAGAGAAAATAATGAATCCTTCACATCATATGGTGACATGTAAGATACCTTCAATGTCAAAAAGGTTTGATTCTATGACTTTTGTCCTATATACCATGTAGTTTAGAAAGAACCTACCATGGAAACAAATGAACCAAGACCTCCCTGCAATGCTAGGATATGGATGGTCTGCAATTCTACTTCTAGGACCTTAAAGGAGAAACATATATGTACAAGAGTCATTACACACTGAGAGCAAAAAACTTAATGCCGACTGACAGAGGAACAGATAAATAAAATGTGATGTTATTCGTACCTGGAATATCATATAGCAGCTAAAAGGATGACCTAGATTTATATAAGATCTGATTCAAACGACTCAACTTGACAACAGAAGGCAAACAAGTAACTAAATAATACATGCAGTATGATACCACAACTATAGAAAATCTGTCCAGGTCAGTGGGGTGGTGGGGGGGGGTGGGGGGGTGGGTGTGTGTGTGGGTGGGTGTGTGTGTGTGTGTGTCTGGAAGGATACATTCCAAGTCCATAGGACATGGACAAAGTGGAATTTAGCTTTATGTGTAATGTTCTAACCTTTTAAAAGGAGGCAGTACTTATATATTACTTGTTGAGCTATTTTAAAAAGAAAGAAGAAAGCATGATGTCTTCTATTATAAATGTTGAATCCTTTCTTTTACTAGCCAGGTAAGATGTCTATGGCTATAAATCGTTGGGATACTATATGCAAAAATGTGACAGAAAATGGAAAATAAATACTTACAAAGTATTTATGAATGTTAACAAAAAATGGCAAGAGTTAATTTATATTAAAGGGGTATCTACTTTTTTTTTTTTTTTTTTTTTTTAACAAGGTCAGGATTGAAAGCTCCAGAAGTCAGCTCTCAGGTCTGACTCAGGGACAAGATAATACCATGCTAAAATCACCGAGGCTGACAAATGTCTCTCACTTCAGCTCTAACAGAATTGTAAAATTAAGTGATTTAGCTAAACTTCTGATATTTTCTACTTATACTTATTTAATTCTGAAAGATTGTGACACATTACCTCTAATCTATAGAGCCACGTGGAAAATTCAAGGGAGAAAATGTATGAACTAAAAAGGAAGCAAATTACTCTTCAACACTTCAGTACTGAATCTGGCAAGAGATAGACCTTATGTTGGTGTTTGTGGAATCGAGAACTAAAGGAGTATCTTCTTAAGATATAAGGTGGTGTTAAGCAAGGAAAATTATTCATAGACTTCACTGAGCTGAGAGCTGTTTGGCTCCACAAGTGACAAAAGCAGAATATCTAATTATGATCTTTTTAGTTTCTCATAAGGAAAATACAGTGGAAGCCCTGCTGTCTGATGCACCGATTATTGGGAAAGTCCTCTAAAGTTACATTCCAGAATCCAACAATTTGTATCATCCTAAAATATATAAAGAGTATCCATTCTGCAGTACTGTAATGTAGGACACAACCTTTTCTCGGAGCATGAATCAGCTAGCTAAAGTATTGTCGTTCTTGCAAAAACCACAGATGTAATTGTCTATAATCTCCATAAAGAACAGTGAAAACTTAAGAGAGTTATGCAAATTCAACACAGAATCTAATTTTAACGATTCTCTCCCAAATCCTTTAGAGTCATCTTGCCTACAGTTAATTCAAGAGCAACTTTCTTTAGTGACACCTTTACTCAATTTTTCCAAAACCTGCAACTTCGATTTTCACTGAAATCTCTCTCCTTCTTTAGTATTTTTCTTTTCCTAAAGTTCTGTAATAGTTGATTATTACAGCAACCAGCACACTGGCATCAACAGACTTGGGAACAAACCCAAATGACTTGCTAAACCAACAGCACAACAGGTGTCAGACGTACAAGGGCGTCTGATCACGGAAAGTCAGTCATCCATCACCTGTGAGTGTGATCGGCTTCAGAGAAGGTTTTAAGAGGGTACGGGGACTGCCAGTTAATTGGGTGTGAGAAGTGGAAGTGCCTCAGGAAAGCATCTCTGCACTGAACCTCGTGCAAACGTTAGATTATATTTAGAAATCACCAGATCTGTTCTTCAGTCTGTATACGATAAGGAATACAACAACCTAAGATCCAGACTGCACCCACTGGTTCAACAAACCCTGAGTAACTTCCCTGGGCCAGTACCAAGTGTTGGAGACACAAATAATGGGTTATTTAGGATTTCTCAACAAAGCAGTGTTGAAGTTTAGGGCCCTCAAATTCTCTGTTGTGGGGGATATCCTGTGCATTTGTAGGATTAAACATCCTATTACCCTCTAGATGCCAGGAGCACCTTCCCCTGAGCTGGGACAACGAACAGTGTCTTCGGACATTGCTGAATGTCCACTAGGGGGCAAAACTGCTCTTGGTTGAGAACCACTGAGTTAGAAAGGAGCCCGGGCTTTCAATACCCAGTAAACTTTGTTGGGACTCAATAGAATTTCATTAAGTTTGGATCCATCAAGATCTTTGTTGCCTTGTCTGAAATTCAGAGAAGTAACCTGTTAATAGCCAGAATTGGCTACATGATTCATAGGGCCAAGGCCATAATGAAAATGTGGGCCCCTCATTCAAAAATCATTAAGAATGTCAAGACGGTGACAGCAGAGCATTAAGCCAAGCACAGGGCCCTGAGCTACCGCAGAAGGTACACATCCATAAAGTCACCCTGCCAATGGTACCTAGTCATAGGCAGGGGAGGAATACTAATAACCTGAGATTCCAGGGGCTCTTTCTACTAAATTCAGAGTCAATTTAATACCTATTACATCTCAATGAATCAAGAGGTTTTAATACTTCATATTCTTTATCACTTTTTTTCACTAATAGTCCCTATACATAGAAAAAATGTTGCACATAATAGTGAATTAACTTTTCACCTCAATTTTTAAAAAATCAGATTTTCAACACAAACCTACTAAATTAGGTTGACAGTTCAAATTATAGGACCATGAAATCATTTGTGCTTTATTAAAAACAAAACCATGAGGAGTTTATTATGGTTTATTAGTAGCATCTGTCTCCTGTCTTGAATGCTAAAGAAGATATTAATGATGTTCTTTTGCCATTTGGGAACAGACAGACACTCTTTCCTCAAAAATTATCTTTGACAATGGATTCTTTAAATTATCCTTGCCATTTGGCAAGTTTTTTGATTCCAGGTGTGGAAATTAGCATTATGTTTATAGTATGATCAAGGGAGATATAACCACTTAGTACAAAATGTCAGAATGTGTGTGGCTTAAAGAAGTGATATTTATATTTTTCTACTGCAGGTGTGTGACTACAATGAACCTAAAATCTGGCTCTACTCTCATCAGTTTGGTCTTAACCTGCTAAAGATCACTAGGACATACTTGACTCTACCTTTTATTTCTTTGCCTTTGCCTTTTATAACATTCTTCCAAGTGTAAACAAGCAAGATAATGTGACAGATAAGGTTGCTTCCAAACACAAGTAGCTGGTTAGTACTTTGGTTCGGTAATGTTCAAAGGAACAAATCACAAGCTTCCCAACAAGGGTTTGGAATCCAATTTTACGATCCCAGAACAGAGTGCCCCAGCCTCTTCAGCTGTGGAAGACAGTGTACCTCTGAAACGGAGGCTGAATGACAATGCTATTAGGAGCATTTGCTGGGGAACGTCTGACAGAAGATGTCGCTTCTAATTCTGTGCTTCCCAGTTTCTAAGTTCAAAGGCATTGGTAAGAAAAATTCCCTCTAAAGAGATTTCTACATTCCTTCAGACATATGGAGACACTAACAAAATATGGAATGGCAGCTACAGTAAAAAAAAAAAAAAAAAAAAACATTTTAAACTTGTATCATCAAAAGAAATATACAAAGGAAATATACAAAGGATAGCTTCTAAGAAACTGTTTGCAAAGAGGGTAGCCCAAATCATCAAGTGTTTTTACTAAATAATGGGTAAACAATTAGTTTTTACTAAATAATGCTTAGAATGTCATAGGCAATTAAGAAATATTTATTGAGTGAATGAAATCAGTTAACACCTCAAATAACATGAGGGAAAAGAAGATGCTTTATAAGAAATGTAGAATAAGCTGACATAGTGGATTAGAATGTGACTTCTCATTCCTTATATGAAACCCACTTTTAAAAATGCAGAAAGTATGCGAGTTAATTACTTTTAGTACACCCTTGGTTACTTTGTTGGTAGGCTAACTGTGATAATAATTAATACTTTTACAGAGTTTATAATGTGCCAGACACAGTTCTCATAGCTTTACACATTAAATCATTCAATCTTCAAAATAATTCTTTGAGAAAGACATTGTAAGTATCTGCATGTTACAGGAGAGGAGAGTGAAGCACAAAGAGGTCAACTAAATTGCCTAAAGTTGCACAGCTGTAATTAAAACCCAGGCAGGCAGCTCTTTCTAGAGTCCATGGTCTTAACCTCTTTACTACGCCACACGCATAACGAAAACAACAGGATAAAAAACTGACGAAAAGCATCGCCTTTCATAATGAGTAGGTCATAATTTCATAAATCTAGGGAAAAATTAAACTCTTTTATATGCTGCCAATACAGTATAAGGCCGTCCTTGGCCCAACTTAAAGCAAAACAAGATGAATGGTTTGTTTTTTCAATATAGGAGAGGGGCTAAAGATCTTTTTTTTTATTATTGTCCGTGACTCCTTTGGCTTCTTTTCACATCTTTTCAACAGTCTTTCCCAAACTCTTCTAAAAGGAATTATAGCAAAAATGTGTGCGTTTTATCCTCAGCCCTAATTCACGGAGACCGTTTTGCCCTGCAGCTTCTTCTTTGAAAGTGGCCACTGTAAACAGATCTTGAGGCAACTCCAGAACCCTGCGGCACTTCCCAAGAAGCACATCAACTGAGATAGCTGGTCTCTCCTCCCTCTCAGCCTATCTGGTCTCCGGGGAACTGCTGACACATTCAGAGTGCTTAACAAAAGATAATATTATACGGAAATATGATGTTTAAAGGAAATACCTTCATGTTTTATGTTTAACCCTTATAAAATTAAGAAAACCAGTGAGAGTCTTCCTGAAATAGTTACAATGGTAGCCGTGTCTACCAAAATTTCTCTCTCCATAATTGCTACCTATATCCTTAAAGCCACCATCCATTCCCACAGAAATTAAAGCAGGCAGCTCTCTAGACAAAAATACTGAATATAGCCAACCCTTACGTCAGAAACCCTGTAAATTTGTGCAACTGCAAAGTATAAATCTTAAGAGACTGACTAGGAGGTTATTATAGATAAAGATGCTAATTCAACAATGAATAATTACAAGAAGTTACCAGGAACCTTTACATCTTACAACTGCCTTCTGAGATAGCATTATCTCCATCTTAGAGATAAGACTGAGGTCAGCTATATATATATATTTTTAAGATTTTATTTATTTATTTGACAGAGAGAGACACAATGAGAGAGGGAACACAAGCAGGGGGAGTGGGAGAGGGAGAAGCAGGCCTCCCACAGGGCAGGAAGCCCGATGCAGGGCTCGATCCCAGGACTCCGGGATCATGACCTGAGCTGAAGGCAGACGCTCAACCGACTGCGCCACCCAGGCGCCCCTGAGGTCAGCTATGTTAAGTGACTTACCGAAAGGCACACAGCATCACAGCCTGGCTTTGAACTCACTCAAGTCTGTCTTTTTGCAAAGCTGATCCCACTCTATTATGTAAAAACTCATTATCCTACACCTCTAACAGTAAGCCACTCAGACATTTTATTCATACATACAAATACATATAATTACATAATAAAAAATTTTAAATGAAAATAACCTTGGACTATGGGCATGTTCTTTGGGGCTTACTTCACTCACGTATGAAACAAAGGATGAGGAATTCACTTTTAATGAGCTCTTAATGTCTGTAGCCCCAAAGCACCAGACACGGTACATACTCTGTCCCATTCATGCCTCATAACAATGGTGTGGGGCAGACTTCAGCACCTGAATTTACAGGTTGTGCAAAATCACCACTAATTACAGAATCTTTTCATTATCCAAAATAGAAATCCCATACCCATTAGTTATCACTCCCCATTCAAGCCCCAGCCAAACACAGATCTACTGCCTGTCTCTACTGACTGGCCTATTCTGGACATTCAATCTAAATGGTATCCTACAACATGGAGCGCTTTTGTGCCTGGTTTCTTTCCATCTAGCATAATCTTTTCATGGTTCATACATGATGAACCACATATCAGTATACTGATATACTTCTCTATCATTAAGATCTGACACTTAAGGGTGCCTGGGTGGCTCAGTCAGTTAAGCAACTGACTCTTGGTTTTGGCTTGGGTCATGATCTCAGGGTCCTGGGACCGAGCCCCACATTGGGCTCCATGCTCAGCACGGAGTCAACTGCTTGTCTCTCTCCCTCTCTGCTCCTCTCATGGTTTCTCTCTCACATAAATAAATAAAATCTTTAAAAAAAAAGATCTGACATTTAAGAAGGGGCTAATACCTAAGCCTTCATTTAAAATATGTCAATAAAACCAAACCTTGTATTAAAGAATAATCTGTAAACTATCCTTTATGAAAGTAAAACACAAATACTAAGAGTCCTAAGATTTTCAGAGTTGGTAAAGTTCCATTTAACAGTTCCGTAAATATGCATTGAGAAGCCAGCACTAGAAAAGATGTATAGAACATAGTGCTTGTCCTGGAAGATTTACAGAGAAAGTATACGTGTGTGTGTGTGTACATGCATGTATGTGACAGATGACAGGACAAGAGGAATGGATAGACATTAAAAAAAAAAAAAAAAAAAGATCCCAGGGGCACCTGGGTGGCTCAGTTGGTTAGGCGACTGCCTTCGGCTCGGGTCATGATCCTGGAGTCCCGGGATCAAGTCCCGCATCAGGCTCCCTGCTTGGCGGGGAGTCTGCTTCTCCCTCTGACCCTCCCCCATCTTGTGCTCTCTCTCTCATTCTCTCTCTCTCAGATAAATAATAAAATCTTTAAAAAAAATAAAAAAAAGATCCCAACACTGTGCCAATAACACTTTTATTTTTATTTTTTTTTAAATATTTTATTTATTTGACAGAGAGAGACACAGCAAGAGAGGGAACATAAGCAGGGTGAGTGGGAGAGGGAGAAGCAGGCTTCCCGCTGAGCAGGGAGCCCGATGTGGGACTCAATCCCAGGACCCTGGGATCATGACCTGAGCCGAAGGCAGATGCTTAACGACTGAGCCACCCAGGCGCCCCAACACTTATTGTCTTTTAATTTATGGTTGGAGAAACCAAAGCCCCAAATTGTTATGTCATATAAATAAGGTAACATGGTTAATTAGAACAATTTGCATTAATATTTAAGAGGAGGACACTTCAACACAATGCGAGTGTTACCCTTTGGCTTGGCTCCCTAGTTGCTGTTTATCACAGATTTTATCATTTAGTAGATATTAAAATAATATTTTCAAGTGTAGTGCTAAGCTGCTAGAGAAATAATGAAAAACAAGACAGAAATCAGTCTGTCCTCATGTGGCTTGCAGTCTTTTTCTTTTTTGTCAATAAGAGGAAATTCTGATGTTGAAAATACTACCTTCCTAAAAGTTGTTCCTAGTTTTGTTGTAAAATACCCCCAATCCTTCTATCTCGTGGAGTCTCTTATAAGAGCAAGTCATGAACACCAAGATCTCAATAATGAGGTTTCTGGCCAGTGTCCCTGGGCAGCTTACTATTTCACTCAGCAGGCAGAGCTGCTAGGTCCCAATTTGCCCTTAGAATAAAATGAAAGGCAACCAGAGTTCTGAGTTCCATATCATCTAGGATTCTATTTCTTCTTCTACTATGACCGGCACATATTTTTACCTGTTGGCACCTGTTTGGAGAATTACCACTCCCCAGTTCTCAGTCCACGTTGTTTGGAATGGATATGACTAATAAGCCACCATAAACCCTGGTCACACGGACTGGTTCAGAGGTGGGCACATAGAGCAGACAGGCCAGTAAGAGCCTTCTCTGAATTTCTGTGGGAGATATCAGGAAAGGAGTACTGTAGCGCCATTAGTGTTCCTAAGTAGTAAAATTTAAGGCAAAACTAGACATCTAATAGCCACTTTTGCTAACGCACAGGGAAAGCCAAGCTGAGAATAAAGCCTACATATTCATACACACAGACCAGAAGGAAGCTTATATAACTTACAGAAGCTACCCTGTCCCTCATTTTTAACTTCAAGCTACCTTGAGCTGTGTTTCCAAAATATAATCCAAAAGTGTCCTGATTAATGCGTGGCCTCCTAAAATTAAATTCCTCATTCAAATCACTAGTGAGCTCCAGGTACTTTACCTGGGCTCTGGGTATATTATGGTGAATAATGATTTAAATAATACAGACCATCTCCATGACCTGCCCTTCAACCACCTGTTTTGAAACTCATTTCCTTCTATTCTCCCCTCCTTCACTCCACACCAGCAGCACTGGCTTCGAACATACCAAGTACAATCTCACCTCGGGGATCTTCTCCCTGCCGGTCCCCCTCTTGCACCACTTACTGAAGACATGTGCATGACCCACTCCCTCACTTCCTCAGGTTTGGTCAGAGGCTTCTTCATCAAAGAGGCCACTCCTTAGCTTTCTAACCCCCAGGCACCTAACACTCTCTTCCCCCCATCACTTTACCATTCCCCATCACACTTACCACTCCTTGGTATGTTATATATTCCTTTATCGTCTGCATTCTCTCACCGCATGGAGGTATGTGAAGGCAGAGTCCGTAGTGTGGTAACTGCTGTAAACGGAGCAGTGAGAATGGAGCCTGGCATTTGGTAAGTGCCTGATTTTTGTTAAACGAATAAATTAATGAATGTAATGAAATTTTTGTGGTCAATGGATAAACAAGTTTGTCACTTACCACAGATCATGTTATAATTTTATCAACTTTCCAAACTTCAAAATACACCGGAAATAGTAAACTAAGTAAAAGAGTCATCATTTCTCCACAGAAGTTAGTAAGAATTTTGACACCATATATCTTTTCGTAAACTATATTTTGTGAGATAATTATTAAATCTATCTGCCTCCTTTTGCAAAATGATTGTATGTCCTAAACTCACTTCTTTCAAGTTTTCAAGGGACACACTACGTTTTGAGTAGTGAAATGTAATACACAACCCTTCTCTCTTTCTTAAAAGCCTTTGGATTTATTAACTAACTATCCTTTGTTGTTTAAAGGAATCATTAAAAGAAATAAAAATATATCACGTAACAGACTACCATCACTGATACTACTAAAGACCAAGAAAACTGCATGTTTTTTTGAAGATTTATTTGAGAGAGAGACACAGAGCAAGCATGCATGCACACAAGTGAGCACGAGCCGGGGGGGGGGGTGGGGAAGGAAAGGAGGGGAGAGAATCCTCAAGCAGACTCCCTGCTGAACGTGGAGCCCGACCTGGGGCTCCACCTCATGACCCTGAGACCATGATCTGAGCCAAGACAGGAGTGGGATGCCCAGCTGACTGAGCCACCCAGGCACCCCGAAAACTGCATTCTTAACCAATGCCCTCACTTTGTGTATTTTCAGGGCTCTATAACATTAACAGCTAACATTACTGAACACTATATACGATTTAATAAGAATTCTAAGAATACGGATTCCCTCGTATCACTGTGTCTACACAACCACACTGTTGCCTGCCCTTGTCTGTGCGTCATTTTTGTGACCACCCATCCTAGAACAGTCCCTCCTCCTCCTCCCAAGAATAATTTCAATTTTTTTGACAGTAGTTGACTGTGCCTTATTTATTTCGTTAGTGGCTATATCTTTGAGGTAGAAATAAGCTCCTTCAGAATAAGGACCTTGTCCATTTTGTTCAGTATGAAAGGCTGTAGAGGATGCTGGTTAAGAGACCGTTACCTAGAACAAATTCTGGTTCTGCCATTTATTAGCTATGTGATCTGATTAAGAATACAGATTCCCTTGTATCACTGTGTCGACACAACCCCACTGCTGTGTGGTCCCCGAGTCTGTTTCTTCACTTGTGAAATGGGGATCCTAACAGTATGAACCTCTGTTGCTGTGAGAGTTATATTGGTTAGACACAGTATTTGGCACATAAGAAGTGCCCACCTAGTGTTAGCTGTTATCCTTGTAAAACCCCGTACCCCAGCACCTAGCACAGCGCCTGACACACGGGTAAGCAGTCACACAATGCCTCTGGACGGACGAACTATCCTAGACTTCTAAACTCCACTCGGAGTTATCAACTGCCTCTCCCCTAGTATAGTTTATTGTCAATCAATAGTTTGATCAACTTTTATTTGAGAAAAACAAAACTTCTCTGATTTGAGTCAGAAAAAGGTTGAAAAATTCTCTTTGGGATTTCATTTTAACATGGCAGGACCCGTAAACAGATGTACTGATACTAGCCATGGAAGGGGGCACCGTTTTGATCAATTCTAACTATTAAAATGTGATCTGTTACAGTTCAAGAAAACGGAATAGCCTGTGTTTCTGTATAAAAAATTATACTCTGTGCATGAAACTGTAATAAAATACATTTTAAAGAAAATCTTGAAGCATGGAAATAATATTTTTCTTATGCAGAAATCTTAAAATTCACTGAAAGATGGGATAATGAATGATTCAGAATATGCATCTGAGTCAAGCCAGATTTGAGTTCTGACTTTCTGCCACCTACCACAGGGAGACCATGTTTTCTGTGCCTCATTTCTCTCATCTCCCAAACAGTGTAATAATAATAGTAACTACTTCAGAGTGTTGTTGTGGGATTGAAAGATACAATAATACCATATAAAGTCTATGCACAAAGTAAATGTAAATGCTCCTAAAATGATTGTTCTTTTTTATTGATTTCAAACCGCTGACAGATAAATTAAAATTTTAAAAAAACCATGACTGTTTTTCAAGCTTCCTCTTTAAAAGCAGTAAGACTTTAAATGATATTTTTCTCCCATTGCTGCCAGAAATGTCAACTGCATAGGTAAGCGGACTCATATTCTAAAACATACTTTTCAAAAAACCACTGAAGAGTTGAATGAACGTTCAATAAGACTATTAGACAAGAAATAGAAAAATCTACAGAATTATTACATGAATGATGCTGACTGTATTTCAGTAATTCTTATGAAATGACTAGAAAGACTGATAATAAACTATTTCAAAAAGCAAAATTAAAACATTTTTCACAGAATATTTTTGAGAAATATGAATTTTCAATGACTTCCTGCGGCGGATACATCTAAATACACACCAGCTAACGAGACCACCACAAACAAAACGAACACCAATCTAAGGTTCCAACTAACAACTGTACGATCAAGGCTGCCATTTGTTTTAAGACTACCAAAGCCACTGCAGCCATTGCCCATAACATACGTTTGGGTTTCATAAGGCTCACCTTTCATAATGGAAGATTTTACCACATCTGAGGTGTGCACACCTGCAATATGGGCCTACTCTGAATTATAATCTATTCCCCATAATTATAAACAAAAACCTAATCTACTCATTCTTAAGAGGTACTTCCCAGATTTAGACATTAGCGATGGTCTGCTCTAAAATTCTAAAATAGTCATAAATCACATAATATTGTATAGCTTTTATATTTGAAATTCCATTGTACTCATAAATGCTTTACCTCAAAATTACTTTTTTTATTTTATTTTTTTAGAGATTTTATTATTTATTTGAGAGAGAAAGAGAGAGCACGAGCAGAGGTTGGAGTAGAGGGAGAGGGAGAAGCAGACTCCCCGCTGAGCAGGGAGCCTGATGCAGGGCTCGATCCCAGGACCCTGAGATCATAACGTGAGCCAAAATCGAGAGTCGGACGCTTAACTGACTGAGCCACCCAGGCGCCCCCAAAATTAAGTTTTTAAATTAGGTCCAACATGTTAGAGACCAGGAGAAAATAGTAACTGCTGACACACAAATAAATTCCAAACAGTCTAGATAAAATCCACAAAGACTATAAACATACCCATCTGCCCTTGGAAAGTCGGTCATTCAGCAATAATCATTTTGCACTGAATTACATCTCCTCCTCACCAACCACTTGGGGGGTCCCTGGCTTCAGGATGACTGAATCCCACACAAGGAAGGCTTCTCGTGCTGTTGGCACTCCATTTCCTTCTCCAAATCTCAGGGATCAAAGGTCAGACATCATCATCCATCCTCCCACAGGAGTAGAAAGGCAGCCAGAGAAACACTGATTAAGTACCTAGTGGATGTTAAGCAGGGACTGTATTTGGTGGTGGGGATGCAAAGATAAGGAACACTGTGTCATTAGTGGGACAGGAGTGTGAAAATCAAGTGCAGAGTGCCACAGAGAAGGAATCAAGTGCAGGTGCTGGGAGCACAGAGAAGGAAGGCACGCTGCCCCGTGCTCTGAGAGATAAGAGTTCTGAGGAAGGCTGGAGGGTGGCTCTTGTTTGCCTGCTCTAGAAAATGCCAGGTTTGCTCCCTCTTCTTTGAGCAGCTTCTCCTTAATGAACCTTCCACCTATTGCAACAACCTGAATAAAATCATCTCCCTACTTGTTCAGTGCATTTTGTCTTCCACGAAAGGTAGCATCTTGCTTTTACTGTCATCCGAGGAAAGGGAGCAACAATTTCTGTTCACATGTGAACACACACTTTTTTTTTGGCGGGGGGCAACCGTTTTTGACAGGGCAGCCAGCCACAGTATGAGATGAGACACCTGGTTTCTACTGCCCCATCAGAGCAAAGGTGATTCCGTACATCGTGATGCTGTGGTCCAGCCTTTAAGAAAGCGATATGCTCCAAGCAGTGATCTCATAAAAGCTCCCGCTTCAATCACCCAGAGGATTCTCTGCAACACTCCCTCTTAGGTTCTTTCTGTGACAACACACCACATGCACACTTACACACACACGACAGACACATTTACATAATGCACTCTCTGCACAGAAATCAAAGGGGACACACCCACTAGTGAAAATCATGTTGAAGAGGCTTCAAGGCAGATTTTTAAAAAATAAACAAACAAACAGTATCCCAGATTGGTCCTAAGAGAAAAACTGAAGCAACTGATAAAACAGACACAAAGATTAAAGAAGGGGTCAACGAACTGTAGCCCACAGGCCACATTTAGTTGGCTTCCTATTTTTGTAAATAATAAAACCTAACAGTGACAAAAAAACAAGCTTTTGTGTTTTACTGGCACAAAGCCACACTCACTCCTTCACACACTATCACTGGCTTTCATGCTGTAACGGCAGAGCTAAGGAGCTGCGAGCCACAAAGCCAAGCACTTACACTGTCTGGCCCTTTCCAGAAAAAGTTCCCCAACTCCCAGAACCAAGCATCAAAATTAATTCCTTTCTACTCAAAAGAGAAAAGCCCCAAACCTACTCTGTTAAAAAGCAAAATGAGAATATTCCCATAACTCTCGTCATTAGTTCTTTCAGATGAAACATCATTTTACCCACTTTGTAGACTTTGTACTTCTTGTGTGACACAATAAAATACCAGCATCTACTGGACAAAGCAGGCAGAAACATTTAAACATTTCTATTTCAGTCTTTTTTAAAAAAAAAAAAGGTCTTAAAAGTAAACAATGAACCGTGTTAAATTTGCTAATGGAGAACAGTATCAAAAGGCCTTCTTAGTACACAGAAAATCCCTAATATGCTACTAGTCCTCAAATTTAATACATTCTCTTTATGAGACAATTTTTACGTTTTTCTTTGCAGAGTTCACTGGTTGGATGAAATAGGCAAGCTCAGGAACTGCCGACTCTACCGCCTCAGCTCCCTCCCACGTCATCTCCCCGCCTGGGGAGGCAGGAGGCATGGTCCCTGTTCTCCCCTGGAATGATGATGGAGTTCTGGCTCTAGCAAAATGAACTGGAAAGATCAACTGAAACGAGATTGTAAAGGAACTTGTTTCTGAGGAGAGGGACTGATCCTGTGCATTGGGGTGGTAACTTTGGAAGCCATAGGGTATGGAGATGGAGAGGCGAGATACCAGAACGAAAGGCAGCGTGGAAGGCACCATTACCCAGGCAGAGGGGTGAACACCACAGACCTAACCCAGGCAATGACAGTGACAGCAGGGAAGAGAAACGGTTGTGAACCACACTCTTCTCAAGGTGGAAGCAACTGAACTAAATTAGTCAATTGACGGGCACCTGGGTGGCTCAGTTAGTTAAGTGACTGCCTTCGGCTCAGGTCATGATCCCCGTAGGTCCTGGGATCGAGTCCCACATCGGGCTCCCCCTGCTCTGTGGGGAGCCTGCTTCTCCCTCTGCCTTTGCCTGCCACTCCCCCTGCTTGTGCTCTCTCTCTGTCTGTCAAATAAATAAGTAAAATCTTTAAAAATAAATAAGTCAGTTGACTTTGAAGGTTTACCTTCTTGTTTCTATTTTGTAGCTGTTCTGTATTCTTTCCTTTTAGAAAAGGAGGACATTCTTAAGGAAATCTGATAGGTTCTCAGCTCCCTATGAACAAGGACCACGCCACCCTATGTCTTTTCTCAGTATCTACATCTAAACTACAGGGCACGGAGGTAGCATGAATCGAAGAGCTTGGCCGGCTGGAGGGAGGACAGACGGGAGAGGCCACGGAGTGGGGCTCAGATTCTGCCTCTCTCATTTCCTAGCTGTTCAACCTTGCCAGCTCTCCATTTTCTCAGCACAGTATGGATCATAATGTGTAATTTTTAGGGCTGTTTTAACAATCAGAGAGACACAGAGACAGAGAGGGAATGTATGTGTGCACACACGCACATTTACAAAAACAGGCATTCGGTAAAGAGTAATTGTTACTAGTATTTTCGCACTAGTATTATTCAATATGAATAATTAATGTTTGGACAACCCTACCAAAGGTCTTTGCTTTTATAGAAAGTTGGTTTTGAAAGTCTCTGTCCACCCCCACCCTTTGGGCAAGAGCAGTTATTGGATTCAGTTCTCTAAAAAAAATTATTTCGAAGCTTTATTTTATTCTAAAAGATGTGCAATGGGAGTTATTTTTTTCAAGGAAATATCTTAAAAAGTTCAAGGAGGAAAAAACTATACTGAAAATGTGAGACACTTACACTGCACTTTTATGTTGCTCTAGTTTCAGAAACCTAGCAATTTTCTCCTCAATCTATCTTGCCAAGTATACATCTCCTTACTGAAGGTTACTACATTTCAAGCAACACAGATGCTGAGAAGTTAACTAAAATGCACATCTACGGTGTTTGGTAAGGTACTGATTAAAAACACTGCTCAGTGGGTAGACCAGAGGAGTTAGAGTGCCTACAGTACAGTGGTAAAGGAAGGAGAAAAATAATGTTATTTGACCACTTTATCTCCCAAATATAAAGTGAATTTAAAATATTTGAAAAAAAGGTAAGAGTGATTCTTTTGTTTTTTTTAAGATTTATTTATTTGAGAGAGAGAGAGAGAGAGAGAGGGAGAGAGAGAGCTGGAGCAGGGGGAGGGGCAGAGAGAGAAGAGAGAATCTCAAGCAGACTTCCTGGTGAGCGAGGAGTCTAATGAGATCAGGGCCTGAGCTGAAACCAAGAGCTGGATGCTTAACCCACTGCACCACCCAGGCACCCCTTCCTTTGGTTTTTAAGAAACATACTAGATGATCTCTCCTGACATGTGTAAACAGGCAAGTTTCTTTAGATAGCACATGACATGGCTATTAGTATTCTGATTCTAGAGCCCATCAATGGAATTGTCCCGTTACCACTAAAAAGTCCCAACATTAAAGAGTGCTCATATGCCCTCCGCCCTGAGATGGAAAAACTGGGTTTTCTTCAGGATCTTCCTCTCACCTTCTCCAAAGACGAGGTAACCATTAAACGGCACAGCAATTTGTCTTATCTTGAGGGAAAAAAAAATATCCAGACTATGGTTTTATTTACAAAGCAGACTACCACCTGTGCTGAATGATGGATTCACTGTTTAGCTGGTAATGAATTTCCCTGAAGCAGCAACTAAGGAACTACATTCCTTTTTAAATATCTACCTAGTTGGGTCTTTTACTCATGCTTGACTATATTAAATACAGAGCATTAAAAAACAGGATGAACTTCACAATGTGTTGGGGGAGAAAGAAAACTCTGAGGCAGTCAAAATTCCTTCAGCATGGATTCTTTTTAAATGAAATATGGATTTAAGTACACTTTAGTGAGAAAGCAGAAAGATGAGCCTTCAGGTATTACCTACCAACTTATAAGACAATCTGGATTTTCCAATATAAATCAAGGAAAATGGCTTGAAAGCCTACAGGTTATCTGAAAAACGTTTCCTTCTCCCATAAGTAGATTAAGTGGAAAAATCTCTGTGTTATTCTTTATCCCATGTAAAAGGTGAGTCAATGACATTTTAATGTACAATCTAAGAACTATTCCAATTCTGCCTAAGATTTTAAAAGTCCTCTGTGGTTTAGAAAATCGAAGGCAACCTTTATTTAAAGCCATGTTGAATTAAATAGAGTTTCTTTTAAATAAGTCAGCATACAAAAATAAGTTTCACTAGAAACTGAGTAGAATTGTATATAGTTTTAATAGTCCAGCTGACAGCTTGTTAACACAAGAATAGAGAATTAAAGCGGCTTTTTACTTGACCTTTTGTCTTAATCTGTTTACCATAGGAGATACGTAGAATAGCCTCACATTTGGACAATTTTAGCAATTTTACAAACACCTTGAGAATATTAGATACAGAAATGTTTTCCTTGCCTATATTCATAAAACTGGGAGTCATCCTGCTGAGAAACAATTCGTCAATACCTATTTCAAGTTCACCCAGTAAATAACATACTTGCATTACTTTGGGTATACCACCACGTGAAGAAAATATAAGCAAAACTACCAGAAATACTGGGGAAAATGACTACTTTCCCCTCAGTGCAGCAGATGTCAACTGCAATGAGCATTCTACTGCAATGTTATTATGCCGGAATCAGATTTCTAAAGAAACTTTTGGAAGGATTTCTATCAGGATATGATAAATATCTACCCTCTCTGACCTCTCTGCAGAATAGGATTTGTTGAAATGGCCACAGGCAATATCAATTCACAGGAAAAGAAATGACTTATGAGGAGATAAGACTTGATGAACTAATGGCAAGATCACTGCAGGAGAAAAGAGAGAGATGCAGCTGTCCCCTCCTGCACACGATAGACGTGACCCCCCCCAAGAGCTGGACGTAAATCGAAACAGGTTTTAAACTGAACTCACGGGAGGGTCCTGAATAAATTCCCCTCCCTACAACGTTCTTCCTTCTCAGGCTGGAGACTGAGCTACCTGACAAAGGCAAAACACAGAGCCACGTCTGCCCAGTTACTGAGTTGATTAGTTGATAAAATTAAACAATGCAAATGTTGTTGGCGTGAATGTTTTTGCAAGATTATACACTGTGCGTAGGTAGCCTGAAACTCTCCGATAACAGCAACCAGTGGGCCTGAATCTAATTTTTCTAAAGCATCTGATAGGGCCTCTGGTTGCTACTTCTCACTTATGCAGATTAAGATTTGAGTGACCAAGGGCAAGGCCAACGTTCTGATATTGTTCTGTTCAATAAATCTATTTTGGAAGCATCTATGACTCAGTGATCTGGATAATATTAACTCTAAATATAATTTTCAAAAGACAGGATGCACAAAAACGCTATTTCCCTTTAAAAAAAGAAAAGGTCATATACATTTTTAAGTTCCCTGGACTGACCCTATGCTATAAACAAACAGATTTGCAGAAGGCTGCTCTCCACTGCCCTGAGATGCGCCCTCAGTTTCTCCCTTGCTTTGCTGCTTTCACTCCACCTGCTGTTGCAACGAAGCTGCCCAGACAACTCCATTCTCCCAAAACTGCTTTTTCCTTCTCTGGGTTTTTGTACTGGTTCTACAACAATATTTGCACGTTTCTCCAGGGAGAGAAAGCCTTGTTTACATTTTCCTCCCGATGAGGCTGCCGTAGCCCCCCCCAGGGCAGAGCAGACGACGGAGTGGCTGCGTTGGTGCAGAAGTGTGAGACTTTCCCTAAGCCCTGCCTACGGGGCTTCTGCTTAACCTGTGGGGCAGCAGGCCTGGCTTTCCTTTCACCTCATCCCAGGAATCTATTTCTTGCTCTCTGGTGCAGGATAAGAAATTGAAGACGTCAAGGGAAAAAAAAAAATGTTTTAACTATGTGTGGTGATGCATGTTAATGACACTTACACTCTGGTGATCATTTTGCAATTATACACACGCTGAATCATTATGTCACACACCTGAAACTCACATAATGTTGTGTGTCAACTATGTATCAATTAGAAACAGAAAACTAAAGAAGTCATTAGAGAGTGCTTTCAAACGAGGTGGTATAAAGCATACGAATACACAAATTTCATCTCTAGATTCTTTCCAAAGATTGCCTTCAGAGGAGTCCTATCTCTTTTGTTGACTAATTCTGTTTTTCTTGTAAGACAATTACTGTTATAAACTAAAGCTCCTGACAAAGACTCTCTGCTCTTCTATATGCCTGGTAAATTAAGAGATGACCATCTGCTTCTGACAATACAGGCAGCTCCAACTTTTCCTACCCCGCCTCATGGACTTGCCCCAGAGAGGTACCCCAAATGCTTTAAGTTCATGTCTGTCAAACTGAGGGGTGCACATCCCAGGAACTGAACACGACAAGAGTGATGGAACACTTTAAAGTCAAAGAATAAACACTAGATATCTAGAAAAAACACTTCTAAAGTAGAGTGAACAGGTATATTACGAAACAAAACACCAACTTTTGTTAATTTCTAGGATAAAGCATAAAAATTCAAATAAATGTTGGGCTTACTGCAGTTGCCTTTTGCTATGGAATCCAGGCCCCAAAAGGCCTCACTCCACTCAACGTTGAAGCTAAGTGGAAAAGTTTGAGAATCACTGCCTTAAGTAATTACTGAGGTCTCCCTCCAGCTTCTACCTCTGTTGTAAATGAAAGTCACGACACTAGTACACATGTATACAGCATGAAATAAACTAAGGCAACAACCTGTAAGAAATGAGCAACAAAATGATGGAAGTGATGATGTGTATTACTTTGTACTCAAATTTGTTTTTAACTCTAAAAGTAGTAACTGTGTCCCTACTAATTCAAAGTTTAGGCTTGGCAACCCCATACAAATAAAGAGGAATAGTTCTTACTGCAATGCCTTAGAATTCCGGCACATGTACGCTTCATAACAATTATCAAAATTTACAAGAAAATTAATCTGGTCCACTTAGTGATACATACAATTTGGTACTTGCTGTTCCCTCTGCTTGGAACACTCGTCCCTTCAGTTCTCTACTCTGCTGATTCTTCCTTAGCCTTTACACTCAACTCGTCAGAGAAGCCTTTCCTAACCATCCCCCTGCAAGCCTTCTATAAATGTCGTCATCCTGTTTGTTTCCTTTAAAGCCATTACTACAATTTGCAGTTATCCAGGAATTTACTCTTTATCATCTGTGTGCTTCTTCCCAACAGAATGGACCAGAACCTTGTCTTATTTATTGCCACATCCCCAACTCTCTTGAGTGTCACTCAATAAACATTTTGGAACGAAAGGCTGCTGCACAGCATTTAAAAATTAAAAAGCAGACATTTCTCACAGATTTTTTAAACTCTAAAAAATCAGACTGTGGAGCTATTATAATCTGGCTCTCTTTTCTTACAAACCTAAAAAGAAACTGAGGTTCGGCAACTCCTAGAAAATCTTTTTAGGATTCCAAACTAGGGGTGGAGCCAGGACTCATCACCATTTCCCTTGTCTCCCGCGCCAGGGAGCTTTCCAAACCAAGCTCACTTTATTAGTCCTGCAGGATGTATAAACAATGTTGAATATGCATGAAAACCAATTGTTTGCTTCTTTTCCCATCAATTGCCCTTTTTCTTTTTTTTTTTTTTTTTTTTGCCCACTATAGTGGAGAAATCACATGCTAAGAAGGCTGATCTCTGTGCCATGTGCAGACAAGATGGAACACCATTAAAATCCAATGCTGTTCCGCAGCGTGGACTATGAGCTTCACCTCCACTGCAGCCACGGCCAGAGAGCCACCAGATTGACTACAGAAAGTCACAAAGTGTGTCTGAAGCCAGGAGAAGTCAATCCCATAGGCACCGATCTCTCACACATCCAAAAAACAATTTAATACATACTTGGGTAGCTATGCCTATTTTCCTCAAACAAATCAAATTTAAACTCCAGGGACCAAAATAAAAAAAATCCTAGGAAAAAAGAAGGGTCACATAAGCAAGTACCGTGAACAGTCACAAGTTACAAATCCACTGGAAACTCCCAGAGAAGGACATGGGGACTGATGAGGAATCAGATCTATTTATTGAGTTCACAGGCAGGTAGCAGGTAACTAAGCCACCATGTCTGATGATAAAACATTTCTCCCTAGAAGAAACAGGGGTCATGCACAACTTCTTTCTAACCTCCTGAAATATCTGGAGTGTTTTGCGGTGGCTAGGCCAAAGTTCCTCCCTCCAGACTGCTGCACTTTGTTGCCCAGAGTTCCCAGGCTTAAAGTCGGGGCTCAAAATTTACCTGGTCA
Organism: Halichoerus grypus; assembly: GCF_964656455.1. Taxonomy (NCBI): domain Eukaryota; kingdom Metazoa; phylum Chordata; class Mammalia; order Carnivora; family Phocidae; genus Halichoerus; species Halichoerus grypus. The sequence continues at coordinate 107,529,942 of NC_135717.1, forward strand.
GGATCCATGCACAGGTGAACCCACGCTACTCTCTAACCCTACAATACAATGGCTGACTTGTCTTCTCTGCGCCAGGACATTTTTATTATTTTGAAATCAGCTGTTTCTTCCTGTATATTTGCCGTGTCGGTGTGTTAAGACAAGCCCTAGCACTGGTCTCTATTTTCCAACTAACTTGACACAGAGTCTCATTCCTGGACGTGACAATGGTGAAATAAAATTCACACGTGTGCAGAACAGGTTTTACCCTGATCAAATTTCTCAATCATAAAAGTGAGGCCCCCAAATTACCTGCTATGTAACACTGGCAGATCTGCCTTGTGAATTCATGCCATAATGCTATTAATTCTGTACTTTTAAAAAAGAACATGAGATTAATTTTAAAACTAAGCAAGATGATAGTACTCAATACAAATCGAGAAAAAGGTAAATTGTAAATCCTATTAGTTGCAAAGTTTAAGATATTTACCCAAGCATGGGACAAATGTTATTAGGATTCAATCGGTAACACAGTATTTTTTTTTTAAACCTGTGCCAAATGTGTATATAAAGCAATATTTTATTTTTACCCAAGAAAAAGTGCCCTATTTTAACTCCAAAAGACCTCTCATAAAAACTAAAGCAAATGCGGGTAATTACAATCTTAAGTACCTCAAGTTTCTTAAAAAACCATTCCAAATCATCATGAAACTCAAATAGTGCGCACTGTCAATGGCTCTGTGGCTATACCAGTCAGAGAAATTTTTAAGTAGTCCAAATGAAGCTACATGGTCAACGCTCTATAGTCAAATCAGTGGTATCCCTACCCCTACACAGGAAGGCTTTTTTTTATTAAGTTGTTGTCCTATCCTTTACATAACAAAAGCTCATGTTCTAAATAGTATTTAATATAACCTAATAACCTGAAAAGTTTTTCCACTCACACATTATTAGTACAAGAGCTTCAAGCATACTGATTACTACAAAAACAAGCTCATATTTCATGCAAGCCACAGCCGAGAGAAATTCAGACAGGAGCATAAATGAAGGTATTTGTAATTTAAATGAACATTTAAAATAGTATTTTTAAATTAACACAATGTTCAACTCAGTAAAAGTGAATTATTTTGTTAAAAACAGAATTCTCTTTAATACTCGCACTAACATCTTACGCTGGAAATGCTGACAGTGCCAGGCACATGGTATACGCTCACCAACCTGTTTGTTAAAAATGACCTTGACCTAGATTTGGCTCAGTTCACTGGGGCTCTAACCTGAGCAAGAGAATAACAACACTGCACTACAACGACGAGAGTAATCGGGTGTGGCTAACAATGGTCACCAGCTTCTGCACAGTGTTTATTCTATTGTTTCAGGAAAGCACAACATTCAGCTCCACCAAAAATAACAGCAGGAGAAGGTGAGTGAACACACCTTCCAAGACCTGTGTGACATATATCAATATATGAGTGTGGGTGTTTGCCTTTTCGTTAAGTGTGAAAAATAATTTGACTAACGCAAAGTCAGCATTTCCACTTGGGTTTCCAATTAATGTAGGGGCAAAAGGAAAGTTGGGAGAAAATGAGACAATTTTGGGAATTGTGAATCTAGCAGGGTAATAGTTATTGTTGAGAAATGTATTATAAAATGTCTACCTCACATCACGTACATCCTGCAAATCACTTACCCAAATGAGACTGTCAAGATTAGAGATCCTGCCTGAGATTTTATAAAACCCTACATGATTTCTTCTCCAAAAAGAAATTCACCAACATAAATGGACTAGAAACTTTTTTTTTTTTTTGGTTTTCTGACAGGGTGAAATTTTGATTAGACAATTAAACATTTTAATGAAAACAGGGAAACACAAAATGATTCCAAAACTAGGATCTGAAGATATTCTTATTCTTTATAAAACCTGACTGGAAATTAATGTAACACATGTAAACAAGGTATTTTACTTTTACTAAAGTGATTTATTTTAAATAGTTCACACTATGACTTTTTCGTTAATATGGAAGATCAATATGCATATTTATTTTTATATATATTTATATATAAAATATACATATACTCAAAAATTATCACCCACACACAAAATGATGACAACCATGTCAAGTATATCCAATTTTGAAATAAAAGAGGCTCTACAAAAATAAAAATAGTAATTATATGAAGATAGTGGTATAATGGGGATGAGTTTTCTTTCTTTTATAACATTATATTACTTTTAAAACTGAATTAAAATATATTTTGATTTGGTTATATACATAAAATCGCTACATCATTTAGAGATATTAAATAATAGCAGAAGAATATAGTTTCTAAATAAAACCACTATGTGGTTTTAAAATTAATGTAAGTACAAAATCCACATACCTGAGCCAACCTCTTTTTCCTCTTCTTCAATGTTGTTTTTGATGCTATCATATTCCTCATCAATGGTCTGGTTACCACGCATCTGAGATAAAATTCTACGGGCCTTCTGAGTCTGTCCTTTCTGAATCAGCCATCGAGGGCTTTCAGGTAAAAAGAGAAAGCCAAAAAACTGTATAACTGCTGGAATTGCTGCAAGTCCCAACATGTACCTGTAATAAGAAATCCACGTATTATTATAAAATTTGGACTTATTAGTATAAATAAAAGGTTTGTGTTCACCACACTGGGAAATAGCATCTCATGTTAAATTAGAATGATTTTCCATGTGTGTGGCCAGAAAAAAGAATATTTTTATGCTGTAGTGAGAAACTGAAAAATGAGAAAAATCTGATGACATAAATTACAGTAAAAAGGAGCAAAAGTCATAATAATTATGTATATACATTCTGAACCACACATATCATGCAAAAACATCATAATCACCATCCCTTCCTAATATACATATAATTCTGTATTTTACAATAGAAAATGAGGCTAAGACAAAACTCTGATAATCTGTTTAAAAAGATATATTTTTCATTAAGATAAATGTCCCAAACTATTTATTGTTTTGCTCCGTGAATGATCAGTAATGATTTCATTTTGCCATCAAGCATCATGTTCATCCTCATTAACTAAGGAGAAACCCAGAGCAGAAAAGGATAGTCAGAAGCAAACAATCATTATTAAAATGACAGAAGTATAGTAAATAAGCATATCACTTTAAATCCATCAGAGAAATAACAAAAATAGTAATATGAGTACATCAATATCAAAGATCTCTCCAAAATTATTCTGACCACTGGAACAATCTCCTAACATCTCTTTGATGTTAGGCCTCCATCTTTTTGAATTGAGGGGTTTGAGTAGATAAACTGCGAGGTCGCTTTCAAATGGGAACTTCTATGGATCTAGGACACTTGTACGTTTTCTGTTGATCCAAATTCCCTGGGTATATTCCACGGCAGATTTATGATGGTAGAGCTCAGAAAGCCAACTCTGATTACATAACAACCATACTCACTGATATTCATAAATCAATTAGAAGTCACTTGACTCAATACACTTTTCAAAGCTATTCCAACATTTAAGCTATGTTAAACCCAAAGTAGAGTGAGCAGCCTTGAAGCCTCCAGATATAAAATGTGTGAAATAAGTCCATTACTTTTCAAACAAAATTCATTTTAATTCCAAAAACAGCAGGAAAAAAAAATACAATTGTCACATGGGTGTTAAAACTACCTCTCACTCCAAGATATTTGCAAACGACATATCTGATAAAGGTTTATCAGTATCCAAAATGTATAAAGAACTTACCAAACTTAACACCTAAAAACTAAATAATCCAGTTAAGAAATGGGCAGAGGACATAAATAGACATTTTTCCAAAAAAGACATACAGATGGCTAACAGATATATGGAAAGATGCTCAACACCACTCATCATCAGGGAACTACAAATCAAAACTACAATGAGATACCCTGTCAGGATGGCTAAAATCAACACAGGAAATGAGAGATGTTGGCAAGGATGTGGAGAAAGGGGAAACCTCTTACACTGTTGGTGAGAATGCAAACTGGTGCAGCCACTCTGGAAAACAGTATGGAGGTGCTTCAAAAAGTTGAAAATAGAACTACCCTACGACCCAGCAAATGCACTACCAGGTATTTACCCAAGGATAAAAAAAATACTGATTTGAAGGAACAAGTGCACCCTGATGTTTGCAGCAGCACCATCAACAGTAGCCAAATTACAGAAGGGCCAACATGTCCCACTGACTGATAATTGGATAAAGAAGTTGTGGAAAATATATACAATGGAATATTACTCAGCCATAAAAAATAATGAAATCTTGCCATTTGCAAAGACATGGATGGAGCTAGAGTGTATTATGCTAAGCGAAATAAGTCAGAGAAAGACAAATACTACATGATTTCACTCATATGTGGAATTTAAGAAAAGAAACAAATGAACATAGGTATAAAAAAAGAGAGAGGCAAACCATAAAAACAAAGTCTTAACTGTAGAGAAACCCCTGGCCAGACTTATCAAAAAGAAAAGAGAAATTACCCAAATAAATAAAATCATGCACAAAAGAGGAGAGATCACACCAACACCAAAGAAATACAAACAATTATAAGAACATATTATGAGCAACTATATGCCAGCAAATTACACAATCTGGAAGAAATGGATGCATTCCTAGAGATGTATCAACTACCAAAACTGAACCAGGAAGAAATAGAAAACCTGAACAGACCTATAACCACTAAGGAAATTGAAGCAGTCATCAAAAATCTCCCAAAAAAACAAAAGCCCAGGGCCAGATGACTTCCCAGGGGAATTCTACCAAACATTTCAAGAAGAATTAATACCTATTCTTCTGAAACTGTTCCAAAAAATACAAATGGAAGGAAAACTTCCAAACTCGTTTTATGAGGCCACCATTATCCTGATCCCAAAACCAGACAAAGACCCCATCAAAAAGGAGAATTACAGACCAATATCCTTGATGAACATGCATGCAAAAATTCTCACCAAAATACTAGCCAATAGGATCCCACAGTACATTAAAAGGATTATTCATCACGACCAAGTGGGATTTATCCCTGGGCTTGGTTGGTTCAACATCCACAAATCAATCAATGTGATACAATACATTAATAAAAGAAAGAACAAGAACCATATGATCCTCTCAAGAGATGCAGAAAAAGCATTTGACAAAGTACAGCATCCTTTCTTGATCAAACTCTTCAGAGTATACGGATAGAGAGTACATACCTCAATATCATAAAAGCCATCTATGAAAAACCTACAGCAAATATCATTCTCAATGAGGAAAAACTGAGAGCTTTCCCCCTAAGGTCAGGAACGCGGCAGGGATGTCCACTATCACCACTGCTATTCAACATAGTACCAGAAGTCCTAGCCTCAGCAATCAGACAACAAAAAGAAATAAAAGGCATCCAAATCGGCAAAGAAGAAGTCAAACTCTCACTCTTCGCAGATGATATGATACTTTATGTGGAAAACCCAAAAGACTCCACCCCAAAACTGCTAGAACTCATACAGGAATTCAGTCAAGTGGCAGGATATAAAATCAATGCACAGAAATCAGTGGCATTCCTATACACCAACAACAAGACAGAAGAAAGAGAAATTAAGGAGTCGATCCCATTTACAATTGCACCCAAAACCATAAGATACCTAGGAATAAATCTAGCCAAAGAGGCAAAGAATCTGTACTCAGAAAACTATAAAATACTCATGAAAGAAATTGAGGAAGACACAAAGAAATGGAAAAACGTTCCATGCTCATGGATTGGAAGAACAAGTATTGTGAAGATGTCAATGCTACCTAGAGCAATCTACACATTTAATGCAATCCCTATCAAAATACCATCCACTTTTTTCAAAGAAATGGAACAAATAATCCTAAAATTTGTATGGAACCAGAAAAGACCGCAAATAGCCAGAGGAATGTTGAAAAAGAAAAGCAAAGCTGGTGGCATCACAATTCCGGACTTCAAGCTCTATTACAAAGCTGTCATCATCAAGACAGTATGATACTGGCACAAAAACAGACACATAGATCAATGGAACAGAATAGAGAGCCCAGAAATGGACCCTCAACTCTAGGGTCAACTAATCTTCAACAAAGCAGGAATGAATGTCCAATGGAAAAAAGACAGTCTCTTCAATAAATGGTGTTGGGAAAACTGGACAGCCACATGCAGAAGAATGAAACTGGACCATTTCCTTACACCACACACAAAAATAGACTCCAAATGGTTGAAAGACCTAAATGTGAGACAGGAGTCCATCAAAATCATAAAGGAGAACACAGGCAGCAACCTCTTTGACTTCAGCCGCAGCAACTTCTTCCTAGAAACATTGCCAAAGGCAAGTGAAGCAATGGCAAAAATGAACTACTGGGACTTCATCAAGATAAAAAGCTTTTGCACAGCAAAGGAAACAGTCAATAAAACCAAAAGACAACCGACAGAATGGGAGAAGATACTTGCGAATGACATATCAGATAAAGGGCTAGTATCCAAAATCTATAAAGAACTTATCAAACTCAACACCCAAAGAACAAATGATCCAATCAAGAAATGGGCAGAAGACATGAACAGACATTTCTGCAAAGAAGACATCCAAATGGCCAATAGACACACGAAAAAGTGCTCAACATTGCTTGGCATCAAGGAAAGACAAATCAAAGCCTCAATGAGATACCACCTCACACAAGTCAGAATGGCTAAAATTAACAAGTCAGGAAATGACAGATGTTGGTGGGGATGCAGAGAAAGGGGAACCCTCCTACACTGTTGGTGGGAACACAAGCTGGTGCAGCCACTCTGGAAAACAGTATGGAGGTTCCTCAAAAAGTTGAAAATAGAGCTACCCTATGACCCAGCAATTGCACTACTGGGTATTTACCCCAAAGATACAAATGTAGGGATCCGAAGGGGTACATGCACCCCAATGTTTATAGCAGCAATGTCCACAATAGCCAAACTATGGAAAGAGCCAAGATGTCCATTGACAGATGAATGGATAAAGAAGATATGGTATAGGGCGCCTGCGTGGCTCAGTCGTTAAGCGTCTGCCTTCGGCTCAGGTCATGATCCCAGGGTCCTGGGATCGAGTCCCGCATCGGGCTCCCTGCTCAGCGGGAAGCCTGCTTCTCCCTCTCCCATTCCCCCTGCTTGTGTTCCCTCTCTCGCTGTGTCTCTGTCTGTCAAATAAATCAATTAAAATCTTTAAAAAAAAAAAAAAAAAGAAGATATGGTATATATATACAATGGAATATTATGCAGCCATCAAAAGGAATGAAATCTTGCCATTTGCAATGGCGTGGATGGAACTGGAGGGTATTATGTTGAGCAAAATAAGTCAATCAGAGAAAGACATGTATCATATGATCTCACTGATATGAGGAAGTCTTAATTTCAGGAAACATACTGAGGGTTGCTGGAGTGGTGGGGGGGTGGGAGGGATGGGGTGGCTGGGTGATAGATATTGGGGAGGGTATGTGCTATGGTGAGTGCTGTGAATTGGGTAAGACTGTTGAATCACAGACCTGTACCTCTGAAACAAATTATACATTATATGTTAAAAAAAAGAAGATAGCAGGAAGGGAAAAATGAAGGGGGGGAATCTGAGGGGGAGATGAACCATGAGAGACTATGGACTTTGAGAAACAAACTGAGGGTTCTAGAGGGGAGGAGGGTGGGGGGATGGATTAGCCTAGTGATGGGTATTAAAGAGGGCACGTACTGAATGGAGCACTGGGTGTTATACGCAAACAATGAATCATGGAACACTACATCAAAAACTAATGATGTAATGTATGGTGATTAACATAATATAATAAAATAAAATAAATTGAACAAAAAACCCACAAAAAACTATAGAGAACAAACTGAGGGTTGCTGGAAGGGAGGGAAGTGGTGGGGGAGGCGGGGAGGAATGGTCTAAATGGGTGATGGGTATTTAGGAGAGTGCCTGTTATGATGAGCAGTGGGTGTTGTATGTAATCACTAAATTCTACTCCTGAAATTAATATTTCACTACATGTTAACTGGAATTTAAATAAAAACTTGAACCAAAACAAAACAAACAAAAAAAAGAGTATCTCTCACTCCAAACAGCTGCTAAAAATACACATGGAAACAGAAAAATTAAGATTTTTAAAAGTAAACAAAGTTTTTATGACTAAATGAATCATTTGGCTTACAGTACTGAATAAAATCTTATTAAAAGTGTTTTATACTTTAATCCATAGGCTGTGATAATTATACCAATACTTAATCATTCCTTCCTCTGCTAACCTACAGAACAGTGTTTAACCTCCACTTACATCACTATACCTTGTATTATATACCTGTCCCACTTGATTGTGTATTTAACTTTGTATTTGACAAAGCACCTAATAAAATACCTTGCACACAGTAGGCACTTAGTAAATATTTTAAGAAACATACAAAAGCAGCTATACATCTAAACTTCCTGTATTAGCTAGATAGAAAATAAGTGTACTTCACATTTGTATAGCACTGGTTCATGTAGCAATTCTTCTGGATCATTTAGCTCTGCAAACTTAGTTGCAAGGTAATTCCTTTCAATTAAACTGTTTGTTATTCCAGATATAATCAGACTTTTCTGAAGAAGATGTCTCATCTGAAAACCAGGTGAGAGCTGAGATTGGCTCACACAAATGCATGCTTGTGGCAGCTTCCTCTTAAGACGCTAACTTGTACAACCAAATGTGTTACTTTAATGTATGTTTTATTGCTGTAAATGAATGACATTTTTATTGACCTGTGTTCTCTTGAAGAAAAGGTTATACACAATTGTATTGCCAATTACTGCCAATTATGTAAAAGAAAAGCGATAAAAGACAAATACCAAATATATTGGATTAGGAAATAAATTTCTAAAATCCTAAAAATGGAAGCCTATGTGTCATTTCTCTACATTTTTCATGATCTTTCCTTTTGTTCTCCAAACCCCCTTAGTGATGAATTAAGATTAAAAGGCTGCACAGGGTACTTCAAAGCAGCACTTGAAATGAATATAGAAACTGAAACATTTTCAGGCCAAAAGATGCCCACATAATACTGTGCACTTTATTACTCACTATTTAATCTTAGGACACGGTATTTCTAAAAACTAAAAGAAAAGGAGAAGGGAAGAAAAGGGAAACACAAAAAGAAAATTGCAAACATACATATTAGCGTGTTTCTAAAGCAAGCTATAGAAGACAGGCTACTTCAGCTTTCCAGTCCTTTAAAATCCAAGAGTCTAGGTCTGAAATATACAATTCAATGCCCTAACACTAAGGTGGGTGGCACCCAGCTGCCAACCTTTAAGGATATTGAAGCCTGGTTCCAGAGACTAGGCAAAATAAAACATGTTTTATACATTTACGCCCTAATGCTTCTCTTCTAGAAGTAAAACAAAGCTTATTTTACTACATTTTGATTATCTTTCATGATGTACAGAATTTGCTGCCCCAAAATGAGTCTCTTTGGCATAATGATTATTTTAGGCTGATTATCTTTAAGAAACTGCAAACACAGCAAAAGCTCTGAAAACCAAATAGAAGTTACCCTTTTGTAAGAAGCATTTACATCTACAAGGGAAACCTCCATTTATAAGGGTGTCTCCTTCTATCAGGAAGAGAGAGATGACTCAGTCTTCAGAAATCTTATCAAAGAAGAAGGTAAAACTTAAATCTGTATCACAACCTTACCCTTGTTTACTGTGCTTTTCCTGGTAACCCGTCTTAACTGACTCCCCACCCCCAACATCTTTTGTCTATAGATGAAGATGGTGATGGCTTTGGCCATTTTGGGGAGTTATTCAGTTTTATGTGGGTCTCTCCCATTTACACAGGAAGTATACAGGTCATTAAACTTTTGTTTGTCTCTTATTAAGTGACCTCATGTCAATTTAATTCTCTGACCAGGCAGAGGAACTCTGAAGGGGAGGAAATGTTTTCCTCCCAAACAATGATAAAAGTATTTTGATAATAATAAATTTCCAAGGCTCTGTAGAGACCAAATATATAAGATGAGGGGGTAGCTGTGGTTTATGATGGGATGAGCACAGGAACAGACCTGGGTTCTCTATTCAGCCCTGGGCATACTAACCACAAAACCCTTGTCTAGTTATTTAATATTTTAACACACAGGTGACAGCATCTATTTCATAGGACTGCTGAGAGAATTAAGTGAAACCATACAGTTGGTACCTAGAATAGAGAGGGCACCCAGTAAAATTTGTTTTTACCTCCCTGACTCCCTCACCTATCAATTTAATGCAACTTATCTATAGTGGCTGTATCATCCACCCAAAAGTCAGTAGGGAGAACTAACCAATTTCTTTCTTGAAGAAAAACTGTTGCTCTGATGATGTACAGATTGGAGAACAGGAAAAAAATAAAGAGATTGCTTTGCTGTGTTACTGATGAAAATTGTATCATGAGACTAAAAGAGCAAGAACTCTATAGGCTTAGTTAAGGCAGTATGTATTTGGGGCTCACCCTGAGTCCTCGAAATCCAAGGAAATCAGGAACCACATGAATGACAAAAAATATACTAATAAGACAAACAGTCTATTGACAAACCAGGGCAGTCAATCCCACAAAGAAGTGTTACCTACTGATATGGGAGATCTCATTATTGTAAGTTAAATCAAGGGTTCTAAACCCTGGCTTCACATTAGGAAGGGGGGGGAGGGAGACTTTTAAAACATACCAGTGTCCAGGCCCTACCCACCCAGGATTTTGATTAATTGGTCTGGGCTCCAGGCCCAGGAAATTCTATTAAAAGCTCCCCAGGTGGTGCTAATGTGCAGTCAGGGCTAAGAACCACTGATCTAAGTGTTTTTAAAAACCCAGGGGGTGAAAGTGAACAGTAATCGCCCAAGGTCCATACTATAAGGCAAAGGCTATTTATCTTCTGGAGGCACACCAAGCTGACAGAAAGGGAAAGTAGGTTGACTGGAGCAAAAATGCCAAGCTTTCAGGAATTCTAAAATTCTTTAGACTCTTCTGTGGCATCCTGATCACTCACAGAGATATCTTTTTAAACTTTCTCAACTGAAGTGAACAAATGAGCTATTTTCTGGTCCAACTAGCTATATCAGCACCTGCCTACCAGAAAACTAAGGATGGGCCCTCAAATGGTGAGCAATGCTTTCAAATGGTGTGGCTGGGACAGCTACCACCAAAGAAGACAAGCCCAGCTATTTTACCTCAGGTTAAGCCTTCTTCCCAGTGCCAAGAACCAAAGCTCTGTGAATCAAAGATCCAGCATTCCCAGGTGACAGCCCTTCCCCTGGTGGTACCCCACATAAAACCAAATAGGTCCTGCCTGGAATCCATATTTGCCACCATTCTTGTTTTAAAGGAATCATACTGCTCTCACCTACAACCCTGAAGAAAGTATCCTCTAAAAGATGGCCATGTGAGATACACAACTGTGTAGTTCATAATTGCCCTAGTTCTCTGATAACAAAATGGTTATCTGATAACATGGTCTACTGATAACATGATGAACACATTACTTATTCTCTAGTAGTTCCACAGGGTGATGATTATGTTCCAAATACATTTTTAAAAAATCTACTTGAATGGAGCTTAGACATGTAATCACTTAATAGTGGCAATAGTAATAGCTAATACACAGCACTAGTTACTATATGCCAAACACTGTTCAAAGGGCTTAAGAAACATTAATTTGTCTTCACAACGACCCTATGAAGTGGGTATCATTATTTTAAAGACAAAGAAACCAGGTATAAATTAGATAAAGAACTAGTATGCAGTGGAACTAGGATTAAAATCTAGGTACTCTTGGGGCACCTGGGTGGCTCAGTCAGTTAAGCATCTGGCTCTTGATTTCAGCTCAGGTCATGATCTCAGGGTCCTGGGGTCAAGCCCTGTGTCAGGCTCCATGCTCAGCAGGGAGTCTGCTTGAGATTCTCTCTCCCTCTCCCTCTGCCCCTCCCCACCCCGCTCTCTTTCTCTAAAATAAGATCTTTTAAAAAATTTAAAAATAAAATAAAATCTAGGGAATCTGGCTTCCAATAATGTTTACTGTAAGACAAGCTATAATAAATGTTTAGTGATTAGTTAACTTAATTTTGCAGAAATTCTCTCACAGAACTGTGAGATAATTTACCTTAACCTCATGTTTAAAGACTTTCGAGGATAACTTTATAAGTTTTATTATTCACTCACCTCTGTTAAATGTATTAAAGCACCGCAGAATAACATGGCAAAGGGGCTACCTGGGAACAGTCACCCCCAGTCATACAGAGCACAGTACCTGACACAAAGGCACCCATGGGAAGGGAAAACACAGACCTGCTGGTGGCAAATGGAATATATTCAACTATGAAAATAATCAACTATGAATTAAAAGAAAATATCTCATTTGTATGCAAACTTGTACTGCTTGAACACGGTGCCAAACTGAATTTGAATTTCATTTTCAACATACACATACATTTTTCATGTAGGGAAAATATAGGTAACATGGCCGGAAATAGTTTAAAAGATGACTGGGTGCAAAAAAAAAAAAATTTGATTTGATCCTTTTAAAATATTTTATATGAGGGACATGAGAGATCTAACATTGCTTTCCACTGCATTTTGTTTTTCAATCTCTGCCTCCTAAAGGCCTCTCCAAGCTACTCCCCTTCCAAAAGGAATTGTGCAAGAGTGAGGAATTATATCTTGCACCCACATGCTGCTTATTTTTCTCCTCTCTTTTTCCTTAAGTTCCCAATACCTTACAGTATAAGAGCTGTATGATTTATGGTTTTAATTATAAGTCAAGCTATTCTAGAAAAACTATCATAGCTAAGAGAGCTGTATTACAATATATTTAAAGCAAATTGTATGCGATTGTTTTTACAGCTCTTAAGTTCTACTAAGGGAAGACACTCCACTCTGATAAGTGTATAAAGGTTTTTTTGGACACTGCAGTCAGTTAGCCAATTATCCCAATAGGCCATGAGAGCATTAAGCTGCAATTCAATAATCACTTCCTTACTGGTCTCCCAACCTCACATAGCTAAATGTATTTTTCAACCAAATCTCCACCTTATATTCTAGTCATAGAGAATCTTGCTATTTTTTAAAACACTCAGATTAGTTCAGTGACAATCTCTGAAGTTTGAATATTAGCAATATTCTCTAATATCCAATATTGTCTTAGAATACACTGAAAAAAAAAAAAAAACCCCAAGTGACAAAACTGTATTTATAATTCTGATAGTTTTATTTCCATCCTCTGTCTTGTAGCTTGCATTCCATTTATATTTCCTATTGATTTAGAAATCATGTTCATGTTAGCCCTTTCTGAATAGCACATAAAAGTTAGAGGAATATCATAAATATTAAGATACTAAGCCTTATTCATTAAAACTCTACAGTTTCCAACTGGCATCCTTTTATATAGAACTATGAAATAAACTCTAAACCATTTTTTGCTGAAACAGCTCATTGAAAATAAAAAGGGTCAGCAGTTAGAATTAGTAAATTCTTTGAAAGTGTTACCTAATGAAGATTTACTGTATTGCTTGGAAAGGTAAGGCTGAATTCCTATGATCTATCTGAGCTGTTATTCTGAGATGTTTACCCAACAAACATCACCTTAATGTACATTAAGTGCCAAACTCTATGCCAATCATTAAGCATCATGAAGCACTTAAAGCAGAGACAGTGTAGTGCTGTGTAAATCCAGAAACATCCCCCAAGCTGGAACTTTCCAATATATATCATTTACCTTGTTTAGGGTAATGAAATGTTTTCCCCTTAAAAAGGCATAATCCAACCCTTTCAAACCACATTCAAGAACACTGTTCCTTCAGCCCTACATCTTGAGCTACCTGACTTCACTGTTCAATGTTCCCATGGATTTTGAGTTTTTTTCATTTACTTCTCATATACTTAATAATCATATGAGTTATGCATTTACTACAAGATCTCTATTACTGGATTTACAACAGAAACGCTCACCATATATATCAGTCACAAGACATTTACATAATAATCACCAGACAGAAATTATAATTTATGGGGAGGCCTGGATGGCTCAGTCGGTTAAGCGTCTGCCTTCAGCTCAGGTCATGATCCCAGGGTCCTAGGATCGAGACCTGCATCAGGCTCCCTATCAGTGGGGAGTCTGCTTCTCCCTCTGCCTGCCACTCCCCCTGCTTGTATGCACGCACTCTTTCTCTCTGACAAATAAAGTCTTAAAAAAATTATAACTTATGTAGTATGTTTCTACTTAATGCAAGTTTTAGATGCAAAAGGGTAACAATGAATTTAGCCACCTGCTATAACTACAACTCACCTGTTAACATATTTTTCAATTTTAGTGCAGGATTCACAACTCCATTTTAACAGATAAGAAATTAAAATAATAGAGATCCCAGGCTGGTAAATTAATTTCCTTCTGCCTTCAAAGACCACATAGAACATCAAAATTGATGACTGACATACCTGATAATCTGATGGTGGCTAGAGAGTAAACATGAGACCAAGGCTGAAAGTACATTATAAGAAAAAGAAATCAGTATGTCCTAGTTGGAATCTTTCAAGTAAAAAGCAGGTGATATATGATCAGCAAATGAGCAACTTTTGTGTTACCTGGTGAATGAGTCTGTGTAAACTATTAACAGAAAATCTTGCCAAATATGTAAACATAAGAAAATATTAACTCTGTGTAGGTAGGGGAAATGCCTCAAAGTGATTTGATATTGGTATATCGGGTAGGTAGTTTGGCCAAGTTTATTTAGAGTGTTGTGATTATATTAGAAGCAGCAAAATATACTTACTTTGACAGAATAAGATGTGATATTAAACAAATGAATGTGTTTTGCACAGATATTAAGTAGTTTTAAACTACATGGCAAAATACAATGACTTACACAAAATGCATAGTACTAACGTTAGAAATAATGCACACACAACCACACCCACACATATCTTTTTTTTTTTTGGTCACTGAAAATCTTCCATATCCAAAGCTCTGGGCTAGGGATTTGGGAGATATAATGATTAGCAGACATCCTTTACTTCAAGGAGCTTATACACTAGTAATCATCAAACAAAATAGGGTTATATTTAATTGCTATGACTGAGGTTTTGAGTGTCGGAACAAGGACAAAAGTTATTTCAACAGAGGCTGTTAGAAAAAGTGTCATGGCAGAAGCAAAATTAAATTAGTCACTGGCCAATGCAGAAAAGGGATATAATGGAGGGAACTAACAGAAGGTGCAGGTCAACAATTTTTAGGTACAATTTCCATATAATAAAATGAAGAGATCCAAGGTATACCATTCTAACAGTTTTGAAAAATATATATGCCCTTATAACCACCATCCCAATAAAAAATCAGAACATTTCCATCATTCCAGAAATTAGTTTGATTTGCTACTATTTTGTAAGGATATTTTCGATCAGTATCTAGAGTTTTTTGTTCTTGTAATAGCTTGGGCCATATTAAAGTTATGCTGTCCTCAGAATCCAAGCTGGGAAGTATTCCTTCCATCTTTATTTTCTTAAAGCTTTTGTTTAAGCTTGGAGCTACTTCTTCCTTAAATATTTTACAGAATTCACCACTGAAACCATCTGGGCCTGGATTTTGCTTTGCAGGTAGGCTATACCCCTCTCTTTCCAATCATTCCCCACGGCCATAGACAACCAATGACTGAATTTCTGTCCCCATAGCTTATTTTACATGTTAATGAACATCATATGGAATCATGGAGACTGTACTCTTTTGCATTTAACTTCTTTCAATCATGTTTTTTTGATACATAGCCACCTTGCTGTTCTATTTCACGGATTTATCTATCTATCCTTACCAGTCTGTTTTGATTACTTTAGCTTTATACTTTTTTTTTTTTTAAAGATTTTATTTATTTGCCAGAGAGAGAGAGAGAGAGCACAAGCAGGGGGAGAGGCAAGCAGAGGGAGAGGGAGAAGCAGGCTTCCCACAGAGCAGGGAGCCCCAATGCAGGGATCGATCCTAGGATCCTGGGATCATGACCTGAGCCAAAGGCAGACGCTTAACAACTGAGCCACCCAGGTGTCCCTATACTAAGTCTTGAAATCAGACAGAACTCTCCAATTTTGTTCCTCAAGATGGTTTTGGCAATTCTAGGTCCTTGACTTTTCTGTAAAAACTTTTAGAATCACTTGTCCATTTGAATCAATCTGAAAGACTGTAAATGGTGATAGTGGACATCTCTTCCTTGATGATAAGGAAAAGCATTCCGGCTTTCACTATGAGGTATAAAGCTGGCTGCAGGTTTTCTCATACATGTCCTTTATTGAGTTCAAGAAGTGCTCTTCTAGGGGTGCCTGGGTTGCTCAGTCATTAAGCGTCTGCCTTCGGCATGATCCCAGGGTAATGGGATCGAGTCCCGCGTTGGGCTCCCTGCTCAGCGAGAAGCCTGGTTCTCCATCTCCCACTCCCCCTGCTTGTGTTCCCTCTCTGGCTGTCTGTCAAATAAACAAATCTTAAAAAAAAAAGTGCTCTTCTAGTTTGCTGGAAGGTTTTAGCATAAATGAATGTTATTCCAACAAATGCTTTCTCTGCATATATTGAGTTAATTATATAGGTTCTCCTCTTTTTAATAATTTGAACATGGTGACCTGCACAAATTTATCTTCAAATGCAAAATAGCCGGACTTTCCTCAGAAAACTGACTTGGTCACAATTTATTATACCTTTATTTATTACTAGTTTGATTTGCTACTATTTTGTAAGGATATTTTCGATCAGTATCTAGAGTTTTTGTTCTTGTAATAGCTTAGGCCATATTAAAGTTATGCTGTCCTCAGAATCCAAGCTGGGAAGTATTCCTTCCATCTTTATTTTCTTAAAGCTTTTGTTTAAGCTTGGAGCTACTTCTTCCTTAAATATTTTACAGAATTCACCACTGAAACCATCTGGGCCTGGATTTTCCTTTGCAGGTAGGCTACTAATAATGATTCAATTTATTTAATAAATACAGGGGTATTCAGATTTTCCACTTTACCTTGTGTCAGTTTTCAGCAGGGCCCTGATCTTCAAGCAATATGCCCATTTCACCTAAGTTGTTGAATTTATTGGCACAAAGTCATTCAAAGTATTCCCTCATTATCCTAATAATGTCCATAGTAATGATGCACTCTTTTACTCCTGATATTGATAATTTGTGCTTTAGCTTTTTTTTCTTTATCAGTTTAATCAGTCATATCAGCTTATCAATTTTATTAATCTTTACAAAGAATCAACCTTTTTTCTACTGCTTATCTTTCTATTACATTGACTTCTAGTCTTTATTATTTATTATATTTCTGACTAGTTGGCTCTATTATCATTATGAAATGTCCCTTTTTATCTCTGGAAATACTACTTGTCTTAAAGTCTTACTTTGTGTGATTATTAACAAAGCCACACCAACTCTCTTATACCTGGTGTTTGTATAGTGTATCTCTGCCCACTCTTTTACTTTTAACCTATCTGTGGCATCATACTTAAATTGTGTCACTTTTAGACAATATAGACTTGTGTCATGTTTTTGTGCACAATGAACATTTTTTACATTTTATAATTATTGCAATAATTGGGTTTTAAGTCTACCATTTGTTACTTGTTACTTGCCTTCCATTTGTTCCATCTGTTCTTTATTCTTGTGTTCTTCCTTTCTTGCCTTTGCTCAGCTTATCCAAATATTTTAAATATCCTTTTTTTTTTTTTTTTTTAAAGAGAGAGTGTGAGCTGGGAGTGGAAGAGAGGCAGAGGGACAGGGTGAGGGAGAGAGAGAATCTTAAGCAGGCTCCACGCCAGGCATGGAGCTGGACACAGGGCTTGATCTTACGACCCTGAGATCATGACCTGAGACAAAATGAAGAGGCAGACACCTAAGTGACTGAGCCACCCAAGCATCCCTCCATTTTAATTTTTTTTTTTTTAAGATTTATTTGGGGGGGGGGAGAGAAGAGGGGGGAAAGGGAGAGAGAGAGGGAATGAAGCAGACTCCCACTGAGTGAGGAGCCCAACATGGGGCTTGATCCTATGATCCCAAGATCATGACCTGAGTCGAAACCAAGAGTCAGATGCTCAACTGACTGAGCCCTGTTTCAATTCTTATAATGCCAGATGCCCCTCCATTTTAATTCTTATAATGGCTTCTTAGCTATATCTTTTTATAATATACTCTAGTGGTTGTTCTGGGGATAAAAATATGTATCTTTACTACTTAGAGATAAAACTGTAACTCTTGAGAAACATAGATAATTTCCATTTTACTTCCTCTAACGTTTTTACTATTGTCATATATTTTATAGCTAAGTACATTACATTTAAATGTAAAGTCATATGTCTTTTGAAAAAATTGAAAAAAAAAAATAAAGTCCTTTATATTTAGCCTCCTATTTATGATAGCTGGTGCTCTTCTTCCTTACTGTAGATGGGCTTTCATCAAGGGTCATTTCCCTCAGTCTGAAGAATTTCCCTTAGCATTTCTTACAATGCAGGTCTGGTGGTGAGATTCTCTTAATTTTACTTTACCTGAAAGTGTTTTTATTTTACCTATATTTTTGAAGGATATTCTCCTACTGGATTGACATTTTTCTTTCAGTACAGTTGACCCTTGAGCAACATGGGAGTGAGGGGCACTCATCCTGGGCAGTCAAAAATCCAAATATAACTTCTGACTCCCTTAAAAACTTAACTACTAATAGATTACTGTTGACTGGAAGCCTTACCAGTAACATTCGATTAACACATATTTTGTATGTGAGTTGTATTATGTACTGTATTCCTAAAAAAGCTAAAGAAAATGTTACTAAGAAAATGATAAGAGAAAATCCATTTACAGTACTATATTGTATTTGTTGAAAAAATCTGTTACGTGGACCCATGCAGTTCAAACCCATGTTGTTCAAGGGTCAACTGGACATTGTCTCCAGACCCCACATTGTTCCTGATGGAAAGTCAGCCATCATTTGTCTTGCTGCTCCTCTTCATGTAACATGTCTTTTTTCTTTTTGGATCCTAACTTTCTCTGTATGTATCTTCTGTTTTCAACCATTTGATTATGATACGCCTGCGTATACTCTTTATATTTATCCTACTTGGGATTCACTGTATTCTGGAATCAATACTTAGTGTTTTCATCACATTTTGGAAGTTTGCAGCCATTATTATTTTTTTTTAACATATTTTCCCCCCATTCTCTCTTTCTTGGATTTCAATTACATGTATATTAGACTACTTAGTATTAATTAGAGGTATATAAGAATATTCGACATTGTGTCTTTGGTCACCGAGGCCTCTTTTTCAACTTTATTATTTTCTCTTTTTCAGATTAGGTGGTAGCCATGGATCTGCCTTCAAGTTTCCAGGTCCTATCTTCTGTCATCTTCAACTTGCTGTTAAGTCCACCCAATGAATTTTTTAGATGTTAATTTATAATTTCAGAGATTGCACTTACACTACTTAAAATTTCTATTTGTTTTTTTTTTTCCACTTTTTTTATTATGTTATGTTAATGACCATACATTACATCATTAGTTTTTGATGTAGTGTTCCATGATTCATTGTTCGCGTATAACACGCAATGCTCCATTCAGTATGTGCCCTCTTTAATACCCATCACCAGGGCAACCCATCCCCCCATCCCCTCCCCTCTAGAACGCTCAGTTTGTTTCTCAGAGTCCATAGTCTCTCATGGTTCGTCTCAGTTTTATTTCTTACAGGTTGCATTTCTTTGCAAAGATTCACCATTTGGTCACTCAGTATGACTATCTTTGTTTGCTAAGTCCTTCAACACCTTAATAACATCTGCTTTAAAGTCCTTTTCTGCTAATTTCAACATCTGAGTTATCTTGAGGACTGTCTATATTGTCCAGTTTTTCTTTTAGTTACGTGTCGTAAGTTCTGTTTATTCACATGTCTAATAATTTTTTGTGTTCTGAGTATCGTGAATGACAAACTGTAGAGACTCTAGATTTTATTCTCTCCTTCTGAATGACGTAGACTTTTTCCTCTCAGCCCCCTTGAGTTTGTGGAGGCTCGGTTTTATACTTGGTTAGTGTGAATCTGATTTAGTTTTGGTCTTAGGGCAAACCCTTAATCATGCAACAAAGTCTTTACTTCTAAGGCCCAGTCCTTCCGTAGTTCTAATGGAAAGCTTGAGCTGTAATCTCAAGTTTCAAACTCCAAATATGGCACTCCTCATACAGGCAGGAAATAAAATCTCTCCCAGCTTTTATCAACTTGTAACTTGTCTTCCACAGGCTCCGTGGAATCTCTACTATATATTCAGAGTTCTGAGGTCAATAAAACATTTGCGGCAAATTAATATTCAGATCTGGAGGGCTTCCTCCTCTATGGATCATTCTTTTCCTGGAATTCCACCCTCAAATTCCACCCCACTCTGACCGCCCCAAACTCTAGCCACTGAGACTGTAAGCCAATAAAACGGTAGTTTTCTACTTAAGTTCTAGCTGTCCATTATGGATTGAGGGCTGCCTGAAGTAAAAAGCCATAAATGTAGACTCACCATGAGCCATTCAAGAATCAAATCCCCTGGGGCACCTGCGTGGCTCAGTTGGTTAAGCATCTGCCTTCGGCTTAGGTCATGATCTCAGGGTCCTGGGATTGAGCCCCGCATTGTGCTCTCTGATCAGCGGGAAGCCTGCTTCTCCCTCTCCCTCTGTGCACGTTCTCTCTCTCCACCTCTCTCTCTCCACCTCTCTCTCTCCCTCTCTCTCTAATAAATAAAATCTTTTTTATTTATCTTTTTAAAAAGATTTTATGTATTTATTTGACAGAGAGAGACACAGCAGGAGAGAGTACACAAGCAGGGGGAGCGGGAGAGGGAGAAGCAGGCTCCCCGCTGAGCAGGGAGCCCGATGCGGGGCTCGATCCCAGGACCCTGAGATCATGACCTGAGCTGAAGGCAAACACTTAACGACTGAGCCACCCAGGTGTCCCAAATAAAATCTTCAAAAAAAAAAGAATCAAATCCCCTTCAGTTTCAACCTATTCTTGGAGCTGGAGTTTTCCAGTGTCCTAAACAGTTTTTAAAATTCTGTCTGTGGTTTATAATAGTCATCTTCAGGAGAGATTAGTCTTATACAAAGCATTCTCATTAGCAAACTATATTTACTGTTTACCTGGAAAAAAAATCAGATGATTGAATGTGAGGGAAATTTTTATTGCCAGTGTTAGATACAAGATAGAAAATCAACCTAAGACTTTCTGCAGATGACAGCAAAGAGTATCTAGTAGTATTTAAGAGTTTGTACATATGTTCACAGCCATTAACTCGTCTGATCCTAATTACACTGTAGAACTGCTGAAGCATTAGCTACATAAAGATATTAGAGCTCAGATAAATTAATTTATGTGCTGTGAAAGCAAGTCTTCAACCTATTCCTCCCACAACACTATCGATATCTTTATGATAAAGAGTCTCATATCCTAATTCTGTCAACAATGAAATTACAAGTATCTTCAGCATTAAGATATTAACTTGTAATCAAGCTGTTAGCCAAATCCATCTTTCTTAAAGCGGCCACTGCACAGTTAGATTTTTAAGACCGCTTTATACTCTGTATTTTGTATGGAGCCAAACACCACTGATCTCTGAGCACTAAATTGTAAGAACACTTTCCCCAGCATAAATGTGTTTAGAAATATCACCTTTTTGAAATATCATTCTCAAAAGCATCTTATCGACACGATTTTTTAAATTGTAAAATATTAGCGGGGAGAGAGACTCACTCATTTTTCATCCCAAAGTGATTATTTTAAAAATAATCACCTGTACTTTCAATAAACTTGATTCAAAGTACTACTAAAGAGAGTGCAAGGGATTTAAAGTTCTATTCATACCCACTGAAGACTACCTTTCTACCTTCAAACTCCCAGACTGTCATCATAGCCCTCCAGCTAGCTGCTTTAAAACTTCTCACTATTGCCCACATATGACTGGCCCTTTCACACTACTTACCGGGCTTTTGAAAGTTATATTCCACCTAGAATTTCCTTCTCCCTCACGATGTCTAGAACTCTCTTATTCATAAAGACTCAGCTCAAGTATCTTTCCAGCATAAAGCTAAGTTATTCACACAGCCTAAGAGCTCTCAGAACACTATCCGTCATTTAATTAAGAGGCTAATGAAAAAGTCTCCCCATTAGTCCGTGAGGTGCCTGAGAACAGGTACACTTCTTATTCATCTATCTCTAGTAGCATGCACAACATAGTGTAAAGAAGGTGCCCCCCAGCAAGTTTTTCTTGAATGACTGAATGATTCCTATACTAACTGGTGTCTCCAAGAGCAACACACCTCACTACCTCACACCTCTATTCTGGTGACAGCCTCACAAATATGTTCTCTGCAACCATCCAGGAGCCAAGAGTTCCAATAAATTCTGGGCATCACGCTCATATTAATCTTTGACTTACTTTATAGCATGTTCTGCTCTAAAATAGTTTCCCTTTGCCTGTAGATAGAAGTTCAAAACCTCGAAGCCTAGAATTTACAGACTTCTAGAATCTGGCTCCCGTATCTCATTCGCTTCATTACCCCAGTTTCAAGCCTCCCGATCCTGCCCTCACCTAGCCTATATTCTGCCCCCATTTCCACCTCTGTCCACCAATTCTTCAAATAACTCAGCAAAAGTCTCACACCATCCATGAATTAGCCTGAAGATATCCCAGAAAAATCTCCCATACAGATGTTATTAACACTAATACTCTGTGCTTCTCATTCAACACTTACATTTCCTCAATCTCTGCTTCCTTAGCACACAAAAAAAGCATGATGTAAATGATGAAAAATGTGAAAATACCTAGCACACTCAGACACTTACCAAATGGTTGTGCATGGGCTAGTGAGATAACTCTAATTTTAAAAAATTAAATCTGAGAATAAAATGAACAAAAATCAACATAAAAGAGAATAATTTAGCCCCTCTATAGATATACCAGTCTTATTATAAGTCACATGGTGGTTTATGTAATCATCAATAGAGGAATACTCATTTGAAAACCAGCTCTGTCCAAAAAAGAAGAACAAAAGTGTTCTGGAGCCAGAGAGGCATATTATTTTGAAGGATGGAAAGCTATAAGGGCTCAGAAACTAATTTTCATTCTCTGATTTTTATCCTTAATAAGAAACACTTATGATTAATAATTTAGTTTTCCAGCCATCTATGAAGTAAATGTATTCCTCAATATACATTAATGAATTGGTATTTTGGTTTAAAAATCAATACCTTTTCACTTTAGTTAAGAGTGCCTTCCCTAGAGCTGAAACAATTCAGCTCAGTTCAATAAACATTAACTGAGCATTTTCTATGTTCCAGGCTCTTCCCTAGATCTAAAAACGAGTACAAAGTCAATGACACTCAGGAGTTCCAAAGTGAATTAGGAGACAGACAAAAAAGTAACCAGTTCAAAATAATAAGCGTATAAAACAGTGAAGCTATGTACAAAGTCTTATGAAAGGACAAGGGGGCAGAAACAGCTTCACATGATATACAAAGCAGAGATTTAAAGGAGGAACAGCAAGTGGACCAGTAAAGCAGGACAGGGTAGGAAAGCATTATAGGTAAAGTAAGCAGATGGAAAAAACCTAAAAACATGAAAAAGCAAGATGCAAGTGGTGTATCAGGTATACAGGCATGGCTGTGATATAAAGGAAGAGGGAGGGAGGCACTGAGAAGTTAAAAACAATCGAGAAAAGCAGGCACAGATTGGATAATGGAAGACACCACAAACCAGGATAAGAGCCTGATTTTTTATTTCCTCTGGGAAATGGAGAGGCTGTGAAACATTTAAGCAGTGGCATGCCCAGGTAAGTGTTTTATACCTTCACAGTGGAAGCTGTGAAATTTACTCTATTATATATATTTACTGAGGGCCTGCGACATGCCAGGCTTTAATTTGGCAGTGAAAAAAAGGAAACCTTCATTTGCTTGAAGTGTAGTGAGTGAATCTATGTTCAAATAAGCAAGACTAAAAACTATCAGCACAGAAAAAGGCAGTGATAAAACTTTATATCATTAATACCAACTACTAAAATACCTCTGCCATCTTTGTAAGCACTGTAATATGTTAGGTAAAAATAAAATCTTTCTCAACATCATGAGTCATCAGGGAAATGCAAATCAAAACCACAATGAGATGCCACTTCACACCCACCTAAGATGATGATAATCAAAAAGACAGATAATAAATGTTTACTAGGATGCAGAAAACCTGGAATTCTCATGCACTGCTAAGTGGGAATATAAAATAGTGCAGTACTTTGGAGAACAGTCTGCCAGTTCCTCGAAAGGCTAAACGTAGTTACCACATGACCCAGCAGTTCCACTCCAAGGTGTATACCCAAGAGAACTGAAAACATGTCCACCCTGAAAGCTGTACAGAAATGTTCATAGCACCATTATTTGTAATAGTCAAAAAGTGGAAATGTCCATCAACTGATAAATGGATAAATGGAATGTGGTATATCCACATTATTTGCGAATAAAAAGAAATGAAATACTTACACAGTCTACAATATGAATGAACCTTGAAAAAATGGTCAGTGAAAGAAGCCAGTCAACAAGGGACCACATAATGTTACATGAAATATCCAGAATAGGCAAATCTACAGAGACAAGAAGTAGATTAATGATTGCCTTGACCTGGCAGGAGCTGGAAGGCTGGGGGGGGTGACAACTAAGGAGCACAAAGTTTCCCTCTGGGGTAATGAAAATATTCTAAATTTGATTGCACTGATGGCTGCACAGCTCTGCGAATGTACTAAAAGCCACTGAATTATACATCTTAAATGGGTAAACTGAATGGTATGTGAATTATATCACAATAAAGTTGTTTTTACAAAATTCTAATCATTAATGATCTCTTCAAAGTCCTTATTCCTCTTTCCTCATGAAGCCGGATGACATTTTTCCCAGCAAAGAATGTATAATAACGCAAGAGTGCTAGACAAATACCAAGGTTCAATTTTCTACTGGCAATTCTTTTTTCTAAAACAACTAATCTTCTAGTTGTTCAGCAGAAAACAATTTATTTCTAGGATATCCAAATAAGAGAACAGTAGCTTTGACCCCTTTGGCACAAAAGAGGAGTTCGTTTTTCAAGAACATCAAAGGCTAATAAGTTTTTCTGTCTGATTAATCAGTTTCATCTTCTATAAGTCTTCATCTGATCACTATTGTAAGAATTTTCAATAACTACATTTTAAATTATAAACTATTGGAAGTAGAATGAGGAAGAAAGTAGTTAGATTTCAAGTAAGAAGAACTGGCTCTAAACTCTTCTATGTAACAGCCATGTGTCCTCAACCAAATCTTTAACTTCTCTTAGCATTTTTTTAATCTGCAAATTGTGAATATATCAGTTCCACCAGTGTCTCAAGATTTTGGTTAGGATCAAATAGTACTTGCTAACAGACTCTAAAATTGTTCATCACTCCAATGTAAGCTAGTAAAATCTGGGACACTGGTTATATAGTAATAACACCAAATGTTTGGTAACTTGAACTAGAGAGGTCCAGAGGCAATGAAAGTCAAAAAGGGAAATAAAGAAATAATGTTAAAATGTCAAAACTCTTGGGGGCGCCTGGGTGGCTCAGTTGGTTAGGTGACTGCCTTCAGCTCAGGTCATGATCCCAGGGTCCTGGGATTGAGCCCCACATCAGGCTCCCTGCTCCGTGGGAAGCCTGCTTCTCCCTCTCCCATTCCCCCTGCTTGTGTTCCCTCTCTTGCTGTCTGTCAAAAAATAAATAAAATCTTTAAAAAAATAAAAAATAAAAAAATTTTTAAAAATGTCAAAACTCTTGGAAGATAGGGGACACCTTCCTTTATAATATGCAAAAATATGAGTATGAAAAAATTCTGTATAACATTTACACCCACATTTTAATTAGGATTTCTGAAATATACTGCCACAAAAATGAATTATTTCTTGTTAATAATTTTAAATAAGTTATAATTGCTGACAGTTCTAAAGTTGATGTTAAGGTAGTACTTCAACCTTTATTTGCTTGTAACCACATTCCTATTAGCCCAGGAGTCCGAGAAGTTAAACACACTGCTAAGGATACCAGATACTGGAAGAGAATAACACACTGAAAATTCACCAGTTAAAAAAGGGAAACTTATTTGCATGTGGACATAAGTGAATGCGTATTCATGCAAACAATAAGTGAGTTCCAAGTGATCTGGTATGTTAATGCATTTGGCTGACTACCAGCCCAAGTTAGTTTTCCCATCCTCTTATATTTTATTTTTTCACCCTTCAGTCTAGTATTGTGGGAAAAACATACACAGGCATGCTATTCGGCTTTACTGCAAATATATGTCTCCAACTTGAGCTGGGGTCCCATGGTTATTTGGAAAATCATTTTTGTCTCTAGTCTTTTCTTTCTTATATTTTCTAGGGCAGCTATAAGCATTTAACATTTATTTTCTGTAGGCCTCTTCCCTATCACCTCCAAGCCTCATCTGTACCAATAAAGAAAACAGAAGCCATAGTATGTGTTTTCCTTCAACCTCACTTACAAAACTTAACTATAATAGTATCCATCCTGCAATCATTCATCAGAATAGTAAATAATAATGTGATTCATTGTTTACTGATCATCTGCCATATGCCAAACAGTGGGCTGAATACTTTATATATAATAATTTAGATCCTACAATAATCTTTTTTTTTTTTTTTTTTTATTTAAAGATTTTTTTTTTTTTTTTTTTTTTTTTATTTATTTGAGAGAGAGAGAATGAGAGAGCAAGCACATGAGAGGGGGGAGGGTCAGAGGGAGAAGCAGACTCCCTGCCGAGCAGGGAGCCCGATGCGGGACTCGATCCAGGGACTCCAGGATCATGACCTGAGCCGAAGGCAGTCGCTTAACCAACTGAGCCACCCAGGCGCCCGATCCTACAATAATCTTAACAAGTACTTTTGATCCCATTTTTTACAATTACAGGAGTGAAGTTCAGGGAGCTAAGTAACTTGTTCAAGGTCTATAGCTTATGAGAGGTAGAAAACAGATGTGAATCCAGGTCTGTCTATAACTGTGTCACCACGCCTCTGAAAAGTGTTCTAAGGTCTCCACTTCTACACAGGGACACCACACATTCATAAATTATCTTCAATACTGTATGATCTGTCTCTCTTTCCTAACCAGTGCTGAGAAAAGATATCTAAATTGCTATACTTAAGTAAAAAACATGGCTAATGCACTTTCTTTTCATTTAAAAACAATTTTTTTTTTTTTTTAGAGAGCGCTCATGCACATGCATGAGCAGGGGTGGGGGGATGCAGAGTCAGAGAGAATCATAATCAGGCCCCACGCTCAGCATGGAGCCCAACAAGGGGCTCAATCTCACGACTCTGAGATAATGACCTGAGCTGAAATCAAGGGTCAGATGCTTAACTGACTGAGCCACCCAGGTGCTCCTAAAAATATTTTTAATAAAAGCATATATATGTTATTTACATTAATAAAATTTTTTGAAATGATTTATTTATTTTAGAAAGAGTACAGGAGGGAGGGGCAGAGAGAGAGGAAGAGTGAGTCCCAAGCAGACTCCCGTACTAATAAGCACAGAGCCCAACGTGGGGCTAGATCTCATGACCCTGAGATCGATCATGACCTGAGCAGAAACCAAGAGTCGGACACTTAACCAACTGAGCCACCCAAGTACCCCTAAAATTTTAACTTAATGTAAATAAATGTTTTAGATCTACTTAAAGACGTGGGGTTGAAAAATTGACTTCCAGTGAGTTTCTAAGAAAAACTTATACCAGTTTAGCTGGTAAGTTATTCATCTACAAAGTGGAAAAAGAAAGATGAAATGTCCAGTTTCTTCATTTCTCTAGTAATTTCTCACTTTGGCAGAGATTCATTCCTTCAAAGGCAAAAGTGGTTTAGCAACATCTGCAGGAAGAACCTAATGCTTTAAGAATTGTGTCCTCTCTTTAATGGTCCTGACACAGGTATAGCCCTAATTGGCATCATTAAGTTTTCTCACATAACTTTTAGTAAAACTTCATCAGTCTCAGCCTTTAATGGCTCATCAAGGCACATGATTTATGGTGCTGTTCACAGAGAAGCTTAATTCCCTACATCCATATCATATCAAACCCTTTTTTCTTCAGCTGTTAAGAATTACCCTGTAAGCACCCTGCGTATAAGTACTAGAGCCTGTCTTGTTCAATATTGTATCTCCAACACCCATACAGAGGAGATATTCAATAAACATCTGTTGTAATACATGGTGGCAAGAGAGTAAGAGAATACTGTGTAATCTGCTGCACTTTTGACAAAATTTCCCTGAAGTTACATGAATCTATTGTTTTGATTACTATAAAGTATGATATCAAAATCCAGAGCCTATTATAGTTTTAAGCTCTAATATAAGATTAGTTTGTTTCTATAATACTTAGTTTGAAAATATTTCAAAGCATTTTAAAAACATTTTTCTCATCTCTTTTGATTCAGAATAAGGCAAATAGTGATCAAGGAACAATTTGTGTATTTTAAATTTATATATACATATATAACAATATATTTTTATACAGCTTAATCTATACCTTTAAAGAGTGCGTTTTCTTTCACTCAGGTCAGAATGTAACCTCTTAAACCCAGAAAGGATGTTAATTATATCTGCAGTTCATAAACACCTTGTCAATCACTGATACAATTCAAGAACTCCATACATATTTATTGCCGCATTCATTTTTAAACAAATATTGCAAAAGATTACACAGAGTATGAGAAATGTCACCTAAATGCTAAAAGCCTGTAAATATCAATTCATAATGGTAGGTTCCTTGTCTATCATTAAATATCAGCTTCTTATCCACTTTCAATTTTGCTGAGTGCCACCCACTTATAAATTAGTTATAATGATTCAAAATACCCAGTTACATTCTTCCTATCACTTCTCAATGTTTCTCCCATCCCCTAAAATCATGATTTGAAAATTAAACCTAAGAACAATTTACAGACCTCCATCCATCCTTTTGGAGATAACTGAAGGCTCCATCCACAACACTCGCAAAGAACTGGCCTCCGGTGATGAAGAGGGTATTGATGGTGACTAATCGACCTCTCAAGTTGGGCGGGGAGACCTCTGCAATGTACACGGGCACTGTCATGGAAGCAATGCCTGTGAAGAAACAAGGAAAAGTCAACAGAAGGCCCTTACTCACCATTTCTTTGTTGTTATAAATACTGATGCTAGCTAGACAAAGACACAGAGACACACCCCTGGTTTTCTACTTTAAAGTTTACCAGATACTTAAAGATTCTGTTTATAACTAGTGACTACTGCAGATAAGTCAAGACATAATGTGGAGATACCCATTTTCAGATTATCACTTGAAAGCCTACAAATGAAACTACCTTTAGAGTTCTCAGATAACTTCAGAATGTATATAAAGCATGTTTTATAATTTTTGTGGACTAAAAATAAGAAAATGCTCTCTAGATAGGATATAATTATCAAAATATTTAGTCTATATGGAAATGTAATCAGACAATGATGAGAATAAAAATTATCCTAGGAGCATATTAACTACTCAAAAAGTCATCATTTCTAGCAGATACACCAAAACTCTTAATTGGCTTACTAATAAAAAATCCATACCGCAAGTCACCCTATTCGACTGGCTAGGTAGAGATTTCTGAAATAGCTTACAATGGACAATACTTTGGTAATTTAGAGTCCTTAAGAACAGATGATCTTAACCACAAAATAGATGGTTTTATGGCTAAGGTATATTTGATTTTACCTGCTTAAAATCTGTTTCTATCTGAAATTAATGCAGCATAACCTATGTAGTTCCAGAACTTCACTGATCACTAAATCACTTACGTAGCCTTTTTTTTTTTTTTTTTTTTTTAAATAAGGATGCTCTCACCTTACCCACCCCAGACCTACTAAATAGAAAACTAGAGATGGGAGATGGGTCGGTCTTTTAAAAATCCTCCAAGCGGGGTGCCTCGGTGGCTCAGTCTGTTAAGAGTCTGCCTTCAGCTCAGGTCATGATCCCAGGGTCCTGGGATCGAGCCCCGCATTGGGCTCCCTGCTCAGCTGAGAGCCTGCTTCTCCCTCTCCCTCTGCAGCTCCCCCTGCTTGTGCTCTCTCTCTCTCTCTCCCTGTCAAATAAATAAAATCTTTAAAAAAAAAATTAAAAAAATAAAAAATAAAAATCCTCCAAGCACTCCTGATGTTCACCATGTATTTAAAAAACTACAGTTCTATTATAGTCCACAACTTTAGGCTAATCCAAAATTATTTCTTAAAAGAAAATTTTGATCCTCTTGGCCATATCTAGCTCACTTCTCAGTGGTACTTAAAATTTCCAGGTGTGTCTTATTATGTAATCTAAAACTAATATCTAATCAATACTTGTCAAAAGCTAAGTGGAAAAAAAAAATCAAGCAGGATTATCTAAGAAAATGTAATCTTCTTCTACCTGTAGATACTATAAATTGATCTCTACATTAAGCCAGAACATCAATGGGTTATGTAAGATACCAAGGAGAACTGCTTTTAATGAGTTAATCATTATAATGCCAAAAAATAGCCTATATTGAAAGTAGCAGCACCAAGATACCTGTTGCTGTATTTTCTGAACAAGGGCTGCTGACGGTGCTATTTACCACATTGCAGATAACAGGAGATATTTGTCTATAGTCTCGGTAACTACAACAGTTGTGCTCCCTCTCTGTGTTTATGGGCACTATAAATCACACAGCGGTCTTTTATTTCCCTCTTTATTAGGCACTCGGAGATGCCCACCTCTACACTAAGCGTTTTGGTATTTGGTATTCATGGTATTTACTCTGTGAGCTAAATTCCCTCCTGATGTCAAAACTGTCCCCAATTTCACCTGTTTTAGACATGTTTTGCCATATTTTTATTTACTTGGTTCCATCTTTGAACCAAGCAAATACATGGACAGATGAGATTAATTTAATATATATCTGCTTCTGTACTATTGAATAACTACTAGTAATAACTGCACACAAGTCAGACCATTAAATCTCAGAACTATACACTCTGTAGTTTCCCCAAGTATTATCTGCTGTAGTGCCTATCGGTATATATAAATATACATGAAAAGAATCAAGATTTTATGAGTTTCGTAAAATAAGCACATGTTAGCAGACAAAGTATGAAGAGTCTTTACAATTAAATCATCACCTAAACAGCTGGAAGTTTCCATCTGACTGCTAATCAATTTAAGAGAACACATCATACTAAATTGGCTTTCATCTAACCTGGAAAGAGGAAACATTTGATGCAAATGTTGACAAATTAATTGTATATTCTTTTTAGTTCTTTTACAATTAGAACATCTCAATAAGATTCCAAAAGTCAGACAACAGTAATTGTCTGGATTTCTCTTCCTGCTTGTCTGGCTGTAACAGGAATTCGGTTGCTCTCTTTAGCCAGACATCTTGACTCAGGCACGCAGCCCACAGATTTAAGCATGGGAAATCAGGACTGTGGTTTTAGGTAGCACATGCTTGTCACAAAGCCCATAGATTTTACCTGAGAGAAATGTAGGGATAGCCTCAGGCAGGTCTTATAAAGGTTAATTATTAAAAATAAACACCAGGACCTTGAAAAGTAACAGGGAATGGCAAAGAGAAAAGACTGAGGGAACTATAAAAAGACAGACTCATTGGATTTAGAATTGGAAAGAAACCCAAAAGATCTGTTAAAGGAGTACTCACATGGACTTAACAGTGTTACAACTGCCTGCATTTGATATTTCACAGGGACTGATTATTTTATTAAATCCTCACAACATCCCTATAAAGGACATATAATTATCCCCATTTTGCAAAGAAGGACCTTACCCCAGGTCAGATGATGATAAGTGGAGGAACCAGAATTTGGCCCAGACAGAGAGATTCCAGAACCCAATTTTGAAAGTTCTAGACTCTACTGACTGGCCAGCACAGATGAGGGTAGGCTCTGGAACAGCGGCTTTAAATTCCAGCCTTGCCACTCCCCAGCTGGTTAAGTCTGGACAAATTAACCTTTTTGGGTCTCCAGCTCACCTATATAATGGGAAGAATAAAGGTAACTCTTTCATAGGAGTTGAGATTCACTGAGTTCATAGAGTAAAAGCCCTTAAAATTGTGCTTAGCATATGGAAAGTAGTCAATGTTAGCGATTATTTCTAGGATTACTATACTTCTAGTTATGAGGCAATTTAATTTTTTTGATTCAGTTTGACTTGTGTTAGGTGCCGGCATTATCAGGACGAATATAAGTGAACAAAATAGGGTCTCTATTATAAGAGAAGCTATACACAAGCCCTGCTCACATAAAGAGGCAATCAAATAAATAATTTCAAAACACCATGGTAAGGGTCACAGTACAGCTACACACTGGGTTCCATCTTGTGATGCGGACAACTGCCGCACACTGACATGATTAGATGCTAGTTCGGGGGGCGGGGAACAATTCTACAGAGAAGAGCATGGCCTTAAGGAAATATGAAATAATACGGGATTTTCTCAGAGGTAAACAATAAATGTGAAGCAGCGTATGTGTGGAGAGAGGCAGACAGAGCCCAAATCATGAAAGCAGTATCCATTAATCAGTGAGTGTTCATCGCATACTTGAGCTGAGCTGGGCACTGTGCTAAGCACTGGGGACACAGTGCTGTAGGAGAGACATGTCCTCTGTCCTCATGGAGCTTAGTGTCAGCCAAAATGTGCTTGAACAAGTAATCAGATGTCAAATGTGATGGGTCTCACCAAAGGGGAAGTGTGAAGAACACGAGCTCGTGGCAAAGGGACTGGCCCAGCTTGACGAGTCAGACAGTTGTTGGATGAGGTGGTCATATTTAAGCGGAGATCAGGTGAATGAGTAAGCTAGAGCCTGATGACAGCGTGGGGAAGGTGACACACACTTTAGACAATCAGTCCAGCTTAGACAAAGGCCTTGAGGCGAAAAGAGATGCAACCTGTTGAAGAAGGGGGACTATTTCCAGAAACATAGACAAGAGGCCATATTAAGGACTTGGTACTCAGAAGCCTTTAAATAGTATAATGGAAGAAAACACACTACCAGAGTCATGTTTTTAAAGAGTCATTCTTTAGAGTATGGAAAAGTGATTGCAGGGGAGCAGCAAGTACAGTGACAGCAGAGGAGATGATGGAGTAAAATGGAAAGATTCCAGAAATCCGTATTTAGTATCCAGGCTAAAGGGAATTGGGATGGAACATGAAGGATGAGAGGAAGAACTCGAGGATTGATGTTCAGATGTCCGGAATAAGCAAGTAGGAGCATGATGGGTACTTGGTACAAAGATACAGGACACTGGAGGAGAAGCAAGTGTGGGTAGAAGATAACAGGGTCAAGTTTTAACCAGGTTGAGTCAGAGGTGCTCTGTGAAACACACAAGTAGAGAGCAAGTAGAACACTCCCTGAGTGTGTCAGGAATACAGAATATTTACATGTGAGTGTTCCCAGCTTGCCTCATTTCTCCCACCCAGTAACTCTGCCAAAATAACCAACCTTTCCTTCCTCTCTCATCCCCTAGGGAGAATCTGGTCTTTGTCACCCTAGTTCTTGAGCCATTACCATGCTAGGCAAAAAAGGATGGAGAAGAAAACATGGACCAAAGATCTGGTTTGGCAGGGAAAAGTTCAAATGAAAAAAGACTGGAGAGAGCTGTGAATGAGAGCCTCAGGGTTGGTATGGAAAAAATGGGAGTCTTTAACAAAGGGACTGACTGAGGCCTGAATTGGGAGGGAAGGCAAAGGGGTAGACAACAGAGATTTTAAGAAATATTGCTATGTTATAACCTACATGCTATTATATTCTTCAAGACACAAATACAGAGTAATATTACTATTCAATTGCTTTTAGTTGCTAGACTATATATATTTAAAAGCAACTTCAAAATGAGACTGGGTCCAGTGGGGTTTGGAAGTTACACAAATATCTGAAGCTCAGAAGACAGTTCTGTGTGGATGGTGCACGAAAAGGAAACCATGGGAATGGATGAGATCACCCAGAAATGGAAGAGGAGAAGAATGCCTAGAACTTAGTCCTGAAAAATTCCAGTATTTATGGAACTGTTGGAGGAAGAAGGTAAGAAGGAGCATCCAGTAAGCATCCACCTTACACCTGAATGCCATGTTATTTTCTAAAGTCTTTTTTATGTTACCATTTTATATTATTATGTAAGGTCACCTTATCAGTTGGTAGGCAGGACAGAGATCATTCATTATCCCCCAAGAAAAGGTAAAGAAACCTAGCATCAAAGACCGACAAGAAGAGATTTTCAGGAAGTCACATAAGCAGGTTAATGTCAAAGTGAGTCTCACAGATTCAGGTCCCCTAATCTCTGTTATGTGCCACTTGAGAACCAAGGGCCATGCCTCTGACTCGAATGTGACCCTTTAGAAATTTCTCAGACACATTTTCTTTTTGGACCTACTACCTTAGTCAGCACATGGACACTTCTAGGGGCAGGAGGGTCTGATCTCTTTCCTGCCCCCTACCACTTGCTTTGTGACTTACTGCCACCAGATGTCATGTTAAAAAGCTCAGTCTAGTTAGTCAATTACATGCGATTCACTGTATAATTTCAAGCGAGATGAACGTAAACCCATAAAACTGCTGTATGAAAATGGAGAACTGTGAAAGAACGCCATGTTCAGGGAGAGCAGCGGGCTCCACAGTCACTAGGGTTATCTCACCTTGCTATCAATAAAATATCCATGCAAACTCTAATTTATGGATTTCTAAACATGGTGCCCATTTCTGATAAACCTTGGCTATTAAGGCTCTGCCACCCCAAAACCTCTTCGCTACTTTAGGGAAACAAATGGAATTCTGTCCCGAGACAGAGCTCACTGTTCAATGAAGGGCAGTTAAGTAATACTGTATGAAATCCCCCAAATTAAGTACTTCACAAATGGATGTAATTAATGATAGTTAAAGTTTAGGGAAAAAATCTATGAAGAACTTCTGACTTATTCCCTATTCCAAACACTAATCAAAATAAATGTCTGATAAAGGACAAATTCTTAATAGTCCACCCGAAACCGATGAACTGAAATGAACATAAGGAACGGGGCGGTACAAGTTTCTGTTGGCAGCTTACTAGCGTAAATGCAACCACAAAAAGCTATGTTGGTACTGTTTCTGAATATTGTTAGAAAGTTCTATTTCTTACAAAATAAATAAAGACGTCTACATCAATGGAAACCCATTACCATGCCTGCCCTTAAGGACTTTCACCAGAAAACTGCACCTCAGACACTACAGTGCAACACGATTCACACAGTCTCATGTTGCCAAGCTGATCCACCATCAATAGCACAGATGGTCTTGAGTGCCGAAGCTGGCTTTCAAAAACTGCTGGAAGCCCTTTTAAAGCCCTCAGTCAGAAGTATAAATAATTTCATAAACAAATAGCATTAGAAAATCCTGTTGCGATAGGTAAATACCCATGAACCACAGCAGCCTCTCGACACAAGCCAGGCAGCGACTAATTAGCTTCTTAGAAGCACAGGAAGGTACGTTTCCATAACAATGCTTCTCGAACAAGGACCATGATGTCCCAATTTCATTTTGCAAATCATTGCTCTATGATCTCTAAAGGAATAATTTTAATAAAAAGAAAGAGAATCTGTCTAAAAAAGTGTCCCTTACTGTAGTTGTTTCTTTCCGTTTGGCTGTCCTGCCCAGGACTGCTTTGTCTGCATTCTTCTGAAGAGTCGAGGATCTACAGTTACCAGGTTGTTAACACAGTTGAGAATTCAGTTTTTATTCTTCTCTAACAACAAGACTTACGACTTTCACAAACACCACTGGGCAACTTCAAAGAGCAATAAGCCCCAAAGTAATGAAAACATATATACAACACAAAATGCCTATAACAGAGGAGCCAGGTTATGAGTGAGATTTTATCTATGGGGATTACGAGCAGAATTATTGTTCTATAGTGTTAAAAAGCTCTTCACAAGGCATTCTAAACATGTCACCATCATTTAAACTCTGTGCAGTCTTTAACAGCCTAAGTGACTTCTCCCTTCTTATTACTTGAGAATATAATACTGATCTCATCATATTCCTTTTTACTGGTAACATCTCAGTGAAACCTGTATCACATTGTTTCTCCAAACCCAACTACAACCCCTTTAATGGCATGATCATAACCCACATATCTTCTGTACTGTAACTTGCCTAACTGTCAAGCACAGACCTTGGCTTCACAGTTGATCTAGTACTTTGGGATGCATATACAAAACCATATCCTTTTATTTTTTTTTTTAATTTTTTATTTATTTATTTTGTTTCACAAAACCATATCCTTTTAAATTATTGTTAACTGACAGGTTTTACACTATACATATTATTCATCAGGGAAAATTTGGAAGTCACCGGTAAGAAGTTAGGTAAATAAAAATCACCTCTAATCACACCTCCCATACATAACCACTATTAAAATTTGGTTATAACTTGCGGTATTTTTCCCATAATTCTGTAGCTTTAACGCATTATATTACAAAAATTTTCCTTCTCTTTATTCTTTTCTCAAAAGAGGGTCTCAAACTTCTTACAGAAGCAAGTCAGGTACAATAAACACAGAAGCCGAATGAGTGAGACACAGAAGGTACAACAACTCTGTAGACCCAAGAAAACACATCCCTGTGCAGCTCTATACAACAATCTAGATACTGGCTCGTCACCCTTGTAGCGCAAGACCATTTTAAGTAACAGTATAGTATTCCAGTATTCAGATAAAGAGAAGAAGAAAGAAGTGTTCCTAAGAACACACAGATCGAAGAGGGCAGGAAAAAAACAGAGAAGGAAAGAATTTCTTGATGAGCAGAGAGGGCAAATAAAGAAATTAATACCTATGTAAGAAATTTTTTTTTTTTTGGTAAGAAATTTCCTAAAACAGGAGAGGTCATAAGAGAAAGATAACTGTATGAAATGCTAACAAAAGTGGAGACAGTATGCTTTTACACCCGACAAATGGAATACACAAAGGTTAATAAGAAATCAATACGTTTTCCTCGAGGCAGTGAATTTAGCAAACAGGAACGTAAGTGGTGCTTTGTCATATTTAGCTCTATGTGACATCTAGAAATAAATGTTCTAGCACAACAAACAATGTGGACCTAAACAGCAGCTAACGGCTGTGAATCATCTGAATGTAGATTGTAATTGAATAGGCATAGACAAAACACACAAGAAATGTGTACAGAGGAAGATAAGCCCAGGGCTAGAATCTGGTTGTGGAAATATTCATGCAACATATATAAAGGGCTGAGGAGTAAAACAGAAGGAATTATTTTAGGAAATATTAAAGTAGCAAAGTATTAAATGAACACCCCCCCCCCGACCAAATTTTTAATCCGTTCTTCAAAAAAGGTCTGGCCTTGCCTAAAAAGCAGGAACTGAGAGCCATGAGAAGGGATTCAGCTTAAAGACAACAGAATGAAATTCAACAGGTAAATGGGTAGGGTAAAGGACTGCCAAGAACACTAAAAAATTAATAGAATATGTAAATAATTACAGAAGTAAACACCATATTGGAACCAGTAAATAACAGAAATGAAGCTGTGTGAAATCTGGAATCAGTGTGGAACATCAATTTGAAATGCTGTCCAAGAATGGAAAGCAAAGGAAATTAAAATGATAAAAGTTATTGTTGAAAGACAAACCGTTATAAAAGAAATAAACGGGCCCAGGGGTAGGTAGCAATAGCAAAACACATCCTGGGAAATTTTCTGATTTGTAAAGTTAACAAAAAATTGATCAGATCTTTTTTACAGATAGAGCAGAAAGAAAAAAACAGCTCACCCACCAAGTATGAAAAACCAGGCAATATAAAACACTACAGAACAACACCTGCACATATTTAAGGAGGAAATGTTGTGATCCAAGTATTTTATATCTTGCCAAGTTGTCTTTCAGGCGTGAGAATGTGAAAGACATTCCCAAGTAGGAAACACTTAAGATAAACCACCCATTTACTATGTTTGAAACAACCTCTAAACCAACCCCAAGATTAACAACAAAAACCTCAAGAATAGGGAAGTTTTGGTATAAACAGCTCAGAGGATCTGCCCCTCACTTAGTATGGGGGGAAAAAAAATAGCTGAATGGGTAGACCACTGAGTAGTCACTCAATCCTTCTTATTATGGCTCCTCTCTTTTCCCAGTTCTAAGTAACATTTCTCGAGCTGCACAGATAGAATATCTTGGCTTGTCTAATAACCACTTCAAAGCATTAACTGGTCTTTTTCTGTTCCAGCACTTGGTAGCAATAGCTAAACATTTTATTTGGTTAGAACATTATGCCTGAATAATTATTAAATAATAATTTCTACTTCATGTCCAAAAAGGCAAAGATTTGTAGAAGATAATGTCCATCTTCATAACCAAAAATCTCTATTAATGACTTCCTGTGTCTCTAAAAAGTACACTGAATGACCCTACCTTTGAGTTGTTTAAAGTGGCAAAAATCATTTAAGCCACCCATCAATAGATATTTTTTCTCCCAGCCTCTTCTAGTATTCTTTCCATCTATATGAATAACCCTATGCTGCTTATACTTAAAAAAGCAAGGTAAGTAATAAAATCTTAAAGTAAAAATGCAGAGAAAAAAAGCACATTTTTTTAAGGTCTACAAAAAAATGACATACAACCTGCTTTCACAGATTCTTCACTAATAATCCCCGGTAATCATGGAAATCTATCTACAATAAATTTTTAGCTGTTTGATGAGGAACATAGCCAACTTGGCTTCCACTGGCCTCTTATTTTATTACTACAAAATGGGGAATTATGTTCTACATGTACACTTTTTACACTTATCATCCAAGATACTTTTGAGACAGAAAACGGAAAAGTTTGTCTGCTCTTAGGAGCCCTAGTTCTGTATCATCTGGCTTTAAGAAAACTAAGTCTCACTAATGATAAAAGGGAATGGAGTGAAAGAGACAAATGATCTTTAGGTTCTCTCTAGCAAAGAGTTAAAATTGTTTTTAATAGACATAACCAACTTTCTATTATGTTCTTTAGTATACCAAGAATGGATACATAACTCAAAGACTGTTTCACTGATTCTTTGAATTGGTAGGCACCAATCACAGTGAAGCATTTATCAACACTGTACAATTCTGTTTCTTTTTTCTTGTAGGGTCTAAAAAGAATATAGGGATCCTTAACATTTAATGAAAGGTGATAAGCAAGATGCCATCACTGTGGGCTTAGTAACACTCTTAGAAGCAGACTCCAAGTGATATGACAAATAATGAACGATATGGATGCTCGTTTTGAAAAAGGCACTATCATTCTCTGAAGCTGGCTTTAGAAAGAGATGATTAAAATGAACCCCTGTATTGCTCTCTGTGGCTTATAAACATCATTTCACTCTACTTGTAGATCTAGTGGCGGCCCTGACTCAGTCAAGGAAGCCTAGCTTTGGCACAAATCAGCTGGCATTCTCTCAGTTCTGCTCCGGCAGCTCTGACACTGACACCGCCAGAATAAAGGCAGTGGTTTCCAATTCTTTAACAAATGAGGAGGCAAAGTGACTTTCACTGCTGCTACTCCCATTTTACCTTAGTAATTCCGTTGTAAAAACACCTAGCTCATTGTCTTACCCTTTTTGAATAGTATTTTGCACAATCTCCACCTACAAGTATGCTAATGGCATATTTCAACAGGCTTTTATATATATGAAGTCAACTTCTTATTCAGGAGCAGACAGTCAGCAGATGACAGACAGATGTAGGAGGAGGATGAATAGATGACAAGAGATGGCAGAGATACGATTAAAAATCATTTCTGTTCATTTTCCAAGGGCTAATTTCAACTTGATGAACACTCAAATGGGTAGCTTTAAATACAAAAAATTAAAAACATCCTTCTCTTAACATGTCTCTTGTCCAGCTGGATAGGACTCCCCAAATCCTGACATTTCCTTTCTGCAGGTATATCCCACCTTTAAGCTTGTATTTATCTTATCTATGGGAGGGGGTCACAAACAAGAGAAGAAAGAAGAAACAAGTAGTTTCTTTGAAAACACAAAAGTAGGAAGAACTAACCACTGTATTTTGGCACTTTGAAGACAGTCTTTCCCGGGTGTTGGCCTCATGGAAATAAATTCCTCTTTTGTTTCACCACCACTCATTTCTCCACCTTTAGATTTTGTCAGCAGCAAGTGGCTGAACGTGATCTGTTTGGGACCCCTGCAGCCAGATGCTCTCGCACTGTATTTATTGAAGGAAAAAAATCACTATATAAGGGGACCCATACAGTTCTAGCCTATGTTGTTGAAGAGTCAACTGTACTTACTAGCTCACTGGTTTGTTATAAACAGATAAAACTCAGGTACAGCCAGAAGGAAGAGATACACAAGGAAGGTGTGGGAACGGGCACAGAGCTTCCATGCCCTCTCCAGCATCCCGCTTTTCCAGAATCTTCACATGCTCCCCAGTCAGGAAGCTTTCCAAACCCCCAACCCTTTTGAATTTTAATGGAGGTTTCATTGACCTTCAACCTCCAGCCCCTCTTCCTTCCCCTGAGGGCAGGAGGTGGGGCTGAAAGTTCCAACCTTCTTATCACATCGTTGACTCTCCTGGCAACTGCCCCCATCTTTAGGTGCTTAACAAAAGTCACATTATCACTCATTCTCTGCACTTAGGAAATTCCAAGGGTTTTAGGAACTGTGAGCCAGGAACTATGGACTAAGACCAAACATACTATTTCCTAAAAATCACATATCACAGTATTTCAGATAAAAAGTGATCCCAAAGAGATGATGCAATAAGAATAAAGACACAAGAAGAAATTAAGAACATAGAAAATGATAAATACATAGGATATCTAAAAACTAAAACTAAACAAAAATCCATTAGCAATACCTTGGGACATATAAATGCAAACTCAAGAAGAAAACCAAAATACATGACAACAATAGAATTAAAGTTGGGAGGAGGTAAAAAGAAGTTCATATGCTGTAATTTGCTTGTATTATTTAGAAGGAAGATAAAGACATTTTGTAACTTCAGACTTCATTATGTTATTAAATATGAGTAAAATTTCAATGGCAATTACCAAAAAAATATATGCAAACAAAATCTAACTTCCAAACTAGTTCAAAGAAATGTTGCATGAGAAAAATTTATATATACAGGGCAATTCAAAAAGAAGAAAAAAAAGAAGCACAATAAATTGGGGGTACAAAGACAGCTTTAAATTCAATTATTTCAATAATTGTAATACGTATGAAAGAATCAAATGTGCCAAGTAAAAAGAAGAGCGATCTGTCTGGATTTAAAGCAATCTTTCTGGATTTAAAATTTACACTTTATTTTTATATTTA
Source organism: Halichoerus grypus (assembly GCF_964656455.1). Taxonomy (NCBI): domain Eukaryota; kingdom Metazoa; phylum Chordata; class Mammalia; order Carnivora; family Phocidae; genus Halichoerus; species Halichoerus grypus. Next base: position 107,571,273 of record NC_135717.1, read on the forward strand.
AAAAAAAAACCCACAAAAGTTAAAAGAATATGAACAAGACTGAAAACAAAATAAAAAAGATAAACAAGGAAAAGTCTAAATAAAAGAAAGCTGAAAAAAGTTTAAAAAAGGAAAGCTGAGGCAGCCATATTCATTCAGTTAAAATAGACAGTAAGGCAAAAAGTTATTAACTAAAGACCAAAAGGGTCATTTGATACTGATGAAGGATTCCATTCACAAGCAAGAGAGAACAATTAAATTATAACATGGTTTGAAAATACAGAGAACAAAGGGTGACAGAAATACAAAAAATAGACAAATCCACAATCACAGTGATAGTAACATCTATTATTGTTAAAGCACAAAAGGAGTATTTATAAAAACTAACCCTTTATTGTTCGATAAAACAGTCCTCACCAAATATCAAAGGGCCAAAATGATATGGACCATGATTTGCAACCTTGAAGCAATTACATAAGAAACAAATTTAAAAAAAAAAAGTAAATTAACCAAAACAAATCAGCCATATGTTTGAGAATTAAAAATATGCTTTCAAATAATCCACAGGTCAAAGAAATCATGTTGGAAATTTTTTTTTTTTTTGGAAGTGAATAGAAATAATAAACACTCCATATGAATAGTTGTATGATTCACCAAAACAGGTATTTAAATAAGAAGCCCTGAAAATAAATCATCTATGTCCATCCAAAGAATTTAGGGGAAAAAAATAACTTTAAAAAGCAGAAGGAGGGGCGCCTGGGTGGCTCAGTCATTAAGCGTCTGCCTTCGGCTCAGGTCATGATCCCAGGGTCCTGGGATCGAGCCCCGCATCGGGCTCCCTGCTCCGCGGGAAGCCTGCTTCTCCCTCTCCCACTCCCCCTGCTTGTGTTCCCTCTCTCGCTGTCTCTGTCAAATAAATAAATAAAATCTTTAAAAAAAAAAAAAAAAAGCAGAAGGAAATACTATATAACAAAAACTAATGAAACAGAAAAGAGGGGATTCAAAAGCCAAAAGTTGGTTCTTTTAAAATATTATTTTTCACAAATATCTGGAAAAACTGGTCAAGAAAAAGCAAGCTCAAATAACCAACATCAAGAATGAAAAAGTAAGACATAACTACAGAAACTGGACACATAAAGAGAGGCACTATGAACATTATTCTTATAAATTTGAAAACTTAGATGAAATGAACACATTCCTAGAAAAAGAATTTATCCAGGAAGTACTGGAAAACCTGAATAGTCCTATAACCATTTAGGACATTGGAAAGATGGTCAAAAAAATATTCCCGTAACAAAAACTTCACATCTAGATGGCTTTGGTTAGTTCCAACAAACTTTCAAGAAACTAATAACTCCATTCTTATATAAACTATTCTTTAATATTAGAAAAAGACAGTATTAAAAAAAAGGCAGTATTTTGTAACTGATTTAATGGGCTCGAATAACCTTTGCTGTACTGAGAGACAATTTACAGATACTTTGTGCTTTTGCATGTCTTATAAGTAGGCACTGACTGGTCTTTGTTCCATACTATCTTCTTAAGATACTTAGTATAGCAAACTAGTATAGTAAAAGACAGTATATCCCTCTAGAGAAAAGGGTAGTTTTGGAGACAGTCTTGAAAATAAAGATAAATATCTCCCTCCAGAGCAAAAAGCAGGCATGCTTACTGCCCCTTACAAAGTTTTGATTCCTTAAGCTCAGGGATCCTCTTCTACATCATAATCCACTGTATGTGAAATGTATCTAGTCTTCTTCATATCACCATGTAGGAACTGGGGCTCAAGGAACAGGTGCAAAAATGATGATTCTTTGGGTGCTGTTGGGTATAAAATGCTATCCTTCATCTCTGACCCAGGAATCTTGTGTCTTCTACCAGAACCCATGAAACTATGAAAGATTAACTTTTAGCTTATAAGCAAGATAAAACACCTTTCACAGCTCCTGACGTGCTCGAACTTAAAAAGGTCAGCACATGTCATACTACAAATGAGCAGAAGGAAAAAAATCCTAAAAATATGTAACAAAATCTAGCAATCCACCACTGTATAACAATGAATCATGATACCCCAGAAACACAAGATTATGCTCCCAATGCAATATAAATTAATGTATTTACTTTATTAAGGGATCAAAGAAGATACACTTTTATAAATATAGAAAATGTGTCATAAAATTCAACATCCACTAATAATTAAAAATAAAAAGGAAAACTAAAAAATAAAGAAGGACTACACTAACTTGATAAAGAGTAAAGAAAAAAATCCAGAACAAATATCATACTGAACAAGAAAGTGATTAAAGGATTTTATCCGAAGTTGGGAAGACTTCTATTCAACACTAGAGGTTCTAACCAATGCAGTAAGATAAGAAATAGGTGTAAGATTTAGAAGGAAAAAAAGCACTATTCACATATATAATTGTGTATTTTTTTTAAAATATCAGTGTATTTCAGATACACTGTTATAATAAAGGAGTTTAACAACATCACTGGACTTTTTAAAAAGTACACAAAATTCTAATATATATTCACATACTAATACCTTGAAAATAAAATTTTAAATTACACCATTATCAAGAGCACCAAAAATATAAAGTATCTAGTATTGAGTATTAGAAAAAGCAATTTTAAGGAGAAAATTATAAGACTTTATGTTTACAATATTAAAGAATATATCAATATTGATGGAAAACCCATGTTCATGTATTAGAAAACTCAGTATTCTAAAAACGCTAGTTCCTTCCAAACTGATACCTAGATTCCACACAATCTAAATCAAAATCCCAACAAGACTGTTTTTTTTTTTTAACTTCATAAGCTGAAAATAAAATGGAAATTTACAAGCTGACTCTTTGATGGGAATCAAGGAACCAAGAATAATTATTACACTCTTGAGAAAAAAATAAGGAGGATTTGTCCTCCCGTGTGTCAAGACGTATTATAATGCTATTACAAGCATACAGTACAAGAGCAACAAAAGAGAACACCCAGAATGGGTCACACCTGTATATCAACACACCTGTATAGCAGAGGCGGTATCAAGAGGAAAAGATGGACCTTGAATAAATCACGGTGAGACAGCTGGGTATCAAGATGTTATAAAATGAACTTGAATCCTACCTCTCGCTATATACAAAAATCAATTCAAGCTGAGTTAAAGAGGAAATATACAAAGAGAAATACATAACAAAAGTAAACTTACAAAGTTTTTAGAAGAGAGGTGGTCTTGAGAGGCTATGGTTTTATAATGAGAAAATCTACAAATCTTCCCATTTAACCTACTCTAACTGATAGTAGAGGGTAGTGCCATGACCAGAAAATGAGATTACTGTAGAACAGATTCACAAAAAACACTAAATTTCTTGTTTTCTTATTTCTGTAGCTTCGGAAAGAAAAGGCAAAAGATCCACAAGTTGTGAACACAGAGACAACATGAACAACAGAGGGGGAAAGGACATCTAATTTCATTTGAGGATTTTCAGGAAAAACTGAAAAGACATTTTAATTAAAAATAAAATTAGAAAGTCAACTCTAAAATACCTTAGGGGTACTTTCAGAACAGAAACCACTGGCTAAACTAAATTTCACTCCATAATCTTTCATATTCTTAGGAAAAAATTACACTGGGTTTCCATGTATTAAAAAACTACTAAGCTCTTGGGGAAAAAAAAAAAAACTTAAGTTCAAATTCATCTTAAGAAAAAATTTTCCTAAAATTTTTGAGGGTAACACTAACAATTATACTATAAATTTAGAGAAAATTCTTCCTTTTTAAAGCTTGAATTATTTATCCTGCTTTACCTAAAGAGAATTTGGTGATGCAAGAGTAAGAAGTCATTATAGCTTTTTTTTTCCAGTATATGTGCTGCTGAAGTGAGCACTTTTTTTTTTTAATCACCTACTGCTGATCATGACAAGTACACATCTTAATCCCCATCACCTATTTCACCCATCCCCCACCCACCTCCCTTCTGGCAACCATCAGTTTGTTCCTATAGGTAAGAGTTTGTTTCTTGGTTTGTCTCTCCCTACCCCCACCCCGCTCATTTATTTTGTTTCTTAAATTCTTCATGTGAGTGAAATCATATGGTAATTGTCCTTCTCTGACTGACTTATTTCACTTAACATTATACTTAACATTACATTATACTTTCTAGCTCCATTCACGTTGTTGCAAATGGCAAGATTTAATTCTTTTTTTATGGCTGAATAATATTCCATTATATATATACATACCACATCTTCTTTATCCATTTATCTCCCAATGGACACTTGGTCTGCTTCCATAATTTGGCTATTGTAAATAATGCTTCTATAAACATAAAGGATGCATGTATCCCTTTGGGTGAGGGTTTTTTGTATTCTTTAGGTAAATACCTTGTAGTTCAATTGCTGGATCTTAAGGTAGTTCTATTTTTAACTTTCTGCAGAAACTCCATACTGTTTTCCACAATGGTTGTACCAGTTTGTATTTCTACCAACAGTGAACAAGGATTCCTTTTTCTCCACATCCTCATCAGCACCTCTGGTTTGTTGTGTTGATTTTAGCCATTCTGACAGGTGTGAGGTAATATTTCATTGTAGTTTTGAGTTGCATTCCCCTGATGATAAGCAATGATGAACAGCTTTTGATGTGTCTGTTGGCCATCTGGATATCTTCTTGGAAAAATGTCTGTTCATGTCTTCTGCCCATTTTTTAATACAATTATTTGTTTTGGGGGTGGTGTGTTTTTTATATATATTTTGGATACTCTCTATCAGATATATCATTTGCAAATATCTTCTCCCATTCTGTAGGTTGCCTTTTAGTTTTGATTATTTCCTTCACTATGCAGAAGCTCTTTTATTTTGATGTAGTCCCAACAGTTTATTTTCACTTCCCTTACCTCAGGGGACCTACCTAGAAAAAAGTTGCTATGGCCAATGTCAGAGAAATTACTGTCTTTGCTCTCTTGTAGGATTTTTATGGTTTCAGGTCTCACATTTAGGTCTTTAATCCATTTTGAATTTATTTTTGTGTATGGCATAAGAAAGTAGTCCAGTTTCATTCTTTTGCATGTTGCTGTCCAGTTTTCCTAACACCACTTGTTGAAGAGATTTTTTTCCCATTGGATATTCTGTCCTACTTTGTTGAAGATTAATTGACCACATACTCATGGGTTTATTTTTGGATTTTTTAATTCTGTTCCATTGATCTATATGTCTATTTTTGTGCCAGTACCATACTGTTTTGATCATCATAACTTTGTAATATAATTTGAAGTCTGGAATTGCGAGGTCTTCAACTTTGCTTTTCTTTTTAAGATTGCTTTGGTTATTCAGGGTCTTTTGTGGTTCCATAAAAATTTTAGGATTGTCTGGTTTAGTTCTGTGAAAAATGTTGTTGGTATTTTGATAGGAATTTCTTTAAATGTGTAGATTGCTTTGGGTAGTATAGACATTTTAACAATATTTGTTCTTCCAACCCAGGAGCATACAATGTCTCTCCATTTCTTTGTGTTGTCTTCAATTTCTTTCATCAGTGTTTTTTAGCTTTCAGAGTACAGGTCTTTTACCTCTTTGGTTAAGTTTATTCCTAGGTATCTTATTTTATGGGTGTAATTGTAAATGGGATTGATTCCTGAATTCTCTTTCTGCTGCTTCATTATTGTATATAGAAATGGAACAGATTTCTGTAGATTGATTTTGCATCCTACAACCTTACTGAATTCATTTATCAGTTCTAGCAGTTTTTTGGTGGAGTCCTTCAGGTTTTCTATATACAGTATCATGTCATCTGCAAATAGTGATAGTTTTACCTCTTCCTTACCAATTTGGATGCCTTTTACTTTTTTTGTTGTTGTCTGACTGCTGTGGCTAGGACTTCCAGTACTTTTTTTTTTGTTGCCTGACTGCTGTGGCTAGGACTTCCAGTGGTGAGAGTGGACATCCTTGTCTTGTTCCTGGCCTTAAGGAAAAGGCTCTCAGTTTTTCCCCATTGAGGATGATGTTAGCTGTGGGCCTTTCATATATGGCCTTTATTATGTTGAGGTATGTTCCCTCTAATCCTACTTTGTTGAGGGTTTTTATCATGAATTAATGTTGTACTTCGTCAAATGCTTTTTCATTATATCTCATTTTTAAAATGACATTTACCAAAAAGTTAACTGCCAACTAGCTACATGCATATATAACTATTTTTCCAGTATCTATTTTATTAATTCTTTTATATAGATATTCAATAATCCCTCTGAATTTCTTTTAATCCTAAGAAATTGAATAAATCTATACATTGCAAGAACTAAAAAAAAATCTAATGAAGTTTTGCAGGCTAATGATTGTTCACCATTTTTGACACTTCAATTTTAAAGCCAAAAGACAGAAAACTCAATTCTAGCACTACTTTCCGGAATTTTCACAAATAACTTGCCCCAATATTTACTTGAATCCTAAATTTGTTTTCCCTTTGATAGACAGGAGAATAAGGAGTTATTTCTGCCAACAATTCATGGAAGCATAATGTCTACATCTAAATTAGTATAAAACTGGAAAAAAAGGAGCTGCTGTGTCTCTATTCAGAATCACACAGCAGCTGTAAAAAAGGTTTTATTCTTCCATTTCCAAGTCAGTACATCAAAAACTTCACCCAGGAGCTTGCCAGTAACTTCCAAACTAATTGTGGAATTGCCATAGCAATGAAATGACAATAGCCACACACGATCATTTGGACTTCTAAGCCTGGGCTATTTATAACTGGAAGAATGACTCCAACAAGAAAGTCATAGAGGATAGACTAATTAAGGTGTTTAACTCCAAAAATGTTAAAGACTTAACTTTAATTTGTTTTATTTAGCTTACCTCAGAAAAATAATGACTATGTAATTCCATGATCTTTTCTCCCCCCATTTTGTTAAAACCGAACATCAGTATTTACACAACACATATATCAAACATTGGGTTATTTTTCTCCAGTGGAATATTTGTGGAATAATCTCCAGTATCAATTATAAATGTATTTTAAAGTATCAGGTCTATTTCTTACAACTGAATGGTCTTAAATTGTTAACATATAAGTTTCAACAACAATAAATGTTATTTTGATGTATTCCAACCTAAATAAAAATACCCAGTGTGGCATAATTATTTATTGATGAAAGAAGGGAGGAAAGAACAAAAATGACAATATTACTAAAAAGACTAACGGACTCCCACAGTGCAAAAAATTTCTTTTCATGATCAAGAGACTTTCACTCCAAATGTCCTACAGCTTTCTGCCCTATTAAAATTACCAAAATTGGAACCCATTACAAGCCAGTAATATCTGATAATGTCTCAGTATATTAAGTTTTCATCACAATCAATACAGCAAAATATTTAATCAAGGCTATCAATAATACCATCAAGGATGCTATTTGAGGCTACTGTAAAATATAAAAGTGTTAGTGGGAAGAAACAATGGGAAAAATCATGGTGCATCATTTGTAATATTACCAAAAGTCCTTTAAAAACCTGCACTTTAGGGCACCTGGGTGGCTCAGTCAGTTAAGCGTCTGCCTTCAGCTCAGGTCATGATCTCAGGGCCCTGGGATAGAGCCCTGCATCGGGCTCTCTGCTCAGCAGGGAGTCGGCTTCTGCCCTCTCCGTCTGTGTTCTCTCTCTCAAATAAATAAAATCTTTAAAAAATAAAATAAAATAAAAACCTGCACTTTGATGGTTAATTAGTTAAAGCCAAACCTATTAAGTTTCAAAAATTATTTCAACAAAAAACTAAACTTGCTCTAAAACCAAATATTAATTAAAAACTTTAAAAACTAAACAGTGATATCATTATGGTCAAACAATACAACAAAACCCCTATTTTTTACTTATAACTCATTCAATAAATATCATGTATGATATATACTGGTAATACCAGGAAGTTTTTAATAGTCAATGTTGAAAAACTTAAAAATCTAGCTAATAAAAAAATGAGTAAGTGGAGCACCAATATTTAAGTGAGAGAGAGGAAAAAAATGAAGGCAACTCTAGTCCATGATAGGCTACATAAATAGTTATCAACATGAAAATAAATTGCTGAGATTATACAATTAGAGATTCTTCTGGCTGTTATAGTCACATACTCCGATCTCTCTGCTATCCCTCAACAATACCACCTATCTACTAGGATTCTCTAAGAGTTCTATATGGTACAGACACCTTATAATTTCTCCATGGCAACCTGAAGTGACCCAAAGAGTCAGATTATTTTAAAAGGGTAGGAACAGGGGTGCCTGGGTGGCTCAGTTGGTTAACGACTGCCTTTGTCTCAGGTCATGATCCCAGCGTCCTGGGACCGAGTCCTGCACTGGACTCCTTGCTTAGCAGGGAGCCTGCTTCTCCCTCTCCCTTTGCTCCTCCCCCTGCTTGTGCTCTCTCTCTTTCTCTCTCTGTCAAATAAATAAATAAAATCTTAAAAAAAAAAAAAAAGAGGGTAGGAATATTTGATTCTGACACGCTATTACAAAACTTAACCACAATGGAGACAAAGTGAATCAAGAAATGGATAATAATCTCTTCACACCTACTGAGAGCCAGGTTTTACATACATGCTTTCTTTTTAATTCTCACAAATGCACTTTGCAATAGGTATTGTGAGCTCCATTCTTCTAAAGAATCAGAAGCTTAAATGAGTCAAACAAAATACCCACGGTCACACAGCTAGTAAGTGGCAAGACTGTCTGATCTGAATACTCCTGATTCTTTAGCCAGTCTCTCTGAAAGTCTTTGTATTTGGCCCACTTTTCAAAAAAGGGTTTTAGGAAACTTACACATTAAAAACAATTTAAGAAAGCACTCAGGCATACTCACATACAAAATGAAATGAAGCTGTCTAGTGGCGGTAACTAAATGTAGACATTTGAGATTAAATATTTATATTTAAAGTAAATTTAAGTCCCTAGAACAAAAGTCTCCAAGTACGAAGGTGTGGCCGGGACGTTTCAGGCCCGTACCTCGTGCTATATAAAGCAGCGAGTGTTATATACAACTGTACTGGGTATAACAGTTAATAGCTTCGAATCCTGCCTTAAAACAAACCCGCAGACATCTCTTCTAATCCTGCTTACCTCAAATATAACTACTCTAAAGGAAAACGAGGGTCCGGTCAAAGAAATAACACGGAGTTTTTCACGAGATGAGAGTAGCAAAGTCTTCCAGCTCCTTCAAACTCCACATGATGAAAATTCACTACGAGATGCCTCATGTTCTAGAGGTAGAACTAAGACATGGATGAGCAATAATAATCGATCATTCAGAAAATATTTAACCTAAACCATAAGAAGATACTATGCCTACACATAAAGATATATCAACACAGGGAAACTGTAATATAGCTGGAGGCACAAATATACAGTCAATTAAGAATGCATAATAATAGGGGCGCCTGGGTGGCTCAGTCGTTAAGCGTCTGCCTTCGGCTCAGGTCATGATCCCAGGGTCCTGGGATCAAGCCCCGCATCGGGCTCCCTGCTCGGCGGGAGGCCTGCTTCTCCCTCTCCCACTCCCCCTGCTTGTGTTCTCTCTCTCGCTGTGTCTCTCTCTGTCAAATAAATAAATAAAATCTTTAAAAAAAAAAAAAGAATGCATAATAATATAAGTGTGAAATAATGTAAGTGTTAAACGGGAATCAGTGTAGGAAGGGCTCCTGAATTCGTAGGAGGGGAAGACCCCTCCTCCTGCCTTGTCAGGCAGCTTCATGGAAGAACTAGACGTGCAAGTAAAAAGGAGGTACGTTAATGGAAGGAAAATTATTACATCTTAATTAATAGTTTTCACAGCCACATTACTGTCAAAAGCTAAATTCGAAAGCTGGAAAAACAAAAAGCTTTTTTTTCTAGAATCATGAGATTTAAAAATCCTAAAGACTTAAGTTCTAATATTCCTAAGGAAATTAATTTAAACTACAAAAGCAAGTCACATATTCTATATGGCAATGAAGAGAACAACGTATTTATATTTCAGTAACAGACAAGAGTTAATTTGCAGGTCTGCCCCTTATACTTCGTATGTAGTAACCATGGGCAAATTGTTTAACCTATCCTGTTCATTCATCTATAAAATGTGGGTGACAATACTAACCCAGGAAGCTTTATGATTCAATTAGATAATGTATGGGGGGAATGACAGGTGCTAATTTTATTATCTAAATTCTTTAAAATCAAATTCTTAGCCTAAATTAAATAAGCTTTTCTGCTTTTTGTATCTAAAAACTTTCTTTGAAAGACTTTAATCTTTAATAATGAATTGGGTCTGTTATTTAAATATAGTAAACATGGTTAGTATTTTCAAAATCCTTTAACCAGTTTTTTTTTTAGTACCTACCCAGAAGTACTAATTCTAAGGAATTGGTGGTGATTCCTAGTATCATCCTACCACCTTTCTTAAACAATTTTCTATTCTCTTTTCCTACTTATTCTAATACTAATTAAGTATTTACTAATCTATTACCTGTCTATTCAGGTCACCAATATGTTGCTGGTGATATGTACAACTGAAGAAACACTAATATTAAAGCAAATATGTTCTCTTCACTCCTCAACTTCTATATTACCTGCCCAAAGAATACTGTCATAAATACCAATATTTGGGGCGCCTGGGTGGCTCAGTTGGTTAAGCGACTGCCTTTGGCTCAGGTCATGATCCTGGAGTCCCTGGATCGAGTCCCGCATCGGGCTCCCTGCTCGGCAGGGAGCCTGCTTCTCCCTCTGACCCTCCCCCCTCTCATGTGCTCTCTCTCTCTCATTCTCTCTGTCTCAAATAAATAAAATCTTTAAAAAAAAAAATAAATAAATAAATACCAATATTTTTCATTTACTTTCACTCTTCTTTTCCCCTTCTTCAGTGTTTAGCCTCATACACTGGCTGCTTCTAGTGAAAATTGTTCTTTTGATGAACAAGTATTTTATTTCACAGAAAGTTTAACCTTCTGAAATTTAGGTACTTTTCATAAATTTAAAAATAATTATGAAGTACTCCACAAAATGTAGAGCAATAATGAGTCAATGTCCGATTAATTCACTTAATCTGCATTTTCTTTGTTTTTTGGAGTTTTTTTCTTGTCCAAATGTGAAATGGCACAAACACAAGACTACGAAGAAGGGGCTGAGGAAAGGCTAAGAAGTGCCTGAATCTCCAAAAGTTGACCACAATGCTCACCTGCAAGGAAAGGGGGGCTCGGGTGAACAAACAACTCATGACCAGCCATGTTGAGGGATGTTGAGACATAAAATGGGTAGAGGAACATAATCTTTTTATACATTGCTGTTTCTGATGTATGCTTAATGGATAAGCTAATTATATACTTCATAGTCATACAATAGTCATAAAAATTAAATATAAAGAGCACTTAATGTAAGTTTGCAAATATTAGTTACTTAATGTCTGCTGAAGGGAAGAGGGAGGGAGAAAAGGAAGAAAAAACAGAATTCAACTATCATCTCAAAGTCTTTATGGTATCCACTAGCAGAAATACTATATTCAAAAAAGTGTGTGTACCTTAAAGAAACTGCGTAATCTACTTACTCATTAAGTGTTTCTAAACAATCCTTTTGATGGTATTCAAAAAATAAAGTTAATTACCTATTGTATCCGTTCAATAAGATGAAATATTAACTTTGTAAATGACGTGGATTTTACATGTGTCAAGCAATATGAAGAAATGAAGTCAGAGGGAAAAAAGGCTCCTGGACTGTGGTGTCCACTTGCCGACTTTTCTGTATTAGTACATTTCATTGCAATCCATTACCAACTACTAAATTAGAAGCATCAAGAGATGTTTTCTTGCTACCATGGAAATGCAGAATATATTAATTAATTAGGGCTGGGATGAAAAGAAAAGAGAATGGTGTCTACCTTCTCCAGGAAATAGTTCCTTTCAGTAGTTTTCTTATCCACTGAACAAACACCCCATGTTTTTAAATCTCCAGTCATTTGCCATTTAAACCTTCTTCCCCACCCCCCATTCAAGACATTAGCACCTGCATATGACTTTTTGAATTCTGGATTTCATAAATTGGTTTCACATTGAATCATTACTGTGAACCCCTAATTTTATACTACTCATTATTTCTTTTTTTTTTTTTTAGATTTTTTTTTTTTTTTATTTGTCAGAGAGAGAGAGTGAGCACAAGCAGGGGGAGCAGCAGAGGGAGAAGGAGTAGCAGACTTCCCGCTGAGCAGGGAGTCCGATGTGGGACTCGATCCCAGGACCCTGGGATCATGACCTGAGCCAAAGGCAGACGCTTAACGACTGAGCCACCCAGGCGTCCCTACTCATTATTTCTTAAGTATAATCAGTTTAAGAGTTATTTGTAATCATTATAAGAAAACTACTATTACTATAGTGCTCTTCTCTAAGAGGGGGTTTATAAACAAATTCTTGATTGAAGGTTTCCAAACACCAAAGCTATTATAAATCAAGGTAATAAGAACACGTCCTCAGAAAGGCATGAATGGAATATAATGTAAATTAATCTGTCATATTATTATTAGCTTGAACAACAAATATGTTAATAGAAAGCCCACTGGTCTGTACAAAATCTAGGGTGGAAAAAAAAGCCACAGAGAAAGAGGTGTCAATGCGTCTCTGCCAATTTAAAGGGAAAGAACTCCTCTACAAACCAGTGAAAAACTACCTGATTTGGTAAATTTCCCTCTATATTGGAAATAAACAGATGGAAAATGAATGGCTATCAATCACCAACTATATTCCAGGTATACTACTAACTCCCTTTGTACTACAGGTTCAGCAAGCAACTTTCCACGAGGGTGCGTGGGTTGAAGGAGACACAGAACAAAAAACCCCAAAACACTAACCAACTAAACTGAGCAATTTGATCCACGTGGCACTTAACCCTACTCCTTTACACAAGGCATTGCGGTTCTTCCTCCATCTGCTCTTGGCTGGGTTAGCGGAAATCAGCACCCCCAAACCTAACCAACTCAGTAAAAACCGGAGAATAAAGTCAACTTTATAGCCTTGAAAATTGAGGCCAGCACCTAGAGTTTAGTGACCCCACTAAAATCACACCATCCAATGAGGTGCTGTTTGAAAAGCCATTCTACACCTTCTCTTAAATGTCAATCTTCTCAATCTCTATTCAAAAATATTTTTTTCTTGGGGCACATGGGGGGGGGCTCAGTCGGTTAAGCATCTGCCTTCGGCTCAGGTCATGATCTCAGGGTCCTGGGATGGAGCCCTGCATCAGGCTCCCTGCTCCGCGGAGAGCATGCTTCTCCCTCTGCCACTCCCCCTGCTTGTGCTCTCTCAACTCTGTCAAATAAATAAAATCTTAAAAAAAATGTTTTTTTTCTTTAGTTGTGATCATAGCAGGTACCTCCCTTCTCCTCTGGGCTTTTCTTTTTTTTTTTTTTACACCACCACCACCCCCCAATTTTTTTTTATTCCTAACAACTTAAAATAATAGAATTTATGTGGAGTTTCACATTTGGCAAAGCACTTCCTTTTTTTTTTTTTTTTTTTTTTAAAGATTTTATTTATTTGACAGAGAGAGATACAGTGAGAGAGGGAACACAAGCAGGGGGAGTGGGAGAGGGAGAAGCAGGCCTCCCGCGGGGCAGGGAGCCCGATGCGGGGCTCGATCCCAGGACCCTGAGATCATGACCTGAGCCAAAGGCAGACGCTTAACGACTGAGCCACCCAGGCGCCCCGCAAAGCACTTCCACATTATCATCTCACTTGATGCCTAGGACCATCTTCTGAAACTGGTCCTGCCTGTTTTCATATAAGGGAAACAATGACCCAACAACAGGTTACATGCAGAGATTCAACGTATGGGTTAGACCAGCAGTTCTCAACTGGGGACAGTTCTTCCTACCCTCAACAACAGTGGAGAAATCTGACACCATCTGAAGGAATTCTGTTTGTCACACTGGGGACAGATCTGCCACTGGCATCAGGTGGGTACAGGCCAGAGATGTTGCTAATTATCCCACAATGCACAAGACAGCTCACTACAACAAAGAATTATCTAGCCTATACAGCAACGTGGCCAAGGCTGAGAAACCCTGAGTTAGGAGGAGTGAAATGAAGCTTGTCCCTGCCATGGACTAGCTCAGAAAATTTATTTAACATCTCTCCATTTCAGTTCCCTCATTTGTATAAAAGGGAATAAACTTAATTTTTAAATTTAGGTAAGATTTGCTCCTTTTGATGTACAGTTCTATGGATTTTGACAAATGCAGTCATGTAACCACCACCACCACAATCAAGATGCAGAACACTTCCATCACCATGGAGTCTTCCCTCATGCTGTCCATTTGAGTCAAACCACAACCCTACAACTAGGGACTTGGTGTTCACCATCCCTATACTTTTACCTTCTCTGTGTCATATAAATGTAATCACATATACCTAATTTTTGAGGCTGGTTTATTCACTTACCACACTTGAGATTCGTATCTGTTGCTGCATGTATCAGTACTTCATTCTTTCTTATTGAAGAGTAGTATTCCATTATAGATGTACCACAGTTCACTTATCCATTTGCCATTTGAAGGCATTTCAATTTTTACCAGTTTTTGGTGATTATGAACAAAGGTGCTATACACATTTGCATAAAGATTTTTATGTGAACATTAAGTTTTTATTCCCTTTGTGTAAATATCTAGTACTGGGACTGCTGGGTTGTATAGTAAGTGTATGTTTAAATTAGAATGAACTATCAAGCTGCTTTCCAAAGTGGTTATATATAATGTTACATTTACAACCGCAATGTATGAGTCCCAGATGCACCCCATACTCACTTGAACTAGGTACTGTCAGATTTCTGATGTTAGCTGTTCTAATAGGTATATAATGGTATCCAGTGTGGGTTTAATTTTTATTTTTCTAATAATGATATTGAGCATCTTTTTAAGTTAATAATTATTTTTAGGGCAGTTTTAGGTTTACTGAAAAATTGGGCAGAATGTATACAGTTCCCATATGCCCCCCACTTTCATCTACTCTCCTATCTCTTCCCACCTATTATTGGCAGATTAGTGTGGTACATTTGTTACAATCGATGTGCCAATATTCATTTGCTATTATTGACTAACGTCCATAGTTTACATTAGGGTTCACTTTTTGTGTTGTACACTGAGTTTTAACAAACGTACAATGATATGTATTCACCATTACTAGAACCACACAGCCCTAAAAATCCCCTGTGCCTCATCTATTCATTCTTCCCTTTATCCCCCCAAAATCCTGGCAACCACTAATCCTTTTACCATACCCAAAGCTTTTCCCTTTCCAGTATGTTATATAGTTGGAATCATACAGTATGTAGCCTTCTCAGATTGGTTTCTTTCACTCAGTAATATACATTTAAGGTTCCACCACAGTTTTCTGACGGTTTTTTTGCTTGCTTGTTTGTTGTTTGTAGCTTGATAGCTCATTTCTTTTTAGCACTGAATAATATGCTTGGATTGTATGGATGTACCAGTTTATCCATTCCCTTATTGAAGGACATCTCTGGAAATTTTCCTTCTTTTGAAGCTACTTCATCTAATATTAATATAGACACTCAATTTTCTTTTACTTAGCATTGTATGATATATTTTCTCAGCCTTTTAACTTCTAACCTGTCTTTACCATTAATATTTAAAGTCACTTTCTGGTAAAGAGTACACTGTTAGATTTAAAAACAAAAAAACCTAACAATCTGTATCTTTTAATTGCAATGTTTAGACCATTTATATTTAATATAATTATGTAATTGGCACATTGTTTTCTGTTTGTACCCTTTGCTTTTGTTCTTCTGTTCCTCTTCACTATCTTGTTTTGGATTTTTTAAAAATTTTTTCAATATTCCATTTAATTTAATGATTAGGTCATTTGACAGTGTCACTGTATTAACTTTCTAGTGCTTGCTCTAGAGATTATAATACACATCCCCAACTTTCAGTCTACTTAGAATATCTTAACACATTCAGTAAAATACAGTCTGTTCACAACAATAAAGATCACTTTACCTCCCTGTTTGTTACAGATGTCATATATATTACAACTACATATACTGAAAAACCATCGGGCAGTGTCATAAATTTTGCTTTCAACATCATACACACATTAAAGAACTTTAGAGGAGAAAAACTATTATATTTACACACTTATTTCAATGCAACTATTTCTGTTGCTCTGCCTTCATTCCTGATGTTCTAGGCTTCCTTTTGGTACCATTTCCCTTCAGTCTGAAAAAAAGTTCCTTTAGTATTTTAGAGCAAGGCTGCTAGACATGAATACTCGTAGTTTTCCTTTACTGAGAAAGCCTTTCTTTGCCTTCATTGATAAAAGAGATATTTTCATTAGGTATCAAATTCTGGGTCAATTTTTTTTTCCCCCTTTTCTTTCAGCACTTTAAAGGTTTTTCTCCCACTGTCTTCTAGCCTCCATGACTTCTGATGAAAAATTCAGTCATTTGAGTCACTGATCCCCTGTGTATACTATGATTTTTTTCTTTTTTCTTCTCAGTGCTTTCAAGTTTGTTTTTTTTTTTTAATCTTGGATTTTCAGCAGTTCGATTGTAATGCATCTAAGCATGGTTTTCTTTGAATTGATACTGCTTGAAGTTCATGGAGTTTCTTAAATCTCTACGTTTATGTCTTTCACCAAATTTAAGTTTTCAACCATTATTTCTTCAATTATTTTCTTTTGTAGCCAACTCTTTCACCTCTTCTGGGATTCTGATATCACAAATTTTAGACCCTTTAGCACTGTATCATAAGTTCCTAAGGCTTTAGTTATATTTAATTTTTCTCTGATGTTCTGGATAATTTCTTTTGATCTATCTTAAATTCACTCACTTCTCTGTTATTTGTCTTCTTCTCTTAAGCCCATCCCAAAATTTTTAATTTCAGATACTGTATTTTCAGTTCTAAAAATACCCATTTGATTCTTTTTTAGAGTTTCTATTATTCTGCTGAGAACTTCTATCTTTTCACTCACGTCAAAAGTTGTTCACCTTTACCTCTTGGATCATGGTTACAAAAGCTACTTCAAATTCCTTGTCTGATAAATCCATCATCCGGATCATCTCACAGTGAGCACCTATTAATTTTTCCTTTGAGAGCTGGTCAGATTTTCCTGGTTCTTTGCATGTCAAGTAATTTGGGGGTGATATTCTGGAAATGTTGAATACTATGCTGTGAGTCTCTAGGTCCTGATAAGATCCTTTATCAAATGCTGATGATTGTTTAAGCAATCTTAGACTCAGGACACAAACTCTGCCCTGCCTTCTGTAGGAGATAATTTAATCACCAATTTTTAATCGCCAAGTTTTCATGGCCTACGTTATTTGGGTTCCTTATGGGACAGTCTGGAACCTGAATGGTAGTTCATACTATGGTTCAGTTCTTAAAACCTTGCTATGCCACTTTATGTTTCATCTGTGCATGTGCAGCTTTAGGGGTGAGCTTGAGACTTGTATCAATTTATACACACATTAGGGGACCACCTTTTTCAGCTCTCTCCTAACACTTCCCTGATACTCTCTGGCTCCCAGAGAGTCCCCTTTTTCCAATCTGTTGTCCAGAAGTTCAGGATTTCTCTCAGAACTTTAATATTCTACACTGTCATGCAGTTCCACTTATTTGGAACAAGAGAAACAAGAGAAAAATCACAGTGATTCTCCCCCACGCTCTCTAGACCCCAGGGACCCCTTTCCTCGTTCCTCTGTAGAGAGAGTGGGCTCTAGCTCAGTGTCTTGGCACATCATTACCACCACCACTGCAGCTGTGCAGCTTTGCTACTGGGGCTGGTCTGAAGGCAGGGTATCCTTCCACACCTCTAGCTCACAGCAAGTCCTTTTGCTCAGTCCTCTGGTTAGAAAGAAAAGAATTCTCCTGGAGTTTCTTTGCCATTGGTGTTCACAAGTCAAAACCAGAAGATTGAGGTAAAAAACAAACCATAAATCACTGCCCTATCAGTTAGTCTTCAAATTTTGACTTCCTTTCCTAACCTGCCTGCCACCATTTACTTTTCAGAATATTCAGCTACATTTTGCATTAGTTCCAGAATTTTCAGCTGCAATCAGTCAAGAAACAGACTATAGAGGAGTTACTACTCCATTTTAACCAGCATGAGATAACACTCATCCCATTTTTAAATGCAACTGTTTTCCTTTACAGCATGTAGTATAGATACAAATATGGACTGAGAGGCAGTAAAAAGCATTCCAATAATATCAATAACAGTTAAATGCTCAGAACATTGGATACTGTATCAGATGCTCTTTAATGGATATACTTAAATGTTTCTAATTAAAGATGAAGTGAACATCTGTCAAGGTAACAGCACAACACTAATCTATTCTAAGATACTGTAAAAATAACCAACAGGAAACTCCAAATCTGGATCGTGCTTTCTTCTCCATCATGAATACTTACAAATACTTCAAAACTACTTGCACCAGGCTCTCAAGTACTGACCAGTGTGTTCTATCCAGCAATAACTACTTTGAAACTGTGTCAGTTGGCTCAGAATTGTGTGGCTTATGAAAACACAAAACCACTTTTCAATGCAACAGTTTTCCATTAAAAAAAAAAAAAACCTCATTCAAAGAGTAAACTCTTCGGCTTCAACAAGATGCCTTAAATAACAAGAAACACACAAATAGCCAGCAAGGCAAGCTTGCACACAGGGCCGGCTCAAATAACAAGATTCAACCCAAGTCAGGTCATTTGACTGAAGAGCTATCCAGAACTGAGCACCAATTCTCAACGGAGGGAAAGAGCAGTCTATGAAAAGTTAAAATGTGTTAGGGTGAGTATAAAGAGACACACTACAGGATAGCACTGGACTTCTAACTACATGTTAGAATCAACTTCTATTTAGCAGCTTTTAATTTTACGACACTAGGATTGATCTCTGTCTCCTCTTCAGGCCCGACACTCAGTGTTTATGTCCACTTCACACTGAGGCAGGGGCCTGAGTAGGTGGGAGATCATCTCAGTACTCCTTTTTGTTCCCTCTCCCCTGGTCAATTAGGTGCCTAAGGTAAAGAAAAACTACCCAGAATCTAATACAACTCTCTTGCTTTACATAAGGGAAAACAAGTTCAGAGGGGTCAGGTGACTTGTCCAAAATCACGTATTGAAGTAAAACACAAAAGCAAGACCGTAACACAGGATCTCTACTTTCACATCCCAGAGTCCTTTATATGAGTCCAGGCTGCCTCCCAAGCCAACCAAAAGCTGGGAACCCCTGCAGAGACAGCACCTGGGAGGTGCCGGTCCAGGCGCCCATAAAGGGACTGGTGGTTAAAATGCAAGGGCCTAGGAGGGGGATTTTTTTTTTAAGATTTTATTTATTTATTTGACACAGAGAGAGAAACGGTGAGAGAGGGAACACAAGCAGGGGGAGCAGGAGAGGGAGAAGCAGACTCCCAGCTGAGCAGGGAGCCCGATGCGGGGCTCGATCCCAGGACCCTGGGATCATGGCCTGAGCTGAAGGTAGATGCTTAATGACTGAGCCACCCAGGCGCCCAGAGGTGGATTTTTTTTTAATCTCCCTGTTCCCACCTCATATCACCTTTCTGAAAAACAGCTTCACTTGAATCCATTTATAAAAATAAATAAATATAAACTCATGTTGCTGCGATAAAATAACATGAGCTCCTTTCCCAGCTGGCAGTCACCAGTGACTGTGCAAAATTAAAGCTGAACGGAGGAACAGGACAGGCCCTCAAACAAGAAGTTACAGGTCAAGTCTTACGTTTCATCCCTACGGGTAAGAGAGATTTTCTTTTTCCCCACTGGTTAAAAACACCACAGGCTTTTCCTTAATCCATCAACAGCAGAAGGTATTCCAGACAATTCAGTCTTAAAAGCTAAATTGTGAGAAGCTAAGAGGAAGGAACAAAAGATGCTGTGTTGTCTCTTGTCCACAAGCAGAAAGACCTGTGACAAGAACGGGGCATTCTGAAGTGCCAGAACCCAACTGATGGGCGGCAGTGTGATGAGCGGTACCTCCACAGCCAAGGACAGATCCTGGTTGATGCCTTTGACCTAACACTGCAGTACATTTAAGGAGACACCTCCAAATTGAGGGAATGACCTGTCAGGCTAGACTTCTTTCATGCAGTTACCAAAGGCCAGTCCTGGGACGTAAGTTTCACTATCTCATCCCAAGAGGCATAATTAGACATTGAGATAGAACGTCACAACCAATTCTAGAAATGCAGCACCTTGCACTGCCACCTTACCTCTGACAGTGGAGGTGGAGAGTATGTATCCAATCCTCAGACTGGTTTCACCAGACACTAGGCTGTTTGCTCTGGTTACTGGGGGTACACACACACACACACACACACACACACACACACACACACACACACCCCCCCCCCTCCTCAAACTTCCACATCCACACTACCACCTTTGGCTGTGGTTCCATTCAGAAAGGATACCCTCAAAGACATAAAGGCAAACAGGAAATTATTTTTTGAAAATAAAGGCTAATCATCTAAATAGCTCTCCAAAGGCCTTCTGATCATCAGTGCTAAGACTCTGAAACCACTGCTCAAGAGTGTAACTTGAGTTTTACTCGAGTGTAACAGGTCTATAGTATTTACTAAATCTCTTACCCTTTCTTTCCTTCTCTTTCATTCTTCAGAACTTAAATGGCCATATTACTTGCATAATACTTTAGAATATCAGAACAATTTAACCTTTAAATAAAAAAAAAACAAAAAAACAAAAAACCTTTTTAGATCCATGTGGCCTTAAAATAACCTTTTTCCCTAAAAGAAAGTTAGCTCCAGGAGAAAAATTTCCACACATTTGTCTTTCCTTCTGTTCCTTCTCCTTCTAATGCTCTCATTCATTTATTCTACAAGCATTTACTAAATGTCTACTATGTGCCAGGACCTGGATGGAGTCTGGGATGGATAATAATAAAACATTGACCTTGTCCTTAAGGAACTCCTATCTCATAAGTGAGCAGAGTAAGCTAACACTACTAGACATTTATATATACTACTTACCCTTACATAACGCTTCTTAATTTAATACTCATAAACCCAGTATGAAGGGGGCAATATTTTCCCCATAATCAAAGCTGAGAAACGTAGGGCTCAGAGGGGTAATTTATATCAGTTCACAAAACAATTCACATCACAATCAGTATAAATATCCTTTACACTATTCCACTGAGGCTGAACCATGGTAGATACATTAAAATTAAAAGCAATGAAAGTAATAGCTAACATTTACTATCTGCAAGGCACTGTTATAAAAGCTTTGTACAATTTGCCTCTTTTACTTTTCAAGCCAACTCCATGAGACAGTTACTCTTGTCACCATCTTGGAGGAACATGGTGCAATGGTTAAGGGACCAGACTCTGGGGTTAAACCACTGGGTTCGAATCTTACCTCCACGACTTACTAGATGTATGTCCTTCATGTAGTTATTCAATCTCCCAGTGTCTAAGATCCCATTTGCGAAATGAAAAATAACATTACTGTACGGTATGAAAATTAAATGAGTTAATACATTAGAATGCAATGCCCAGGGGAAGACATTATTCCAGGAAGAGGAAAGAGCTCAAGTTGGATGAATCAGACTACATGATTCCACTTACATGAGGTCTCCAAAATAGTCAAATACATAGATGTAGAGAGTAGAATGGTGGCTGCCTGGGGTTGTGGCAGGAGAGGGTGCAGGGAATAGGGAGCTGCTATTCATTGGGCATAAAGTTTCAGTTACCCACAATCAGTAAGTTCTCGAGACCTGCTGTACAATACTGTACATTTAGTTATCAATACTGTCCCATGCACTTAAAAATTTAAGAGAGTAGATCTCATGTCAAGGGCTTTGATCAAGATAATAAAGTTTAAAAAATACATAAATAAATATGGCAAAGAATATTACAACCTCTTCCTAACCTTCCAAGTTTTTCCTTGCATTGTACTTTACTAAATTTTTCTATGAATGAAGGAATAAAGGGAAGGAGGGAAAAAGCCCCTCATTTTTTAATGGCCTGAAATTATGTTTAATCTATTCAGTAAAAAAAAAAAAAAAAAATCAGGGGTATAACATTTCTTTTAGGACATGAAGCACAAAAGGGGAACAGTTAAAGATACTAAGTCCCAAAGTGTAGGCAGTTCTTACTCAAAACACACACACACACACACACACACACACACCTGCTTCATAGGACTTAAAATACCAAAACTGAAAAAGATGGCATTTAAACACTGTCTTTACTAAATCACTTTATTTTAAAACTGTTCTCCTTCTGACTGACCTTGACATCACACAATAAAAGGAGTTACAAATTAGAAGTCACTGCACCTGACTAGTTATTCACCTGTTCAAGGAGAAAAATCACAAATTCTTCAAAATACCTTTTTGAACCCAATAATCAACAACGGTTGCCTTTTAAGGAAAGTCTTAACTAAACAGCTATCACAGCTCCAGAAGTTCTGTATGGGTGGGCCTTGAGGGTATTAATTTGTCTGGAGAAGAGATAGGGGTCTCGTCTGGAAGTAGTGTTGACAGGGCCAAGTATATCTATATTGAAGAAATCCTAACAATGCTTTTACTCACACTTCCCATTAGGATTGAGAACCACCAAGCTTTTTATTAAAAAATAAAGACAACAAAGTGTGTTGAGGGTTAGGAAGGAAGATGAAGATGAGGGGATGGGGAGAGGGGTGGGAACCTAAGCTCCAGGAAAGGCACATGAACCAACTGGCTTTTGTTTTCCTAAGAATTCCTTTGGTGAAATATTTTTTTAACAATGACAAGAGTGAAGATGAACGTTTATCCTAGCATCATAAAATGTGCAGTACAATGCCTGCACCTACTGGTTTTGAGAGTCCATTAATCTCTGAATATCTGATCTAAATAACTCAATTACAACTGGAGTAAGTGTGAAATAATTTCTAGTTTGCAGAAATTGGTGAATTTACCAAAAAAGTGTTTAGGAGCACAAGATTATTTGCAAGTCAATCACCTCAAGAACACTAAATAATTTGTTTTCTTGAGAGGATTCATGCCAGCGGCAGAATGAATCATTTCACGAGTCAAGAGAGAACTGAGGCACTAGAGAGGGTGCCGGAGACATGTGGCTGGCTTCCAGAGCTGCTTCATATTTTACAGATTATCAGAACATAAAATAATGTCCTTAATTTCATAAAGAGAGACTCAAACTACATTCAAGAAAAGTAAATTTTATAATTTAAAAGGAGCCAAAAGTAATAAAATAAAATGACTCAGGTGTTGTCAGTGAGTCAAACCAACGTTTGCTAAACACTAATAGGACACTGCCCCGTTGAAGATTTCTCCTTCCACCCCTGGACAGGTGTCTCTGTACCGTATGTTGACTGCCTGCTCACAGAGATTGGACATTCACTGGAGGAGTCTCCCTCCCTGTTGGCTAGATCTAAGTGTGGGTTAAAAGAAATAATGCAAACATATTTATGTAAAAGATGAACATATAAACATATTATCTGCTATTTTTAATTTTTCTTGATTTTCAAGAGCATTCTAGTATCTCGAAAATACTTTGAATACTAACTCTGTTATCAAGCCTAACAGCCACTTAGCTTGCTCTGGGCTCCCCAGATTTGATAAGCAAGGAGCATTTAGGCATGAGCTCTAGGTTGCACCCCACTGGAGACCTCTTTCTGGACCTACTCTTCAATCCTAACAGAGCATCCAACTAAGTCATGTCTTTTTTTTCTCTGCCAGACTTCAGACATTACTTGTTGTCTTTATCCCCCATGGAATTAACACAGTTTGTTTTGTTTACCACCTAGTACAAAGTAGATATTCTATTAAATATGTTAAATGAAAGAAGAGTATGTCAAATTCCTTACCTGCAGAATTTCCCTAATCTACCAACTCAGCAATGCTTTAAAGAAAAAAAAAATGAGGTTTAATAAGACATATGCCTAAGTGAACCCCCCAAAAAAGCTCCTAGTAAATATCAGACTCTTCTAAATGCTTCCAAATCTTAACTTTAATAGTTTATAATTTTGCTAGAAATCAATGTCACGTCTGTTGATCTATAATTCCCAGAATTCATTCCCTTTTGAACAATTAAGGCATTGTTTGTCTATTATGTCTTATCTCTGGATACCTCATCTTCATGACTCTCTTAGTAATAAAAAAGAAAAAAATTACTGACAGTGGCTTTGAGTTCACGTCTACAAATTCCTTTAATCCAAGCTGGATTAAGTCTGCTAGTTATTCACTTAAAGCAAATAAATTTAACTATTAACCAAAGCAGTAGCTATCTATATGCAAAGCTTTAATGCTTATTAATAACTACCATTCTGAATGCTTAATACATCTAAATATTTGAAAATGGGTGTTATATTTAGA
This sequence comes from Halichoerus grypus, assembly GCF_964656455.1. Classification (NCBI taxonomy): domain Eukaryota; kingdom Metazoa; phylum Chordata; class Mammalia; order Carnivora; family Phocidae; genus Halichoerus; species Halichoerus grypus. The sequence continues at coordinate 107,595,601 of NC_135717.1, forward strand.
AAAATATAATTTTGAAAATGCTCCAGAACATAATGATCTCTTACACAAATGAAGATTAAGTAAATGACTGTGTAATTACCAAATGAATATCACAAAATTATGTGTTTCTTTACATTCATGGTTTTCTTAATTAGGTTAAGGAGCTCATTTTTTAAAAATGAATTCTTCCTCAACCTCAACATCTGTTCTTTCACAAGAAATAATGACGTTTACATTTGCAGCTACTTTACATTACCTTATGAAAAAGCAAATGAAATTACTGCCACACAATCTTTACTAAGACATTCCTGGTAGAGAGGTATACATGTAGAAACTTGGTATTATATCAGATAAGGCCCCTTAATTCCACTTTATGTATCATACTTTGTGCAGTAAGTTAAATATTGACAAGACATATTCATTCGTAAGAGTATCATTAGATTCTTTAGAGTTTACTTATGTTGACATTATTAAAGTACCACTCATTTGTTCCTATTTATTTCACAGGAGGAGCTGGAAATAGGATCTAAAAATAAAAGTGTATTGTTAGAATCCTGAGTTTTGTATACTATAACAAAAGCCTGACCTGCAATTAAAGTTAAAATTGGCCAACTAACGACAACAAAGAGTAGCAGCATGTCATAAATTTGATGGAGTAACTTCTATTGCTTTCTGTCCAGTCCTATATTTCAAGGTTCAAATCACACTATGAAAATTTCATATTTTCTCTCTCCATTTAGCCAGGATCTATGGATGTAAAACTAGGTAACTCGTCCATCTGCTCTCATACTACCATGCAAATTATAGCCCTACAGAAGGTTTTCCTTACTAACGTGCCAGGAAAACCTATTCAGTATAGTCTGCTCACCAATTTAAGATGTTGATGTCTGTCTACAATAGAGGTAAACTGGGTGTAAAAATTCACTCAGTCAAACACAGGTTTCCAGCACTCGATCTGGTAGGCTACAGGGATTTTAAAAAAGGGTGGGCAGAAGACCAGTCTCTGTACCTTTCAAACTTAGAGTATGATAGAGAACAGAACCATATGAAAACACAATTACAACAAGAACATTAATAGCTAATATTTACTGAACATTTACCAAGCACTAGGAACTACACTAAGCTTTTTTTTTTTTTTAAAGATTTTATTTATTTATTTGACAGAACGAGACACAGCGAGAGAGGGAACACAAGCAGGGGGAGTGGGAGAGGGAGAAGCAGGCTTCCTGCTGAGCAGGGAGCCCCATGCGGGGCTCGATCCCAGGACCCCGGGATCATGACCTCAGCTGAAGGCGCTTAAGGACTGAGCCCCCAGGCGCCCCTACACTAAACTTTTAACAGAAAGTACTTAGCAACTGACCCACCTAAGAACCCTATGAAGTTCCTTGCAAAGCCTGAGTTGCTAGTTCCAGGCAGACTTTATCTGTACCACGGGGCCTTGCGTATTTTCCTATAGAAAAACACCTCACTCAATGATAGGTAAATACCATACCTGTTAATAGAAGTGGTATAGAGAAAGGTGTAATAAAGTATGTCTGGGATAACAAAAATGGTTTCACGTGTAGCAAGAGTTAAAGGGGTGTACAAGATTAAAAATTTCATAGAATGGTAAACAGGAAAATCTGGCTGAAGCCAGGTATTCATAGCACAATTTGATATTTTGTTTAATTGTTACCACAGTTTGGACCAGTGATCATGCCACTTCATTGCTATGAAGAGTCACAAGCTGGCTTTGCTTGAATCATAGCCCCACTTTTCATATCCAGAATTACACCAAAATAACATTGAAGGATCAGAGCAACGTCAAGATCATGATACCTATTTTTAAAATTCCATACATTTAATACCGTCTTTCAAAACTTATCACACAGTACACTTGCCTATATGTTTTCTCCCTTAAACTTACAACCAGATCCATAATGGAAAACAAAGTGGCTTTTATTTCTTTAAATCCTAAACTACCAGGATTTCACTCTGTTACAGAACATGAAATGCGGACTGAGGACTAAGAAAAGAGCGAGACGAGATTCAAATTCCAAACACAGCATTTTCCAGGAAAAAGATGCACTGAATTTTGAAAACTGGAATCAGAGATGACTTGAAGTTCAGGAAAAATTGATCAGGCCTCTTTACAGTAGGGGTGAAATAGGGCTCTCGAAGCCCCTGCCATTTTGCTTTAATTCCAAGCTCAACTACACAGATGCAACTAAGTCATCATCATCCCTCTTCCCACAAGCCTCCCTGCCAGGAACGAGCAGACGCTGGAGCATTGGTGACAGCAGAGAAGCACACGTACCACGTCCCAAGTTTGCACTCCGGTCGGTTCCGCCATCACGTGTCAACGTAGTTACCCTAAATGTATCCGCGAGAGTCTCTGATTATTTTTCAAACATGAGTCCACTTCCATTTTTTAGACTTGCAAGCCTGACGAAGGATTTGCTTTTGTCCCAGGTACTGAGAACAAGGTTAAGCTTAAATGTCTTAAATGGACTTAAAAATATCGATTTTTTCCCAACTACTTTAAAAAGTTTGAAACCACAGACATGAATGAGAAGTAACCCCGGAGACGGGGCGCCTGGGGGGCTCAGTTGGTTGAGCGTCTGCCTTCGGCTCAGGTCATGATCCCAGGGTCCTGGGATCGAGCCCCGCATCGGGCTCCCTGCTCAGCAGGAAGCCTGCTTCTCCCTCTCCCACTCCCCCTGCTTGTGTTCCCTCTCTCGCTGTGTCTCTCTCTGTCAAATAAATAAATAAAATCTTTAAAATTTTAATAAAAAAAAAAGAAGTACCCTAGAGAACATTTCATTAACCCCATCCACAGCACAAATTTCCTATGACATGACATCTCTGATGCATACATTAATCCAATCTCAGCTCAAAAATTACTCACCAGAGTTATACTGTTTTTTATCTACATAGCAAACATTTACTGAACAACCACTGTGTGCGAGGCACTGTACTACGCATTGGTAGAATGGGGTAAACAAAACCTGCTTCCATGGAGGTTACATTCTAGGGGAGGAAAACAAGTAACATAAATATCAGAGAAAAACTTAACAGAATAACAAAGCAAGGAGAAAAAAATAAAAAGTAAAAAAATAATCAAAAATGGGAATAAAAATAGGGTAGGAAGTACCAGGGGCGGGAGGCTGCAACTCAAGACAACCATGGAAACGTACAGATGAGGGAATGGTGTGGATATGCGGGGAATGTTTTCCCAGCAGAGGAATTAGACTGTGCAAAGGTCTGGGAGGATAACATGTGTGTTCCTGGAGGCCAGGGCAGCTCGGAGCAGGAGTAAAGTAGTAGAGAAGAAGGTCAAAGAAGGAACGGGGAGAGACCAGAATAGTGCAGGGCTGCAGGCCCCCGGCTTGTCCTGAGACAGCTGGGGAGCCACGGAGGGCAGCACTCTGACTAGCACTGAGGTGGCATGATCTCATTTATATGTTACAAGAATCACTCTGGCTGTTGAGTGCAGAAAAGAAGACAGAGGTGTCGAGGAAGTGGCAGGGTGAACAGTTAGGAGACTTGCAAGGCTCCAAGTGAGAGATGTCCTTTTAGATCAGGATGATTAAAGTGGAACTGATGAAAAATAGACCCTACTTAGAAGATAGATTCAAAGATTTTCAGGCAGATTGGATGTAGGACATGGGAAAAAGTCAAGGAGGACTCCAAGGCCTGGACTCAAACACCAAGAATGCCCTCACCTGGTATGTGGAAGATGGGGGGCAAAACAGGAAGCTGGGTGAGAAGCTGGGCTCAAGAGTCTGTAGATCAAGAAAGAGGTCTGGGCTGAAATTCTAGATAGTTGTCAGCAAACACAAGGCATTTAAGGCATGAGCCAGGTTAAAAGCAACAAAAGAGTAAATGAGAACAGAGGAGAGGAGAGCTCCAAGGATGAGCCACCAGCTCTAAGAGAGGGGCCTGCCAAAGGTAAGAGTTCTGAAAGATGAGGGAGAATCTCCAAAGGAGACTGAGAAGGAACAGCCTAAGGAAAAAGAGGGAGAGGGTGGTGTCCTTGAAACCAAAGAAAGTACCTTAGGAAGGCATGATGTAGTTTGTCCAATGCCTACAACAGGTCAAGTAGGATCAGGCCCCAAAACTGTTTCTGGGATGACACAGGGCATGGTAATCTTAACAAGAGCAACACTGGTGAAGTGGTAAGGGCAAAACCTGTCTGGAAAGGGGTCACAAAAGAATGAGAAGAGACAAACCGAAGAGAAGGAATATATGCAACCGTGTCATGTAAAGAAATGGAGGTAAACAAGACAGTAACCGAAAGATGAAGTGAGGTAGAAAGGATTTTTTTTTTAAAGAGTTGTGCATGCTTATGGGAATGATTCAGTAGAAAGGGAAAATTTATGCAATAAAAGAGGGAAGTAGCTGGAATAACAGTTTTGAACAGGAAAGAGAGATGAGCTCTCAGACATGAGTGAGAGGCTGCACTTGGCAGGAGCACGGACAGTGCATTCATGGGAATAGAAAGAAAAGCAGAGCATTTGGCAGGTGCAGGCAGGGACATCTGAGGATGCAGAGGAGATGAGGGACTTTGGGGATGTTCTCATTCTGACTGTTTCTATTTTTCCCAGTGATAAAGTAAGCAACATACTTTCTTGGGAAACATAAAATAGCAAGATCCAAGAAATGTACATCACATATCATGGAGTCTTATTAATCCATGCAAGGAGTTAAAAGTTAAGGGGAAAATACATTAAAGCAACTCTCATATGATTAGATTCTTTATAACATTTTTGTCATTTCTTAAAAACTTTATTCCATAGAATAAGAGGTAAAAATCTCACTTGGAAAAAAATTTGTTGCCAGCGTCTTTTGTTATATACGTATCTGTGTATTTTAAAACAAAAATCTGAATTCCAGGTAAAGCTATAATAATGAATAAAGGCAACAGTAACAAAATTTAAAACCCATTTTGCCACATGTTAACTACATATACAATGTTATGCCTTCTTTCAAACTCCAAGTCCAGTCATGATTTTTTATATAGTTGTTAATCAGATTCTATTCTTTGGGTTGCTTATTTGTGGATTTGTATGTATCCCAGGTGCATGTGGTTTCATGGTTTCATTTTAATGGCAATGTAATGTTCATACATAATCATTTCCTAATCACTAGGCACTCAGAGGTTTTCCCCCAACTTTTTTTTTAAGAGAGCACAGGCAAGCGGTGGGGCGGGGGGGGGGGGGGGGCGCACAGAGGGAGAGAGAGAGAATCCTCAAGAAGATTCCCACTGAGCCCCGAGCAGGGTTTGATCCCAGGACCCCTCCATCATGATCCAAGCTGAAATCAAGAGTGGCCCCTCAACCGAATGAGTCACCCAGGTGCCCCTCCCCCAGTTTTTTAAAATTACATATTGTACATCTATAAATATCTTCATGCAAAATGAGTTTCTTTTATTTCCTTATACTATAATCCCTCAAGTGAAATTTCCAGATCAAAAAATAGCAGTTTACAAATGAACTCCAAAAGCATAGACCTCACATTATTAACTTCTGTATCACAGTGTTTAATTTGGTACTAATATATGTCAGTAATTCAGAATAGGTTTGTTGAATTAATGAACAAAAGAACAAATGAATGAAACATGTTAAACATGTCAGGATATTATGTATAATATTCTCTACAAAAAATTATTCCAGGGGCACCTGGTGGCTCAATTGGTTAAGTGTCTGCCTTCGGCTCAGGTCATGATCCTGGGCTCCTGGGATCAGGGAGCCTGTTTCTCCCTTTCTCTCTGCCCCTCCACCCTGCTTGTGCTCTCTCATGTGCAAGCTGTCTCTAATTCATAAATAAAATCTTTAATGAAAATTGTAAAAATTTTAAAAAATTATTCCAATTTATTTTCCAACCAGAAAAGCTCTTCCTAGGGTACAACTAGCTGAGTTGTTTCTAATTTGCTAATTTAGTAAGTATGATGTAACCTTAATTTTCACTTCAAATTATTAACAAGGTTTAACGCTTTTCTAAGAGTTTATTTACTACTTGCATTTACTTTGCTGCTAAGCAGTCTATTTAATATGCTATGAGCATATTTTTTCCTGTTAAATAAATGTATCACAATATTTTTCCAATCTGTCACCTTGCTTTTAAAAGCTCTAAAGGTTTTAAGAATTATAATATAATGAACCATATCACCGATAAAGATAAAAGAAAATCACTCCATTTCTATTTTTTTAAACTTTAATATATCTTATATTGAGAATAAATTTCATTTACACTTTTATTCATATTATATTTTTTCAATTACTTAATAACTCTTTACCTGTTGTCTTATCTGATTTGTTGAATACTAAATCCAAAGAGCTGGATCTATTGCTGAAATTGTCATTCTGTTCTACTCATCTCTTTTCTGGCTTTAAAAATGTATTATGATGCCATATAACAATGTATTGTATATTTGGAGTAATTTCTACCTAGTTTTTCATTACTGTACCCCCAACCTCATCACCATTCCTTTGACAATCATTTTTGGAATTCTACAAAGTATCTTATAAGGATTTTAATTACATACACGTAATTAAATTACATGAAGTACATTAAATCCATCTACTAACCTAGGAAATATACTGTGACTATTTTAGCTTTCACAATCAAGAACTGGATTTTTCATATAATGGAGAGGTAGGGCACACACTGGTCCTTGATCAGAAACCCGGATTTGAATCTCAGCACTGTCACTAACAGTGCTAATTTATCAAACCTCTCTACACTTCCTTTAATTCGCTTGAAGTATGGAAAATACGAACCTTCTTGGTTAATGAGTGAATACACATAAAACACATGCACACATAGGCATAAAGGATGAGCTTTGCTTCAGGATCTCTCTACCGTATTTTGACTTTTTATAATACTTCTAATAAGCTGCCTTTAAGTAAGCATTACACCCCAGGAAATGAAGATTAGGGATTTTCAAAGAGAGATTATTCAAGGAAAAATGACATACTGTTAGAACTCTAGGTTCTTTGGATGAATTTTAACATCAGAAATCATTTAAAAGAGACAAGTACAAGAAAGAATAGTGAACTCCCAAAATTCTACATATTTTCCTCACATAGGAGTGAGTAAAATGAAAGATTCTGTAAGAATTCCCAAAAAGCTTTCATTCAACAGGCATGAGAAAGGATGGGAAGAGTTTTCGGTTTTGTGTTTTCTGCATGTTTTCCAGCCTCACCAACTTCACTGCCGGGCACGCAAGGCAGCCTGTGGGCCCTGTATGACCACTGAGATAGACATGCTATTTACCTACAGAATCATGGATGGCCACGTTACACTGATTTTACTGGTCCAAAAACAGTGGAAGGAGGAGTATCAGAAGCCATTTTCTTTATGATTTTATAGTAAGTATTAGAATTAGGTAGACTTGGCAGCAACTGCTTCAGATCTTAGCCTAATATTAATTTATAATGATGCCTGCATTTCAAGAATCTGTGAAGTCTACTGTTAGATGTGCTTGCAACTCATTTTCAGTCATTATACTTTTCTTTCAAAACTACAAGCTTTGCTAACCAAACATTAAATGGTCCATGTTTAGTCCTTGAATATGATGCACACAATTTTAGTTTCCAATTTTCTCTGTTGTAGGGAATGAGTTCCTGACATGGAGTCATAAACTAAGCCCAAAAATATGATAATGGAGTTTCATATGAAAGCTTCCATTACTAAAATTCTTTTTATTCCAAGGCTATTATTTTCAAGTTTTTATTAAAACTATTCATTCTTTGCCTCTTAAAAGGCAGATATATCGGGGCGCCTGGGTGGCTCAGCCATTTAGCGTCTGCCTTCGGCTCAGGTCATGATCCCAAGGTCCTGGGATCGAGCCCCACATCGGGCTCCCTGCTCGGCGGGAAGCCTGCTTCTCCCTCTCCCACTCCCCCTGTTATGTTCCCTCTCTCGCTGTCTCTCTCTCTGTCAAAAAATAAATAAAAATCTTTAAAAAAAAAAAGGCAGATATATCTTTTCCACTGGGAACTGAACTATTTTGTCTACAAACAGGCATATGAAGTATTACATTATAGACATATCTAATAGCATAGATCCAACTGGTCTCTTACCACTGGCCAAGATTATACCCTAACAAATATGTTCACATTTTGACTACTTTCTTATTCAAGCCCTACACCTAGCCAGGAAAAACTGCTTGCTCTCCTCAATGCTTTATATTTATCACTTCTCCCTTCCCCCACCAGAAAAGTATCCTCCTCTCAGACGACCTGTTTATAACCTTCTCCAAGACCTAGTTCAAAACTTCATCTGTCTTGTTAGATCTTACATAATGCAAATTAAACACTTGAAAGACAATACCGTTCTGCTTTCACATTACTCATTCTGTCTTTCAGATTTGTTCAATGTATATTGTGGAATTTTTACTCATCTGTTAATAGTTATGATAAACATCAAAATCTAATAATAATTTTATTTCCCTGATTGTAAAATGTTGGTGGGGTGATGACAGAGATGTCTACACCTGATAACAAGAGCTACCATTTTATTGATACCCAGGTACTTGTACATGCATGAGCTCATGTACTTTCTACAACAACCCTATTTTCTAAGTGCAATCATAACACTCACTTTAGAGATGTGGAAACTGACGCGCATGGTGGGAATTTGCCAAGGGTTACACAGCTTACATGTGAATGTTTAACAAACAGTGATGCTTTACTTTGCCAGGTACCATGAAAGCAACTTATAAGATAAACTCATTTAATCCTCATAACTACCCTATGAGGCAGGTATTCTTCAGATGAGGAAATTGAAGCACAAGATTTAACATGACCACCCAGGTTGTAAGGGGCCAGCCAGGGTGTAAGCCCAGGCAGTGTGGACCAGAGGCCTTACGCTTCACCGTGCTACTCCACTTTCTGAATTAACAATGCAGCAATTAAATGTGTACCTGAGGTTTCTAAGTGTTCAACTATAGCAACATCCTGTTGAGAATTATATTTATGCATTCTTTGGCTTTACATATTCAGTCTACATATTTTTTTTAAGATTTATTTATTTATATGAGAGAGCGAGAGAGAGCAAGTGGGGGAGCAGCAGAGGGAAAGAATCCTCAAGCAGACTCCCTGCTGTTCACAGAGCCCTACATGGGGCTTGATCCACAACCCATGAGATGATGACCTGAGCTGAAACCAAGAGTCGGAAGCTTAACGGACTGAGCCACCCAGGCGCTCCCACATATATTCTTTATCTACATTCTTTAGTATACACATTTAAGAGCTTAATATATAGAAAGTCTGGTACTGAGTGCAGTTAGAGGACATAAACACTATTAACACCTTATTAGTTAACACCAGGAGTTTCTGGTCTACCAGCAGAAAAGAGCCACGGCCAAAAGGCATATTGCAAGGAGTAATGCAGTTAAATACCATAAACATGGCTCAGAGAAAAGTATTAATGTTTAGCAGAGGCCAACTAAGAAAGCTTTCATGATAAAGCTGGACCTAGAAGGATGAGTAAACATCCTACAGATACTTTTATTTTTTTAAGATTTTATTTATTTATTTGACAGAAAGAGCATGAGCACAAGCAGGTGGAATGACAGGCAGAGGGAGAGGGAGAAGCAGGCTTCCCGCTGAGCAGGGAGCCCGATGTGGGGCTCGATCCCAGGACCCTGGGATCATGACCTGAGCCGAAGGCAGATGCTTAACTGACTGAGCCACCCAGGTGCCCAACATCCTACAGATACTTCTTTCGTAGGATTAACAACACATCACTATGTTCTCATGTTTGTCTTTCCCAGTAGACTTAAGTCTTTTAAAAACAGGGACTATTTTTATCTTAGTCTCTCTAGCACTCAACAAAGTCATCACTCAGCAAATGGCTGTGGGACGAGGGGTAGAGAGAATGTTATGGAAAAGCCCATTCCAAAAAGAGATCATAAGCTTAAAGGGAAAAGCAGAAAAGCCATTTTTAAAATCTTAGTTGCTGTACCACAGGCAGTATTTCCATGTGGTCCAACTCCCAGGGCCTATTTTCACTGCAGCCCCTCTATAGTGAATACGGAGCCCCTGGATTGTGCAACATGACAGTCCTGATTACAGGCATCCCTGGTCACATGTCCTTAGTACGGGAAAGAAACGTCCTAACCAACTTTGCTTTCCTCATTGCCACTCCTTGATACGCCATGGCTGTACTCTTGAAGAACTCATTTTAAAAGTTTAGATTTTAAAAGTAACATCCACCTAATATCATGGAAAATTATTATGCTAGTTTCAGAGAGAAGCAACAGTGTCACCGAGCAGTGACAAACCCAGACCTCTTGGGAGCCAACTCAGGCACCACCACTCAGGAGCTCTGTGACCATGAAAAAATTACTTCCTCTCTTTCTGCCTAAACATCTTCATCGTAAAAAGAAAAAAAAAATCATATGGTCCCACTGGATTATTATGAAGATTACGTGGATATATGCAAAGTGTTGGGCAGAGTGCCTGGCACGGAACAAGCGTTAGGTACTGTTTCCAGCGCACTGGCAGCTAAATCGACTGCCCATTCACATTCTGCCCTGCAGAGTGACTGCTGAGACTCCCCCCAGGGCAGGACAGAGATGATGAGATCAGGTAAAGAAGAACGCTGGTGCCACCACACACTGGTGCCCCCCCCCCCCCCCCCCGCGGGACACTGCTGTAGCACTGTGACATGAAATTCCTGCCATGTGGCTTCTGACACATACTCCAGACCACACCACTCCGAACAGTGGTCCCAATAAAGCCTTAAGTGTAAAGCATGCAGTACTCCCAGCTAAAGCTGAGAAGTATCTATAAAACTTGGCTATTTTTGTCTCTACATCCAGGGAAATTAAATTTTAAATGTGGGAAAGACGTTTTTGGGTTTCTGGTGAGTACAGATTTTCCTCCTGACAACGGAAGTTTTCTCCACAGAAGTGTTGCTACAACTTACTCCGAAGGTCAAAAGAAAAAGAAAGTTAAGAGGAATAAGAAGAGTTGTAGACAAAAAGGATGCATAAAGGAACCAGATTTGATCAGAAAAAGGTAAGGAAAATAGCCTCCTGGGCTTTTCAGTAAGAAGGCAAAGGCTGCTTGCTATTTGAGACCTACCAGCAGGTTCTATGTCAGCAGATGTGTTAAAGCCAAAAACATCAGTGCCAAGGCAGTCAACTTAGCCTGGGTTCTGACTTTGAGCTTAAAAAATTGAAAGAAATATGGATGGATGAAAAAGAAATGTCTTCTACTGAAGTCACGTGAACAACTTCATAGAACTCATGTTAACAGACTTCTCTGTCATCCTACTGACAACTCACTGGAGGACGGTGTTGCAACACTACTAGGCAAACATAATTAGGTCATAATCCTCAGTGCAACTCTGCAATGTCAATGCCACCAGACAGAAAAGTGGAGGGGGCGTGGCACATACATACACCCTGTTTGAGACAAGGAAACAGAGGAAGTGAAATAAAGTTTTACTTTACATGTCAGTTTCATGCTGGTAAATCCAACAAAGAAATCCTGCTTTAAAAGATGAAACTGAAAGAAAAAGTGGGAGGTGGAGGGTGGCAGGGAGTAGGAAAAACAACCTTGATGGCAAAAAACAAAAATGAAATCACATCAGCTGATATTTTAAAAATCTGGTTGATTCTGACTAGCCCTGCTTACCTAAATTCTTTATTGACATTAATCTCAGTACTGAATGAGTTTCTGATCAAACAAGATTTTACATTTGCTTTGCATCAAAGAATTCAAAATGCTATTTGAAAAAAAAGTTATATTTTTAGAAATATTACTCTACGGGTTATAGCAGACTGATCACAAGCTGCAATATGCAGCCAAAAATTGTGTTCCAGTAGAGGGAGTATTGAGACAGGAAAAACTGATGCAGACCTAAGATTAATTTAACAAACCCAGTGCTGTATAAATTAATATGTCAATTCTCAGTAAAGGTTTTGAATACTGGTGAATATCTGAATTTAGACACTTCTTGATATTTGCTACACAGGCGCTAAATCACTGCTTATAATGAGCAGTAGAGTAAATGCCAACACTGTGGAGAAACGACTAAATGAGACAGTCTGGTCCCAGGACTCAATTCAAGACAAGAGCAAAATGAACCAAAGGAACCTCTGGTGAAAACAAAAGCCTAAAGTAATGCCCTAATCAAACAGGCACTCAGTCAGCTGATTTTGTTGTAAAAAGAAAACTGAATCCTTAAACTAACTCAAACACTAATACCCAATTTCTGATGCTTCTTTCACCATCGGACTCTTTTAATACAGACTAACAACTACACTGTACTGCTTGGTTATCTTTATCTATTTCAAAGGTTTCTGTTGAAGGCCCCACAGACTCTTCCTACTCCAGTAATTCATGGCCACTTGCTATGCTTTTACCCACCCTGCAGTAACCATCTCCACAAAGAATTTCTAACACTACAAAATTCAAAGAGGCAAGAAGGTTTGGGGAAGAAAATAAGAGTTTAAAAGCAAAAGGGCGGGGAGAAAAAAGACCAGATACAAAGGATGCTTAATCTGATCACATCATTTATAGCTAAAAACCTCCCACGACTGTCCCTGTATAGGCATTGCCAAATAATCCCTATTCAGCATAGCCCCCCCACCGCCCCCCGCCAAACATCATTCTACTTTCATGAGCCCCCATCACCACCTTCCACTATGCTTCAAATACTGCTTTGATTTTTTTATGCCTTTACACTTGCTGTTAATGCTACCTTAAATGCCCAGGAGAGTAATATAAGCAAAAGACTCCGAGTCTTTGCTTTTTTAATCCTGACTTTGTACCAGTGACCTTGTCATTTAACTGCTATAGACTGTTTCTACATCCAGCAAAAGGGGATCTGAAGTAGATGTTTCCCATCTACTTCAGAGTTAGAAAAATTAAATGAAATATATGGAAACTAATGCAGGAGGCCTAGTAGAAACTAAAGCACTAAATATTAGCTCTTTTCCCAGCTACCTCTACATCTGCTGAACTCCTACCCACTCTTCAAACTCCATTTTAAATATGTTTCTGTAAAACCTCCCATGTGTTCTATTTACTTTTCCCCCCCAAAAGAATCAACTGCCTACTCTTCTGGCTCTTAGAGAAACTTCTATTGTATTTTAATTGTTTGTTGATGGTCCTTTTCTATTAGAGAATGAACACCTCCAGGGTGGGATTTTTATCTAATTCCTGCCTACCCAAAACTGACAGAATCAATAATGGAAGCTTAATTAGCATTTGTTGAATATATAAATGAATGATTGCATTAAAGTATTAGAAAATAAAACCCTTAGATGGCCTTTCAAATATTTTGATAATAACACTTTTTTAAAGAATAGTCCTATCTTAAAGTGGTACCCAGAGAAGTGGAATTATTTTTTTTAATGTTTCTGCTCACTATTCCAATCAGTAAGGGCCTCCTATAGGCTGTGAATACACATCAGTAAACAAAATGAACAAAAAGCCCTGTCCCCATGGGCTTTATATTTACCACAGGTAAATCTGTGAAAGAAATTACCACTGCAAACTTGCCTGGAAAAAAAAAAAAAAAATAGCAAAAGCCACATTTTGTTATTCATCAACATTTACTAAGTATCAAAAGGATCAAAAACAAAAACCCTTCCCACTTCCCATAAAATTTACTCCAAAAAAAAGTAGCATGAAATTCACCCAGATTTAGTGTACTTAAGCAAGAAAAACGGATTTAGCGTCCTCCCGAACTCCCCCAAAAAATTCCTGCTAAGGACCCATTTCCTTGTAACTAAAAATAACTGTGACTTCTCCTTTGGGAGGTTAGTAATCTTTGTGAGTTTTAAGGATTTTACATGTACAACTGCATGCTTTGCATAATCCTAATTCGAAATGTGGTCTATTTCAAAGCCTGCTTATGACTTTAGCATTCCTCATTTTATAAGTAAAGAAGACTTTTAGGATACTTTGTATCAGGGCATCTATTCTAAGAGCTTCTTTCTGAGGAGATGGGTCACACCAGGACTAAATCAGGACCATGTCTCAACTGGGATGCACAGACAAGCAGCCCAGGTGCCACAGAAGGAGGCTGTGGGATACACAGGGGTCTGCAGTTCCGCACATCAACCTTTCCCATCTTACCTCCTGCTTCATCCTCTTTGTTACATCCACCTTATTCCCCCAAGCATCCCCTGGCTTAGAAGGTTCTTTCTTCACCTCTGTTAAAACACTACTCACGTATGAACATACCATTTCTATGAGGAAGAGCTTCCAGCTTCCCTCTGTTAGGATAACTGTACCCTTTTTGAAAGCATCAGCCCTCTCTCCCTGAGAGACCTTCTCATGGAGCCTAGCAAGTTCTACCTGGCTTTATTCCCACCCTGCTACTCTTACTGGGTTAAATCCTCCTCACCATTCTGCTGCTCACAACATCTAGGAGGAGACCTTACCCACAACAGGGGCTCAATTTTCCCAGCAGATAAAGAGTAAACAGAGTATCCAAATAACCAATACTTGCCACACCTAAACTCTAGGAAGCTTCATTCAAAGCTGCAAAACATTATTCATTCACCATGCAAAATACTATTCAATTTCAAAATCACAAGATTCACTCTTACTGAACAAATCTTGCCGCCTAAAATGATGTTATTTCTAGGTCAGAAGAAACAATCAACATAGTTCAGGCGCCCCAAGCAGAGAATATGGAGAAAAGAATCCTGATCATTTGACTTTAACCACAAGTTATTTATCGAAGGGTCCTGAAGGGACAGGTATTTCCTCTACAAAGAGGCTTCATTTCAGCTGTACTTTTTGGTCATTTTGGACTTTAATGTGCCAACTTAATATTTTACTGAGAGCCTTGCCCTGCTTCACTAATTAACAGTCCAAGAAACAAAAGGAAAGTCAGCAATGACAGATTTTGGATATAAATTGCAGTGAGCTGGAGTTCAGGCTCATGGTTCCTAAACATAGAATTGTATAAATGGGGCTTGCTTCCCCTTAGAGACTACAAGGAAGGGGGTGAAAAACAAGATGTCAAGTGGTGAATGGACAAACCTAACGAGTCCCAGGTTTAAAGAGTTTTCATCAAGCCCCAGCCATGGGGGGGGGGAAACTACTTCAACAGCACTCTAAAGGAAACAAACTGACTTATAAAATGAAACATTTAAAAAGCATCAGCAGCATGTCTTAGAAAAATTACTAGTGAGATTTATGTTTCAACCCCCTACGTTCCCTCAGAAGTGCTTTCTAATAATACCGAGCACATTCCAAATAGCTTCCGTCTGCCAAGAACTTGCCATTGTACCTCCCCTGCTCAGCAACCAGGGTGAAAAATCAATGCCCGGGGAACCTTAATCCTTTCATTTTTGAAGTAATTGCAAACATCTATCTTGCTGGGCATTTATCCACAGGGGAAGTGGCTCCTAAATGAATTTAATAAGTGAACATGACCTTTAATAGATAATTTGGTTCCCAACAGGAAAGCAAGAGGGGCAAAACGAAAAAGGAGAATGGGTGGATATGGATTTAAAGGAAAAAAGTTAGAAAAACAGGACTTCATTTGCGAAAAATATGAAAGAGACAATACAATTTTAAAGGCAAAAGGAGAGGAAAAATAATACTCCACCTAAAGATAAATGACCAGAGAAAGAGAGTACCGGTAGCAAAGAATACAGTCCAGGATCACTTGATTAACTTTAAAAATTATCTTACTGGGAATTTAAGACTGATGGGGTTCGGACTTTGGAATCCTAGAAAGGAAAGGGGTTAGCAGTAAAAAATAGAGAACAATACAGTAAAGAGACCCTCCCCTCATAAGGTCTAGAGGAGCATCAGGTAGGGCTGGATCAAGGTAATGACTCGGGTTCCTAGAAGTGCTAGGACATGCAACAATCGCGCGGATTCACTTGTCCGTGGGCGATCGAAGATTCCACGTGGGCTCCAGGGAGCCCAGAGAGAACACCACCACCTCCACCCTCCGCGGGAGCCTTAGAGCCCGGAGTAACAAACAGATGGGCTCTCGGGACCAGACAAGGTGAGTGTTCTCCGGGCCAGCAAGCCCCGACGGGGACCCCAGAGGGGCAAAAGGAATGCAGCGACCAGGGTCAGGGGCGCCCTTCGCAGAGCACGAACTCACCGATGCCAAGCCCTACGACCAGGCGGCCGGCGAGCAGCGTCTCCTTGTTGTTGGCCGCGGCCAGCACCGCGGAACCGGCTGTGAAGAGGGCACTGGCCAGCAGGATGGCGGCGCGGCGGCCGAAGACGCCGTTGAGGGCCCCGCCGGCCAGCGCTGAGACGGCGGCCGCCCCCACCGTGCTGGACACGAGCAGCTCCTGCCACAGCGCGTCCAGGCTGAGCTGCCGCTTGAGCAGCAGCATGGCCCCCGACACCACGCCGGTGTCATAGCCGAACAGGAAGCCGCCCAGCGCGGAGAAGACGGCCACCACGTACACGAAGGCGGGGGTCTCGTCCTGCTGGAACTGCCGCCGCGCCGCGCGCTCCAGGTCCCCGACGCCGCCGCCGCCCGCGCTCTGCAGGCTGGCGCTCGACTCGGCGGCCGCCAGGAGGCTGCGCTCCCCGGCCGCGCTCCCCGCGTCCGGCTCTTGCTGCTTCCTGCGCCGCTCGCCCATGAGGCTGCTCAGGCTCCGCAGCGTGTACTCCACATTCTCGCTCGCCTTGCGGGACATAGGGCAGGGGCCCGGGACTTCCCGGGGGGGCGGCGAGGTTCGGCGGGCCGGCGGTCTCCGAGGGCTGGACAGCCCGAGCGGGCAGGAGCTACGGCCGCCGCCTTCCTCCTCCCGGCTCCCACTCCGGCTGCCACGGCAGCAGCCGCCGCCGCGGCCGCTCCGGGGAGAAAGTTGCTGCCCGCCGAGCTCCGGCGCTGCGGAGTTGGAGCCTGGCGGGTCTCAGTCGAGACTCACGCCCCGCGCCTGCCGAGCTGGCGCTGCGGAGCGGGCGGGAGGCGGGGCCGCGGGTCACGTGCGCCCCGGGCCTGCGGGGCAGGGCCGCGAGACGCTCCGCCCCCTCCCTGGGTGGGGCCAGGCGCGGGCCGCCCGAGACCTCTAAACCCCACCCTCCTGGTCTGGGGCGACCTCTGACCGAGGCTTCTTTATTTAGGGTACAGGCATCCGTAAGGAATTAACCCTGGCCTGGGGGCTGCAGCTGGGGAGCAGGCCAGTGTGGGAATGCCAAGTTAATAGGTGTGGGAGGCTAGGGAGAGAACCCCTTAAAACATCCTGATAGGTCTTCTAACAACCTGGGGATGGCCAAAGCTGGAAAGGGCCTAGGAAAATATATCTTGGTATGGTACATAGCAAGCCTTCTTTCTTTTATAATACTGTGACATAAATGAGTTTGTTCTCATTCAGAGCTGTGTTCTCCCATCTCTATAAGCAGTCTCCCCTCATTGCTAGTCCCTCTTCAGTTCATGCTTATTGTAAAGCTATGGTACATCTTAATTCTTTGAGGACAAAGATAAAGTATCTCCCCAGGCGAATCCCAAAATCCTGCACGAATCCCTGATATGTAAAAGAAAATTTACATGTATGCTTTCCACTCGTGTATAACCAGGTGCTTCCCACGGGTAGAAATTAAACCCCTAGAATCCGATCTGTGATTTAATAGGCAACCTCCACCTCCCTCCCCCAACATGCTCACCAAAAAAAGGATGTGCCTTATTTGCTTGAAACAAAGCAAAGATGGCATTGTTTGCGACCGATTTTTTTAAACTGTTGAATTAATTGCCTGTTGTTGAATCCCCTCCACTTTAAGTCATTTGTAAATCATTTTATACAGTTCCACTTCAGAAGAGAAAGATTACCTTGTCTCTCTAATTTGCTTTCGTTCTTCAGGCTGAGGGCATGAGTTAAAGCAGCATATAATTCTATTCTTACAATTCCAGGGCTCTTATTTCCTTTATTTGAGCAAAAGATTCTTAGCCTGAGGCCTATTTTTCATGCAGTCTAAACTATTTTCCTTTTAAAGGATTTTGTCATCCCTGTTTCAACAAAAAAATTTTATTAGAATTTGTCAAAATTGCTTTCATTTGGATTATCTGTCATGACTATCTCCATAATATAGCACTTTCTTTTCCAGCAACCAGGAAAAATGAATGAATGAGCTCAGAGGGTTTAACTGTTTAAACTGATTGTGTGGCTTTAAAGCAAGGCTCTATCATCATTCCCAGGGATCAATTAAACAGAGAGCTTTTAGCTCCGGAGCAATGAACTCTTTAATATTCAGACTTCGGGAAAGATTCAGGTGAGAGCGCATCTTTTTCCGCACTTACTATAGAAAACCTGCGCCCCCTGGTGGTGAATCGGCTCACCACTTTTAAAGAGACCGCCTCACCAGATGAGAATCAGCTAATCCTGTTAACAGTTCCTCTTGCTGATCTGTAACAAACTGCCTTTTACTCCAAGCAGGTGTAGTGAGTGCCCCCTGAGAGTTCTTTGCTGGAAATTCAGATTTTGTGTCACAGAACACTAAACTACTTAAAATGGTTCTGTTCTGTATCATCGGGGCATTTATATATCTAAGGTCAGGTTATATCTCAAAAGAAATATGACATGAAAAAAAAGGCATCAGAGAGTTAAGCAGAGTTCTCCTCAGTGTTGGAAGGAGCCAGCTTCATTTTACACCACAGCGGAGTCCTAACTGGAGTTCCCTGAATCCTGCCCCAGCTGCAGATTGTGGTGAGATGGAAAGCTCATCAGCTGAGAATCAAAAGACATGAGTCCCATCACTATTGCTGTTTTACTGTGCAACTTGGAACAAAGCTCTAAATTAGTTTGTGCCTTGGTTTTTTTGTTATTATTATTATTTGCAGAGCAGATAAATGGTGTAGCAACTACTCATTGACTAGAGTGAGCATGAAAACATATTTTGAGATAGAATTGGTTGTCATTACAGAGTAAATAATAATTATAAGCATCATGATTAGTTTGCAAGGTAAGTTCTAAAGCCCCTGTTTTAAGTACATTTGCTTTACAAACCTCCAGGAACACTAAGGACTTGCCATAGAAGAGGGAAAGAAGGGGCACTTGGGTGGCTCAGTCAGGTAAGCACCTGCCTTCGGCTCAAGTCATGATCCCAGGGTCCTGGGATCGGGCCCCATGTTGGGCTCCCTGCTCAGCAGGGGGTCTGCTTCTCCCTCTCCCTCTGTTCCCTGCTCCCGCTTGTGCTTGCTCTCTCTCTCTCTCTGTCAAATAAAGAAATAAATTCTTTAAAAAAAGAAAAGAGAGGAAGAAGAGGTTTTAGTTACACCGCTCTAGATCCTGAATATCAGACAAATATATTGGTTACTAATTCAACAGAAGTTGTTGTTGTTGGGAGGGAGTAGTGGGGGTAGTAGCAGAGTGTTGTCTTTGTGTTTATTGAATCTTTATTTTTAATTTTATGAGTGACTGATCCTTGTTGTGAAGCAGTCTAAGAAAAAACACATAAATCTCTTCCTAATTATCTCTCCTGCCATAATAACCCCCTTTCCTCAGAGATAACCACTCCTACCACTTTGATGTGTATCTTTCTAGAAATTTCCCTATGAATTTATATGTATGCATTTATATGTACACAATAAAATGCAGAGGTTGTTTTGTTTTTGCATTATTTAGATTGCAAAGGAGAAAAAAAACCCAAACTGGTTTAAGCCAAAATCATGGGGGGGGGGGGGAGACTTTACTGGTTCCTGTCTCTGAAAAGTAGCTCGATGTAGGACTCAAACTCCAGGATGTCACCATGAAGAGACTTTGCTCCATCTCTCCACTTTCAAATTCCATTTTCAAACTCCATTTTCAAATTCCACATGGTGGCCACATGGCTACAGCAAGCTCTAAACTCTATATCCATCCATGTCTAAGGGTCATAAAAAAGGTTTCTTTCTCTGAAGTCCTCGAAAACTTATTGTATAGTATCCAATTAGATCTGTCAATTATGTGCCCATCCTTGACCCAATTACCATGGCTGAGAGATCGCTTGCTGACCAGTTAGGGCCTAGCACTGCCCGCAACTTGAGCTATGAGTGGAGGTAAATCATATGGCTGAGGTTGTGAAATCTGCCAGGATACAAGTAAAGAAATACTGGACCAAAACAGATTTGAGTTACTCTACGTAGCTAGTACAATGACATGGCATAAAAACCAAGTAAAGCATTTCAAGAATAAGTGACTAGCTAAGAGAATCAAACATATTGCATAGACATCAAAGAAAATAAAAATTCATATGAAATCATTGAATATTACTATGATAAAGTCAACAGTGAAGGCCTAATGTATACTATCATGACTATAGTTAATAGTTAATATGTTGTATACTTTAAATTTGCTAATAGAGTATATCTTAAGTGTTTTCACACACACACACACACACAAAAACCTGTTAGGTGATGAATATACTATATGCTAATTAGCTTCGTTGTGGTCATTATTTCACAATGTATATGCATATCAAAACATCACATGGTACACCTTAAACATATATAGTTTTTATTTATCAATCGTGCCACAATAAAGCTGGGGGGTGAAAGGTGCCTGCTGAGAATCAGAATGTTGTTTTGATGGTCTTATGTTCAGAAACCCAGTAATGCCAGAATCCTGCCATATTGACCATTCTTCCTTTCTGTACATGTAATAGACAATTGCAGCACCAGAATAAACATACTATATTGTTAATAGGTACAAAGATAAAGTGTGGGTCTCTTGGCATAGTTTTGAAATATAACAATAGGTGCTTAGGAGGTCCCCCCAAAATCTTGCCTTTCTTTAACTTGCTCTAAGGAGTAGGAAAGATGGGATGAGGGAGGGAAGAATACAGGGTAAGAAAAAAGACGATCAGCATGCCCCACTAGACTAATGCCCTATCTAGATCTGCTTACTACAGGGAGACAGGGAACAGGAAACACAAAAGAAAGCATGAGTCACGGATGATATTTTAACACACATCGATCCTGTCCACTAATAACCACGACCCAACCAGGAACAGAGCCTGTAACACAACGTAATACCTCCTCCTCTTTTGGGTGAGAAAGGTTGCAATGCCTCTCCCCACTCAGAGACTTTTTTAAAGATTTTATTTATTCATTTGAGAGAGAGAGAGTGAGAGAGAGAGAAGGAGCAGGGGAAAGGACAGAGGGAGAGGGAGAAGCAGATTTCCCACCGAGCAAGACTCCATCCCAGAACCCTGAGATCATGACCTGAGCCGAAAGGCAGATGCTTCACCTGCTGAACCACCCAGGCACCGCCAGCCACCCCCACCCCACTCAGAGACTTTAAAGAGAGCAATTTCAATTAAGAGGAAAATAGCAAACGTAGCTGTGTTTTCTAGAAGTCTCTTGGTAGATGTAATAAAGGAGGGAAGAGCTTAAAGAGTTATCAGAATCAAGGGTAAGTGTGCGGGTGTCAGGCATGACTTGAGTTTACTCATAATGCTAAAGTGAAAAGAAGAAATTCACAATTCAAGAGCCTGAATGATTGATAGAGCAAAGTCCCAAAGAAGACAGGAGAATAACAGCAAGATCATCAGGGGAGAGGCTAATCTAGCCATAGGGAGAAGGAACACTTCTTCCTCTGAGAAAAAAAAGGCAAGCAAAAAAAGGATAGTAGGAAAGAAGAACATGGTATTAATAAGAAGGATGGGGAAAGAGTTCTATTAAATGAATAATAGGGCAGGGAAGGGGGGGAAATGGAGTAAGCCTAGATACTGTAGGCAGAAAGACCCAAGTTCCTATCTTTACTCTGCTACGTATTTGACTGTGTGACTTGAGCAACTTATTTATTTCTCTAAGTTTCCATTTTCTCTTCTGTAAAAGGGAGATAATAATATTGTATCAGTATTTACATAGTTTCAATTCTGAATGGCAGAAAATCCATACTCAAAATATGTTATTATACACTACAGAAATGTATTACTGCATGAATTTGAACGTTATAGGTGGGCAGCACCAAGAATGGTATAAACACCCTTTGAAAAATGGTATCAAAGTCCCAAATTCTATCCTTTTCTCCCCTCTACTATTCTTAGTGTACATATTAGTTTGGCCCTCCACTGGCTTCCCCCAAAGTGGTAAGAGGACACCAACATTTTCAGTTGTCATATTTTTCCAATGTATGCAGAAAAATGTAGTGCCTAGTCCCTATCTTCAAATGTAATATATTCCAGGTAATAAAAGGCCCACATGACCATATATAAAAATAGCTAACAATACAAATCATAGTGTACCACATTTTTGCTAGAGACAAAAATTCCAATAGCACTCAACTTTATTTGCAGAGTGTCAAAATATTTCTTATTGACCCAAATGTGTAGCTACAAATTGTAACAGTTAAAAGAAAACAACTTGGCTTGCCATTTCAAGAAACCCTTTAATTAAACAGGATCCAGTAATCTGAAATGAGAGATGTGGGAAGTATTTGTTTCAAAGTAGAATCACTAATGAAATTAACAACAACTCATCTTCTTTAATTCAGAAGTGATTAATTTGGTGTGATGCTGGTTCTTCATCAAGGTTCAATCTTTTGGCTAGTAGTGGAAAATACTCTTCAAGTGTTATCTTGTGATATGGTGAACTTGTGATATGGAGAAGTTCACCATATCACAAGAAGATTAAAATCTGACACTGCTTGAGCTATGTATAGAGTTGGGGTCAGGTGGTATGTTACACAAATACTTTGTTTTAAACAATTCAATAGGTTTTGTTTTGCATTTGGAATCCAAATTGTAAAATCATTTGTAATACTGACTCTGTCTGAAGTTGTAAGCGTGGTAATATGGTAACCTGCTATGCCATGTTAAGTGTATTTATCATGTTAAATCTAAGCAAAATATCCATCTGAAACAACCAAATTATATTTTATAGTTGATCTATGCAGTTATTTAGTTAAATTAATAAATTCCAATTTCCTATTCTATCCTCTTAACTCGGGAGAACCAAAAACTTTTTTTTTTTTTTAAAAGATTTTATTTATTTGACAGAGAGAGACAGCAAGAGAGGGAACAAAAGCGGGGGCAGAGGGAGAGGGAGAAGCCGGCTTCCCACTGAGAGGGGAGCCCAATGTGGGGCTCCAACCCAGGACCCCGGGGATCATGACCTGAGCCGAAGGCAGACGCTTAAAGACTGAGCCACCCAGGTGCCCAGAACCAAAAACTTCTAATTGGGTAATACAAATTGTGTAACTTATTGTCCATGTAAGTTGCATAGCATTAACAACCACTGCTTTGAAGGATGCTTTTGTCTTCCCAGCCAGTAGTACTTGAACATGTAAAATATGATCATTAAACTAACTTTAGGCAAAAAAATATTTCAGCAAGAGTGGCCAATCTCAATGTTTCCAAAAGAATACTATGATAATTTCCTTCTACACTCTCTTTCACAATTTCTGCAATGTATACCATGGGATATTTTTTATATCTCAAATACACTAAATGACACTTGAGTAATGCTGAAATTACTTTCATCTGATTTTCATGCTGAGTCAGTAAGTGTGGGACAGAAAACCTTTACGGTAAAAGTAGGAGCATTCACTACTCTCTTCCTGTGATTTTCTTAAACTGGGGACTCTTGCAAAATGTGTCTTCCTAAGTGCAATTAGAGAAGTTTTATCTATGAATCAGCTCAGAATTTATAAAGGGTGTTTTAGCAAATGAGAGCAGGGCCTGTGCTTGCCATGTTTACCACCATACCCCCTGAGTCTAGCACATTGCTGGCACATATAGGGGTTCAATATATATTTATTGAATGAATGCATGAATGAACGAGTGTATGAGTGAGTGATATCAGTCCGTATGGAATCTGTTTGGCTTGGGTCCATAAGTCATCACTTTCCACATCTATACATAATAGAATGAAATAACAACACTTTGAGATAATACAAAGTATTTGTGTAACATACCACCTGACCCCAACTCTATACATAGCTCAAGCAGTGTCAGATTTTAACAAATCATGTTTTTTCTTAAGAAATCTATAGCATAGACTATAGATTTTAATAGAAATAAATATACCATTTCTTAAGCATTTACTTTATGAAAAGCACTTTCCTTTGCAATGTTCTCCACTGTCCTCATTCCTAGTATTTTCCTACTGCCCATATATAAAAAAGCTGATCATAGGAATCATTATGTACCAAACTATTAAAAGAGACAAAATCATGGTTAACTTCAGTGGAGAGGAGAAGAGAGATCAATGGACTGAAATTTAATATTTTTTAAAAAATAAAATGGTATTTATTTTCTCCAGCTCAAAGCTATAATATAAAAAACAAAATTGTTACAATAGAATTATTCTTATTCCTAATTGGTACCAAAATTATAGATGAAATATCAACTGATCAAATTAGAGTAAATAATTTTGGTTTGCTTGGGTTTTATAATCTACTTAATTTTTACATCCATCTGGCCTATTAGTGATCACCGTTTCATCATTAATTTGGGGGAAACCCTAGGTTACAAATAGCAAAGCACAACTTCTGTGCGCTACCTCCTCTGTAATAGACATCTTACCCAGCTACTAACCAGACATGGGATCACCCTGCTTGTCATTCTGTAGTTTTGCATATTATTCTAAAGAAAAAATGTCTAATAGAGGAAAAATTACATAAATCCCCAAACATAGAATAGGATACAGAGTTTGAAAATCTTTGAAAAGAAAATCTTGACAATTTTAAAGCTCAATGCTAAGTCAATCTACTTATCAATCAATGGTCTGTCATCTTGAAAAATTACTTTGAACTCTATGGAGAACAAGAAAGGGATTGACTATATAGCAGCTCTTCCCAATCCTAAAAAAAGAAAGAAAGAAAGAAAGAAATGAAAAAGAGGAAATTTCCATGTGTGAAAAAGTATTCCTTAGATTGCAATACAAAAACAAATATGTTTCTGAGCTGAAGAGCTAAAATAATTTCATTATTTTCTCTGAATCATTGAACTGTTATAAGAGATGTTTGGATGAATACTGAAAAATTCAGTAAACATGTTATTGCCACTGGCTAATGATGACAGATATTCATCAGGAAGTGATTCGGTAAGAAAATAAGAATGTAATAGTGCACTGGCAAGAAAAGCAAAGTCAATTTCTTCTGTATGATCTTTGTTTTGTAATATTGCCATGAAATTTCCATGCAGGAGCCCTGGAGTAATCACAGCTATTTCTCACAGACCTACAGGCTAAGTGTAGACTCGGCTTTCAATTATCATACTGATGGATGAGAGACACAGTGTGAATGATAGGGAGAAAAGCCATCAACTATATATATAATCATAATTTTAAAGCCCCTATTGACGTTAAAAAATAATGCTTCAGGTTTCTGTTATACTTTAGGTATGTAGCAAAATTGCTTTGTGTCTTTTATTTTTTAAAACCTGTGTTGTATTAAAATTTTTTCTTTTTAACATTATGTTCTTTTTTTTTGCATTTTTAAATTTTATTCTGTTATGTTAATACCACCTGCATTTTTAAAAATCTCTCAACTTATAGTAGACATTTATCATACTTTGTGGTCTCCTCACACATTGGGGCACTCTCTGTTTGGAAAACTGCCTGTACTATGAGTCTCACTTTGCCAAAATAGAGGCCAGAAGCTCACTTTCCCGGCAATGCTTGGAGTTAGGAGCAGGTATGTGACCCAGGCTTAGCCGATCAAACACATCTGTACAAGACTTTAATTGGAAGAGAGTAATAACACAAATGGGGATGTCCAGCCTAGTGAGGATGGCATAGACTGGTAGAGGGCACACATACAGCAGCGGGCATAGTGGGGGTGTGCCATGTCCAAACTTGGCAGCAGGAGCTGTGGTGTTTTCACCCAGCAGCAGCGGAGGGTCTCCACTGTAGAAGCCTGGATACAGTTGGAAGCATAGCCTCTATGTATGAGTCTATGGTCCTTGCAAAATTCTGTGATTGCATACATATATAATGTATGACTGCCATAGTACAAATGCTAGGGGAGGAGGAATGAAAGTATACACTTGTAGAGGTGGGGTATTGGGCAAAATGCGTGAAAGGGAGTGGGAAATGCAGATTTCCAGTTATGAAATGAACAATCATGGGGATAAAAGATACGGCATAGGGAATACAGTTAACGATGTTGTGATAGCACAGTATGTATCAGATGGTGGCTGCACTTGTGGTGAGCACAGTGTAAGGCATAGAGATGCTGAATCACTATGTCGTATATTTGAAACTAATGTAACGTTGTGTGTCAACTATACTCAAATAAAAAAAAAATTAAGTATACACTTGTAGTGTTCTCATACTATATTGAAATGACATAATATTATGTAAAGATATATAAAACTTCAATCACCAAAATAATACAAAAAAGATTATAGTAATTTAGCCAAAAGAGTAGATAAAGTGAAAAAAAGACTCAATCCAAAAACCCAACCATATCAATAGTCATATTGAAGGTAAACAGTTTAAGGGCACCAATTAAAAGACAAAAATGATCAGATTGGATATAAAACACAAAGCTCAACTATTTGCTGCCTGTAAGAAACCAACGTTAAGTGTAAACGATACGTTAAAGGTTATGATATTTATTTTTTATATATTAGATATAAAAAGATGGGCAAAGATACAGCATGCTAACACAGTCAAAAGAAAGCTAGAGGGCGCCTGGGTGGCTCAGATGGTTGGGCGTCTGCCTTCGGCTCAGGTCATGATCCCAGGGTCCTGGGATGGAGTCCCGCATCGGGCTCCCTGCTCAGCGAGGAGCCTGCTTCTCCCTCTGCCTCTCTCTCTCTCTCTCTCTCTGTCTCTCATGAATAAATAAATAAAATAAAATCTTTAAAAAAAAAAAGCTAGAGTGGCTATATTAATACAGACAAAATTTTAGAGCAAACAATATAACAGATCATTTCATAATGATAAGAGTCTGTTAAGATTACAAATCCTAAAAGTTTAGGCATCTAAAAACAGAGCTTGAAAATACATGATAGACATAAAAGAAAAACAGACAAAACCACAATTACAGTCAAAGATTTACTATCCCTGTGTCAATAACTGATAGAACTCATATACAGAAAATAGTATATCATAAGCATATTAAAGATTTGAATAACACTATCAACAACATTAACCCAATAGACACCTGAAGAACATTTTCAACCAACAATAGCAGAATATACATTCCTTTCAAATATATAAAAAACCAATAACTCAAGTTAAATCATTATGTTGGGCTTCAAAACTAGTGTTAACACATTTTCAATGACTCATGACATCCAAAGTATATTCTCTGACCACATGGAATTAAATTGGAATCAATACTAGAGAGTCCCCAAATATTTTAAAATAAATAGCACACTTCTAAATAAACCAGAATTCAATAAACCAGAGTTTAAGAATCACAAGGGAGATTAGAAAGTATTTTGAACTGAATGAAAATGTTAACACAACCAATTAAAATTTGTGAGATCCCACTGACACACTCAAGAGAAATTCAGAGCACTAAACACCCATAACTGAAAGAAAAATAGATCTCAAATCAATGATCTCAGCTTCAAACTTCAGAAACAAGAAAAGAAAAAACAAATGAAACTTAAGTGGAATGAAGGAAATAGTAAAGGTCAGAGTGGAAATCAATGAAGTAGAAGGAAGGAAATAATAAAAGTCAGAGTGAAAATCAGTTAAATGAAAAACAGTAACAATGAAACTAAAGCTGGTTCTCTAAGAAGATTCATAAAAGTGATAATTTTCTCATTAGACTGATCAAGAAAAAAAGATAGACGACACAAATTACCAGTATTAAGAATGAGAAAGGTGACATCACTGTACATTCCACAAATATAAAAGAATAAAAGGAATATTATAAACATTTCATGCCAAAAATTTTGTGAAATGGACATATTCCTTAAAATAGATGAACTACTCAAAAAGAAATAGATAATCTGAATAGCCTTAGATCCACTAAGAAACATGCATGCGTAATTTAAAACTTTTCCATGTGGAAAATTCCAGGTCCAGTTGGCTTCACTGATGAAGTTTACAAAACATTTAAGGAAGACATAATATGATCCCACACTAACTCTTTTAGAAAATTGAAGAGGAGGGAATATATTAGCATTATACTAATTCTCAAACCAAAGGCATTACAAGAAAACTACAAAACCTTCACGTACATAGATTTCTACACAAAACTTAGTAAATTAAATCCAACAATATATTAAAAGAATAATACATCAGGACAAGTGCAAAGTTGGTTTCCCATTCAAAAATCAATTAATACAATTCACTATATTAAAAACTTACTTTAAAAAATCCATATGGTCATCTCAACAGATGCAGAAAAAAAAATTTGAAAAATACGACGTCCATTTCTGAATAAAGAAAAATTTCTGAGCAAGCTAGGAATAAAAAGACAACTTATGGACCGGTGGAAATATTTGCAAATTTTATATCTGATAGAAGGCTCATACCCAGAATAAATAAAATACTTTTGAAATCCATTAATAAAGCAAAAAACTCAATTAGAAGATGGGTGTAATAATCAGAAAAACACTTAACCAAAGACTATATATGGATAGTAAATATGCTTTTGAAACAATGCTAAACATTCATTAGCCATCAGGGAAATATAAATTAAAACCCATGATGAGTTAATTCTACATACCTAATAGAATGACTATTCTACATATCTAGTAGAATGGCTAGGCTAAAAATTAATGTACTGACCATATCAAGTGTTGTCAAGAATGTGGTGGGACTGGAACTTTGATCTGTTAGTGAGTATGTAAAATGATACAACCACTTTTGAAAATAGCCTGGCATTTTCTTTAAAAAGTTAAAAAAATATACCTATCCAACCATTCTACTCCTACGTATTTTCTATGGATAAAAGTATATGTCCATACAATGCTTTGTTAATGTTCATAGAAGTTTTATTTGCAGCGGACAAAGAATTAAAACAACCCAAATGTCCATCAACAGATAAATAGACACACTGTGGTATATGTGTACATGGAAAACTAATCAGTAATAAAAAGTAATGAGCTATAGTTGTATTACAATATAGATGAATCTCAAAATAATCGCACTGAGTGAAACAAACCTGACAAAAACAGTCCACACTGTAGAATTTGTATAAATTTATTCATATAAAGTTATATAAAGTTTATATAAAATAAAATGCAAACTAATCTCTCATAAAACAAAGCAGATATTGGTTGTCTTGGGATGGCATTGGGGGAAGGGGGATAGAAGGAAGAAATTTCAAAGGATCTCAAAGAAGTACTTGAGGCAGATGGTTATGTTTATTATCTTGATTGTTGTGATGGGTTCTCAGTTGTCTACATATGTCAAAACTTACCAAATTGTATACTTTATATATATGCATTTTATTGAATGTTAACTATACCTCAATAAAGCTGTCTTTAAAAGCTTAAATATTTATACATCTTTTTTCAGAAAGACATAAAATATTTTTTCTATTTTATATGCAGATGTTATTATTATTTTAAGCATGCAAAATCTTTTGTCCATGAGGATGAGAAGGTTGAGGGCCAGACAGAAAGAGAGGATTTCAAGAGAGCATCATGAAGCTGCCATATCAGCTATTTTCTGCCCAGCCCTGTATTCCTCAGAGATGAGAAAAACTGAAAGCATCAATTTTTTAAAAACCATTGATCTGTGGATATTTTTTTAATTTTTATTTTTTGGTTTCAAGCAGTGCAAGTAAAGTCTTGACTGACTCAGAAGTGGTAACTGAATAGTAATACTAAGCCATTAAAACATTAAACATGGAATTGCTTATTATTGTAATATCCATAAGAGTTAGGTGTCCTAAGAAATAGGAATTACAAATTTTATTATACGTGCTGCCAAAGCGAGCACGAGGAATTATAAATTTTAAATGTAGGATTTCTTCTGGATCAAAAGTAGCCAGAAAAGACATGTACATACACTAAGTGCACAAACTATGAATCATGTGATATAAGCAGGATAGGGCTTATGAGATTTCCGTGAGTAGGCGTAAGGATCAGATACGCATAAATTGAACCTGGTGACGTGATTTACATAAGCTGTAAATTGCACTGATGTAGGAATACAAACAATGCTAAACCTGTTCCATCGCTAACAAGAAGCCAGTCAGCACCAAAAGCCAGAAACTCTGGTCATGAAACCAAGCAATGATAGTTATGCTGAAATTTGGTTAGGATGACAATAATAATCTCCATCAAGTAAGCATTACTCAACTATTAAAAGATTTAGAACTAAGTACAGTTGACCCTTGGACAACACAGGTTTGAACTGCGTGGGTCTACTTTTACATGTTTTTTTTTTTTTTTAAGATTTTATTTATTCATTTGAGAGAGAGAGAAACAGAGAGCACAAGCAGGGGGAAAGGCAGAGGGAGAGGCAGAAGCAGACTCTCTGCTGAACAGGGAGCCCGCTGTGGGGTTTGATCCCAGGACCTGGAGTCCCGGAAAATTCTTTGGAGGCTTATGTCAATTTGAAAAAACTCTCAGATGAACTGCGTAGCTTAGAAATACCAAAAAATTTTGAGGGGCGCCTGGGTGGCTCAATCAGTTAAGTGTCTGCCTTCAGCTCAGCTCATGATCCCAGGGTCCTAGGATTCAGCCTCTGAGTCTGGCTCCCTGCTCAGCAGGGAGTCCGCTTCTCCCTCTGCCTCTCCCCCTGGCTTCTGCTTTCTCTCTCGCTCACTCTCTCTCTCTCAAATAAATACATAAATCTTAAAAAAAAAATACCAAAAACTTTTGAGAAAAATTAGGTATGTCAAGAATATATAAACTATATGTAGATACCAGTATATTTTATCATTTACTATCATGCAATATACACAAATCTATTATAAAAAGTTAATTGATCAAAACTTATACACACACAGATCATGCATGATGCCATTGGCAGTCAAGAGGAAATGTAAACAAAGATAAAGATGCAGTAAAGTCATAACTGCATAAAATTAATCATAGTGCATGCTGTACTGCTGTTAATTTCATAACCACCTCCTGCTGCTATTTCAGTGAGCTCAAGCTTTGTGAACATTCACTTAAAATGCCCCGTGATGCTAATCGTCTCCACGTGAGCAGTAAGTGGCCTATCACAGTAAAAAGTATTCTCTCCCTGTTCTTGCTATTAGTATGGTTTTGGGGGAGTCAACGTTATACTTGGATATTCAACTGCATGTGAGGTTGGCGCTCCTGAGCCCTGCATTGTTCAAGAGTCAAGTGTACAGCAATGTTGAAGAGAATCAGAATTCATCATATTAACATTTCTATGTTATGGAATCTGAGTATATTTGAAATGTCCTTGTATTTAAAAAAATGGTCTTTCAGAGCAACATATATCAAGCACTTAGTTCTAATTTAATCATTTAGTGATTGATTTAGAATTTTGGTTTTAAATTAAACCCTTATTAAGTGTATATATTGAAATATTTAAGAGAACTTAAGAATCACATTATTAAGAAGATTAATTTAATTTTATAAGAACTAATTTTATACCTGAAAAATTTTTAGGTCCTATAATCAAAGATCTTAAGAAGGAAATGGAATATTTTATATTTACAAATAGTTTAAAATATTTAAAAATATTACATGGGACTTAGCAAACATATTTCAGAAACTGCTAAAATTTACTGAACTTTATTTTTTTAAGATTTATTTATTTAGGGGCACCTGGGTGGCTCAGTCGTTAAGCGTCTGCCTTCAGCTCAGGTCAAGATCCCAGCATCCTGGGATCGAGCCCCACATCGGGCTCCCTGCTCCGCGGGAAGCCTGCTTCTCCCTCTCCCGCTCTCCCTGCTTGTGTTTCCTCTCTTGATGTCTCTCTCTGTGAAATAAATAAAATCTTTAAAAAAAAAAAAGATTTATTTATTTATTTTAGAGAGAGAGGTGGGGAGGGAGGGGCAGAGGGAGAAGGAGAGAGTCTCAAGCAGACTGCGCTGAGCTCTGAGCCCTATGAGGAGCTTGATCTCATGACCCTGAGATCACAACCTGAGCAAAACCAAGAGTCTGACGTTCAACCAACTGCGCCAACCAAGGGCCCCTAAGATTTACTGAACTTCAAATTAGAATAGGTTTATATGTTCAACTTAAAGCTTTAAAGAAGATCTTTGATAAATTATTTCAGATTTTAATGTCAAAGGAAATCCTTGGATGATCTTTTTTACACTGAGTGTTCTTTTTTAAAGATTATTTGTTTATTTATTTGAGAGAGAGAGAGAGAGAGAGCATGCAAGTGCAGGAACACAAGTGTGGGGGGGGGCATAGGGAGAGGGAGAAGCAGACTTCCTGCTGAGCAGGGAGCCCAACACAGGGCTGGATCTCAGGACCCTGGGATCATGACCCCAGGAGAACACTTAATCAACTGAGCCATCCAGGTGCCCCAGAGAGACTGTTCTTAATGGTATAAAAATCTCACATTTAATAAGACTTTCTTGTTTTCATTATGAACTTTGTCCCACATTCCTATTGTCTCTTAAATTCTTATATTTTTAGCCTACAAATTATCTTGTCAGAGAATTTTCAAGAATGTAAGTCTCAAGGTTGCAGAGAACTATATATGTATATGTGTGTGTTTCTTCTATTAGACTCTGAGTTTCATGAAAGTGGAGATTGCTTTTTATTCTTCTTTGTCTTCTATGGACTTGGCAGCAAGCTTGGCACAAAGTAGTTTCTCAATAGGTACTCAACAGGAGCTCAGTAATCACTGGTGAACAAATTCACTTGTTTTCCTTAACTAGAGTTCTTCCCTAGACCTTGTACACAATTAATGCCAGTATGAAGACCCTTGGCTCTTGTGAGCGTATCTCTGGAGGCCTTTGGCTGCTTAGTATCTGACTCCCCTTCTGACGTTTGGAATATTTGCTAGTCTGCCAGTCTTGGTGGAGGCCTCTAAAAGGCCAGATATTTGTTCTCCATAATCTCTGGCAGCTACACAGTGGGTTTATGGTCTAAATTAAGCCAGAATTTCACAGAGTTGGGAAAACATGCTATGTTTGTAAAAGGTAACCTTAGAACAGATGTTTGCCTCCATATTCCATTATATTTTATATCATATTACTTACATGTTTTGTTTATTAATCCATCAATTGATCAAATCATTAATCAACCATTGTTTATCTTGTGCCTCTCATACGCCAATTACCCTACCAGGTCATGGGCTCACAGCAGTGACAAGGAGAGATACAGTCCTTTCCCTTATTGAGCTTAACTTCTAGCTTTGAAATTAATTTCTAGTCTTAAAAAATAAAATAATTGCAAATTTTGGTATGTGTTCTGCAGAAAACATATATATATGTATGTTATATATATGTATATATGCATGTATGTCATATATGTATATATGTATGTATGTTATATATGTATGTTATATATGTATGTATGTAATATATGTATATATGTATGTATGTTATATGTGTATGTTATATATGTATATATGTATGTATGTTATATATGTATATATGTATGTATGTTATATATATGTATATATGTATGTATGTTGTATATGTATATATGTATGTATGTTATATATGTATATACGTATGTATGTTGTATATGTATATATGTGTATGTATGTTGTATATGTATGTATGTGCATATGTATGTGTGTTATATATGTATATATGTATGTTATATATATGTATATATGTGTATGTATGTTATATATAAAAAATAATGTCAGTCAGTAGCCGTGGAGTAGCATTGGGATGCTTTGTGCTTTCTTTGATAGGAAACATAAATGGCCAGGATAATATTTTAAGCTAAAACTAAAAATGAAAAAAAGCTAGGCAAGCACAGTAGGAGGAAGACCATTCATGGCACAGGAAACAGCATCATCAGGGGACATGAGGTAGGGCAGAGTTTGTCATGTTCAAACAAGTAAAAGCAGATCATGAGACCAGAACACAGTGCAGGGCGGTGGTGGGGGGAGGTTAATGGAGAATAAGATGATTTTAGAGAAATAGAAGGGACGGATCTATGAAATCTTCTAGAATGAATGTCTTCCACTGATAAACTTCTAGTAAATTTTTTGATCCTCCTTGATGTTTTCTTCTCTTCCCTTGATCTTTTGAACTCTAGAATATGATATCAAATCATTCGTTTACTCTTTAATATTCTTGCAGGGCATTCTGGTCTTGTTAGCACTTTGTGAATGTACAACAATTAAAATTATTCCTTTTTTCTAAATTTTTTATTGTTATGTTAATCACCACACATTACATCATTAGTTTTTGATGTAGTGTTCCATGATTCATTGTTTGCATATAACACCCAGTGCTCCATTCAATACGTGCCCTCTTTAATACCCATCACAAGGCTAACCCATCCCCCCACCCCCCTCCCCTCTAGAACCCTCAGTTTGTTTTTCAGAGTCCATCATCTCTCAGGGTTCTTCTCCCCCCTCCGATTTCCCCCCTTCATCCTTCCCCTCCTGCTATCTTCTTCTTTTTTTTTTTTTTAACATATATTGTATGACTTGTTTCAGAGGTACAGATCTGTGATTCAACAGTCTTACACAATTCACAGCACTCACCATAGCACATACCCTCCCCAATGTCTATCACCCAGTCACCCCATCCCTCCCACCCCCCACCACTCCAGCAACCCTCAGTTTGTTTCCTGAGATTAGGAATTCCTCATATCAGTGAGGTCATATGACACATGTCTTTCTCTGATTGACTTATTTCACTCAGCATAACACCCTCCAGTTCCATCCACGTCATTGCATAAAATTATTCCTTTTTGTAGTTCAAAATAATTTTTATTTTATTCATTTATTTATTTATTTTTAAAGATATAAAATCTTAAAATCTTATTCATTTGAGAGAGAGAGAGAGAGCCCGAACAGGGAGAGAGGTGAAGGGAGAGGGAGAAACAAGCTCCCTGCTGAGCAGGGAGCCCAACTCAGGGTTTGATCCCAGAACCCTGGGATCCTGACCTGAGTTGAAGGTAGACACTTAACCGAACCCACTGAGCCACCCAGGGGCCCCTAATTTTTATTTTTACTGTTAATTCTCCTATCATCAATTTCTCTGAGGTTTTTAAATGCCTGCTTCTAACAATTCTTCTAATGATGTTCCACCCATGTGTATTTTTGCCGAGGTATTCTTACATTTTTCTCTTCGGTTCCACAATTTCCCTAAGGCATATATTTTTTGCTTCCTTACAAACACATGACCATTTTCACCATTTACCTATCAAGCACAACCATAGACTTCTATGTCATTATACTGAAATATTTTGAAGAGTACTTTAGAATTTTTTTTTTAAGTTGAACTTTTTTTTTTGCCTCTGAATTTCCTCAATCTTTTCTTGTTTTGTTGCTCAAAGAAACATAGACTTGAGTGGACCTTGGAGATTCTTCAGTCTTCCAACTTTTTTTTTACCAATAAGCTCCCTTTAATTTATTATTCATTATGCAGTGTTTAACCATCTCGTATGTAATACTCACATTTCTGAATTTATTTTCATTTAAAATGGCCTAATTTTTCACGATCTTTTACAGTTGGTATTAAAAATGTCAATGTAGGCTTTCTTAGAAAAACTTGAGAATAGAATATTTAAAACACATATGCATGCACGCACGCACCAAGGATTAATCATCCCTAAACTCCCAGGTAAACAGGTTTGTCAGCTGCCAGTCTTTTATACCAAATTTACATTCATATCCATAAAGTAATAAAAATGCTTTTGCTAATATTAACCATTCGACTGGAAGTAAACAAAAGACAGGTAATTGAATTAGGTCCTGTTTTGATACTCTGCCATCCTTTGCAGAGCTGTCCAGAAGATGGGTGAAAGGAGAGCAATCAGGCTTCCCCATTTCCCAGCTGGAGTCCTCCAGCCAAGCTGCTCTCATCTCAAGGCCAGGAGGAAATCTGCACGTCTTCCTCTCTCACTCTCCTTCATTTGCCAAGGCTGTCCTTTCTTAAGTAGTTGGCTGACCCAATAATGCTTTGCAGTTTAAACATGTTTACACATTTCCTTGGTCACTAGTTGTCTAATCTGTTCCTGAGAAGAAATTCCTTAGCAGAATTTCAGAGAAATGATGTTTCCCAGGTATTGACAGAGAAAGTGCTGATCTACACGTTGCCATGGAGTTTGTGTCTGCTTACAGTGACATTCCTTCAATGGCAGGTAAAGAACAGTCTAATTACCTGCAAAACGCAACACTTCATCTTGGCAAGGTAGTTCATTAGACTCTGAAATATCTCCATGAATCAGTTGTTTTCTTACTCTACTGCAGGCTCTAAATATATCTGCCTTAAACAATATGACTATTTACAAGAGCAGAATCCTGTTATTATAAAGCTGCAGAGATTTTATGATGAAAACCATGAATTTCTTTTCTTTTTTAAAAGCGTCTCGGGAAAGAATAAGATTCCATTCATGAGAAAACTCTTTATAAGAAGAAAGTGTTCCTATATTTTTAAGTATTCTATCGGTAATACTGTCTATTTGATAAGAAAAGGCCATCACTGATGCTCTCTGGGGCTGCTCTTCCTAAGGACAAGAATATAATGCCAGGTGTTTTTATTTCCTGTTATCTCACATACTGCTGCTTTCATATATGGAATTTCTATTAACTTGAAAGGTGGCACTGAACCCAGAATAAATATGTACGTAAGGAGAAAATAAGGATAGTTAGTACAGACGTGGAAAAAATGTATTAAATATACATATATACATTGCAGCCCTATCTTTCACCTTCAATCTATAGCTTTAGTATATACCAAGGAGGAAAGTGCATGTTGACTAATAAACTGTAAATTAATTGTTGCTATTTAAAAACAACACATCTATAGGTTAATAAATAGATAAAACCACACTAGTGGCTATAAAATGAAAAATAGATACGGCCCTCTTGCCTTCTTCCCCGCCCCTCCCAGTTCTACCAGGACCATCCCCAAGGAGTAAGGAGGGTCAATGATTTCTGCTTTTAGTTATTTGGGTGGTTATCATCAAGCTTGTATTTACCTTGCCCCTAGAGGAACTTTAGCGACAGGGTCCTCCAGGTGCATGGGTCTCTGCCAAAGCCCTGGGATTGGCCTCCGGTGGATCCAGGTTATATGGGGCCTCAAATTTATACATTAAGGAGGATACACATTTAAGAAAAAGAAACACACAGTTACAAAATTGCTAGTGTTCCTAGTCCTGGCAAGTTAAGATTCCCAAAGCTTAAGCTTTATTTGTTTCAGGGTCAATTCACACTGAGTTGCCATTTTTAGATTTACCAACATTAGACAGTATCTATTGATTGCCTATCAGAAGCATGCCTACCCTACCTGCAAATTTCTCTTTTCCCCATTTACCTTCTGGTTTTAGTCATGCTGTCGTGTTATTATATCGATAATCAAGGTTTATGACAGACCCCAAAATTATGTTTCTTATTCTTTGCAGATTCTTTCCAAAAGGTGATAAACAGCAAATACAATATTACTATATGAATTATATTTTCTATTGAATCAAATAATGTGGTTGAATGCCTAAAGAAGTATATGTAATCTTGTATCATTAAATTTTCCTACTTTAAGGGGAATCTTCCAAACATCTTATACTTATGATATTCTTAATTTCTCTCTAGATTTTTTTTTAAAAAACTTTTCCTTGGTAAGACTTTGCTGGCCTTGTTTCTTGAATCTTTGCTTTCACTTTTTGTATTTCTTTACACCCCCCTGGATTAACCTTTCAAATAATTTTTTATGCAGTTTTGTAGGAGGTAGAGTTAGTTTACGAATGCCCTTCAAAATTGAATGACTTCACAGACAATTGCTAGTTTCAGAAAGTGTTCTTTATGCAAAAATTTCAAAGACATGTTTAATTTAGTTATCCTTTATGTATTTTACCATAATAGCATGTCTTTAAGATAAGTTTCAAAGAAAATTATGGGAATGAAGGAAAGCATGGTAGGAATAGTGAGGTAATGTTTAATTCATCTTAAAGTAAATAAGACCATTCTGAAATGGAGTCACCCTTTGTAATTGCTAAAAGGCATGCATTTATATGGATAAAAGCAAAGAGGAAAGAGTGGACATTACACTATTCAACCAAAAGAATAACAATTTTCTAAAAATCTAAACATTTTTCCTAAAGTGTTTTTTTTCCTTTTTTGTTTTCTCAGTATTCAGGTTAAGAACAGCCATGCCTTATGAACAATCAACAAATGCTCTGAATTCATATCTTGGAATGACTTCAGCTGTAGAATAAACACTCCTTCAACAATTCAGTATACTAAAAGTAATCACCCTTTCTTATTGAGGTTTTTTCTGAAATAAATTGTTTATATTCTGCAAGCTGAGGAAAATAAGCCATTCTACTACATTTTTTATACTCTTCAAAATACTACATTTACAGTATCTAATATGAGATTATATTTTCATTCTGCCTATTTCCTTATTATTTTCAACAATCATTACTGCTGGTGAAAGATGAGAATACCATTCTATGTAACTTTTTATATATGTGTGCAAGAAAATGTGTTCATGACTCATTATTCTATGGGCACCCAATGATTCCAACTCTTCCCCTCGTGGGACACAGTAGGTTTGAGTAAACACAAGCTGACCCGCCCAAGATGATTTTTTTTTGTGTACTTTATTGTAAGTCTGAATTGATGTCCCATGGAGAATGGTGCTTTTGCAATAGTCATGAGTACGTTGAAGCAGGATTTAAGAACTGCTTTGGCATTTCCTGAGCTTTATGTTCATTTCCTATCCTTGACTTTCCCAACACCTCACCCTTTACCATTGTATCCATTGTATCCATTATTATTGTTTTTTACATCTATCCATCAATTTAGTACACACCCCTGTGCTATGTCATATAGAATAATAATAGAAATGCCCAAGTAGTTTATACTGAAGCAGAATTAGAGAACAGTGATGCTGAATTGTATGGTGTGGACTGACAAGACAACAGGTATTTGGAGAAAGAAATGGTCACTCTTTGTTGTAATTGTATATAATTTAGGGTTCTTTGATTGCTAGTGAACAGGAACTGACTCTACAAAGGAAGAAGAAGAAAAGTTTATTGTAAGGAGATCATGATATCCTTACAAAATCTAGAGGAAGACTAAAGAGCTGCCCAGGGAAATGACATAATCCAAAGGCTGAGCTGTCTGAACTGCTTGATTGTGTTGTAAGAATGTTGCCCCAGGAATAAGTATATTCCATCTGTTTTTCCATGTTGTGTCACTTCACTCATATATCACAATCTCAGGAGAGAAAATGTGACTGTTTGAATTTAAGTCAAATAACGACTCCTTGACTGTGGTAGGTAAGGGCACCTTGATTTACAACCCACGACAACTATATATGCACTTCTGCTTTTGCCTATGATGAAATAATACAACAGCCAGCCGGTTGAAAGCAACAGGCTGTGAATTACCTCTCTGTTCCTCATTACACCTCTGTTCTTAATTTGGAATCACAAAATGACAATCCAAAGATTCCAAATCTAAACAGTTTTCCCACAATATTTACAACTGTAAATTGAGTGATTCCTTTACTATTCCAGATTAGTAAACAACCTAAAGCAACAGGTTTTGAATTGGAATTCTGGCTTAGGTATTTGATTTTTGATAAATTACTTCCTATAACCCCTCGGTTCCTACCTTGCAGCATTATTGTGGGGATTGCGGCCAATTAATATAAGAACCTATCACAACAGATGCACATGATAAATGAAGGAATTTGTGTTATTACTGAATAAGCAAATGCATCTAAAATAGGCATAGCCAACGAGGTAGATAAAACTACTTTTCTGTTAAATAAAATCTCTCAGACTTCTGTCCACACTTGCTAAAAATTATTAATCCAATGCATCCCCTTCAAATTCTTATTGAATGAGAGAAAGTATAAACTATTTTTTTTTTAAAGATTTTATTTATTTATTTGAGAGAGAGAGAATGAGAGAGAGCACATGAGAGGGGGGAGGGTCAGAGGGAGAAGCAGACTCCCCGCCGAGCAGGGAGCCCGATGCGGGACTCAATTCAGGGACTCCAGGATCATGACCTGAGCCGAAGGCAGTCGTTTAATCAACTGAGCCACCCAGGCGCCCGAAAGTGTAAACTATTTTAAAGAGAAAGAAAAAAAGAAAGACAGGAATTAGAGTTTCTGAAATGGTTCATGGGAAAAAAATTTTGTATAACCTAGTCTTGTATTTTGAGACATGTTCACCCATCTGTTTCTGTTTTGTTTTTTGTATTTTAAGGTGATTGATGATTTGGGGTCAAGTTTACAACAGTAAAGCATGTCACCTGCTAATGGTAATTAGACTGTTTGTGACTTTGATCAGTATTCTGTTACCGTATTTAATGTTATATTCTAAGTATCTTATTGGTAATCTGTACATTGTTATGTTTGAGCACTTAGAGTCCTGAAATCTAATAATAGGCAAAGAAAGTCACTTTGTACCGGTGGTGGTAATTACTACTGATTTTTATCAGGAGGAACTAGGTTTCCTGCAACAAAATGAAGGCAGGGAGATATACAGAGTGTCTAGGGGATGCTCAGTAGGTCTCTTGGGGCCATCATGCCTGGTGACAATTGTGGATGGAAAATTGCCGCAACCACAGCCTGACAAGCACAAAGAAATCAAGGGCACAGACTCTTTGGAGATGAAGGTCTGGGTCACTGCAGCAGGCAAACAACACAGGCCAGCAGGCCTAGGGTAAGAGAATTCTAAAATTGGCAGTGGAAAAAGGAGATAAATCATATCTACTATGGCCTTGGAATCAGATGCAGCATTTGGGGGGACTTCAGTTTGTTTCACTAACTTTCTTACATTTGATCTTTACAGATTCCAGCTTGCCACCATATTGAAGGGGATTTCCTAACTCACTGGACTTACTGGAAGGAAAAGAAGACACAGAGAATGGGCTCTTGCCTGCCTCTTCTTATCCTCTTATTCTGGTTTTAGCTGTGGAGCCTAGCTCCCATGAAGTCCTCAACCAGATGCATTCAGGTGAAATCTGTGAGTACATTGCCTCAGGCTAACCCTGGGCACCTCTCTCTTCCTGCTGGGGGGCTTCAATTATGCCCAGTCATTAGATATGACAGAACTCTCTTGGCATTCGTGCTCCTGTCACTAAGAAGTACAGAGGTGTTAATGCCCTGTGGCCTAGCCCTTGACCAATGGAGAAGGGAGATGATTGATAAATGCTTTCCCTTTTCTTTCCCTTGTGGATGGTTCTGAGGTGCACTTCCTGAGGCTTTCAGATGTTCTTTATAGGACTGAGATCCCTGTCATCCAAAAGTGGTAGCCAGCTCAGTGAGCATTCCTCTATTGACTTTCTCTTCTTCCCCATTTTTACTCTCTTTGACTCTCAATTGCTGTTCCCTGGGATCACATTCCCAAATAAATTACTCTCGAATATGCTTTTTACTCAGTTGCTACTTTTGGAAAAACCTGTACTGAGATAAGAATATAATTTGTATTCGTTGAAACTCTACTAGAAATTTACTGTGATTCAAGGTATGCTTTATTTTTCTCACTTACTTTTAAACAGATAAGCTTATTTATTTCACAAATAAATTAAATAAATCTGGAATATTTTAAAGCAGATATCTGACATATTTCATCTATAAACATATTAATATGTATCTCTAACATATAAGGCTTTTGAAAAATAGAACTAATAATCTCATTACCACATTCCTACAGTTAATAATATTTTCTTAATATTATCTAATGCCTAATATATGTTTAGTTTTCCCTAATTGTCTCAGAAGTGTCTTTTTACAGTTAGTTTATTGGAGTCAGAATGTAACAATATTAACCATTATATTTGGTCAATATATATCTTATGACTCTCTTAATCTGTAGCAATTCTTTCCTTCCTTCCTTCCTTCCCTCCTCCCTCCCTCCCTCCCTCATTTCCTTCCTTCTCTCTCTTTCTTTTTCTTTCTTTCTATTTACTTATTGAAGAAATTGGATCTTTTGTCCTGTAGAATTTTCCACATTCTAGGTTTGGCTGATTGTTTCTTCAAGGTTCACTTTAAATACCAACTCTTTTTTAAATATGTAAGCATCATTCCTAAAAAGTTTGCTCTGCAAAATGTGTGTTACTGATTACTCTAGGAATGGTTTCCATCTCTGCTTCCTTGGTGCTGAATTTCTGATTTCTGACTTAGGAGTGTTTTTCATTCTCTAATGAGCTGAGGCAAAGGAAAGCTGATTTCCTGTTCACTTGGAGGAAAAAGTGACTTCTTGTATCTGGGCTGAAGATGTACTTTTGCATTGAGTTGTATTTAGTTATTTATGTCACACTTCATTGCATAATGATTCGAGGTGTCATACAAATGTACATACACATCAAGAATTTTAAAATAATGTGTAAAGAATTAAGGGTAAAAGGAACACTAAGGTGGGAAAAATCGGTATAAAACTTAAGGTGTCACTCTGAACAGAATGATGGGCACCAAGATACTTCATGTAAAACACTATTGATTATTCTCAATGATTGTTAACATATCAATGGTAGTACTGTTTTTCACTATTGTACTCCAGGGCTTATAACCATGCCCAGCCCATAGAAGGAGTCAAAAACTAGTTGTTGACTGACTATTTAACTATTTATGCCCAGTCACACAGTCTTTATATATGACTGGCTGAAGCTACAATATGAATATAAATTCTACTCTATATGCATTCTTGGTTTAGTCTTTCTGGGAATATGAAGACATCAAGAGTAGATAGCATGTAAGAATAAGTTCAGTAGGTTTCAGAGGTTTCGGTTCAAGAATAAGACAGGGGAGAAAGTTATTTCTAAAGCCTGGAAA
The DNA here is from genome assembly GCF_964656455.1 of Halichoerus grypus. Lineage (NCBI taxonomy): Eukaryota > Metazoa > Chordata > Mammalia > Carnivora > Phocidae > Halichoerus > Halichoerus grypus. The sequence continues at coordinate 107,638,259 of NC_135717.1, forward strand.
TAACAATTACTGTTTTTCTTCCATTACAGAAAAAATTATATTTATATACATAAATATATTTTTATATATATTTATAACAGCATTGCAAGAATAAGGAGCAACTTCAAAATGAAGTGGTGACTTGACATTTTATCTTAGTAACTGGGAAAAACACATCCTGTGATAAACAAAGAACAACAGTCTTCAGATTATAGTCATAGAAGTAATTTGCAGCTGAAGGTCATAGAAGACATTGGAATACTTAAGACTGGAACTATATATTTCCCTGAATGATGCCTAGATCTTTAAATAGAAAATAAATAATTTAAAGCTAATTTAAAGGCACTATAAAACAAAAGATAGACCATTTTCTAAAATTAAAAAAAACCCTGAAACATCATGAAAATTTTCTTAAAAAATATTCAGACAAAAAAATTCAAACAAAAGAGGATTTTAACTTTTAGAGATAGCAAAATGAATCCACACTTTTGTTTATTAGAACCATTGAAGTTTCAGGAGGATTAAATAAAATTGACATATCAACAAATGAGTCCTTTAAAATGTAAATTTCTATGTAAATATAAAATAAAATGATCAGCTCTTACTCTTTACTTAGCATTGTCAGGCACTGGAGGCAAGGAAAAAATAAGCAAACAGATAAACCAACCATAGCATTTGGTTTTTGCCTGAGAGCTACTGACAGGAACCCCCTGTCATTAAAACAGTGTAATCAACTTTTCTGAAGTCTCTTGTCCCTTTGCTCCATTATTTGGATCAGGATATTCTGGTGGCCAGAGATTTTTATACTCATGCCCATACAAATATTTACCAACTGAATGTTAAGTCAAGCTCAAATATTTTTTTCATCAGAGTATACATACATGACAGATTGCAAAAATGAAGAAAACGAAACAGTCTAAATTATAATGAAATGACTTCTGTAGTACACTAAGCCTTCTTGCCTAAGAATTAACCAAACTCAAACCCAAGTATTTAGTAGGTTCAATTTATAAAGGAGCATTTCGAGTAGCAGGACAATAATTCTGGGTTCTTATGTTATAATATTGTTGGCCATATATTTAAGGCAAAACAAGTTTAGTTGATTTAGTTCATTTCTGTATTCATTAATTCAACAAATTTGTCTTGCTCACTACTATACCCAAATACTATAGTTAGTTCTAGGACCATAGAAGAAAGTGAAGCATATTCCTTTCCCTCAAGAGTTGACAGTTTAGTAGAGGAAATAAAAACAAATCTAGGATTACAATTTACTCTGATATAAGCTGAGTTAGGAAGAGGTATGCAGAGGCAGCTTTAGGTGAACAAATGGGGGGGTATCAAAGTTGGCCTGAGGTTATGCTTGGGGAGGTGGGGGGTGGGTAAGAACAAAGAACACTTCATGGGGATAGTGGTACTCTAGCTTATTTTTAATGGATAAGGGAAAAGTGAGAAAGATATTCTAAGAAAAGGAAAACTGCATTATATATTGGAGGAAATCTAATAAATTCCATTTGGCTGGAGTGAAGGGTAATTATTGGGAATGATGGGAGTGGAGGATATAGTGGAAAGTGGGAAACAGTATGAGAATCTTGGGGCAAGTTTAGACTCTATTTTGGGAGGCGTTGATGGATTTTTTTTTTTAAAAGATTTTACTTATATTAGAGAGAGACAGAGAGAGCACAAGAGCAAAGGGAGAGGCAGAGGGAGAGGGAGAAGCAGACTCCCCACTGAGCTGGGAGACAGAAATGGGGCTCAATCCCAGGACCTGGAGATCATGACCTGAGCTGAAGGCAGATGCCCAACCATCTGAGCCACCCAGGCGCCCCGAGAGGCATTGATGGATTTTAAGTAAAGGTGTGACATGATCAGATTTTAAAACTAGAAAGATAACTCTGGAGCAGTATGGAGATTCAAAGTGAGTGACAAGGCAACTTGTTGGAAGCTATTGCAGTGAACCAGTTCTGAACATGAGGCACAGCATGATGAGGGAGACTAGTCATAAACGGGGTAGGGGGAGAACTTGATGGGACCAGTAGCTGGTGTTGTATAGGAGGGGAAGGAAAAGAAGTCAAGGGTGGTGCTCAGACTTGAACAACTGGGTGAATGGTGGTACCTTTCACTGAGATAAGAAAACATCTAAGGAGTGGAAGATTGGGGAGAAAATACAGAAATGAATTTTGTAATTGAGTTTGAGATGTGCTGTCCAATAATAGATGTTTAGTAAGGAGTTGGATACATGAGAAACATCAACACTTGAGAAGAGGACAGGGAAAGAAAAGTCCATGAAAGAAAGTGCAAAAGAGTGAGAAATGTGGAGAACTAAGAGAGCATAGTGTCACATGGGCCACTGCAGGAAAGTTTCCAGAATAAGAATCCATAAAATCATCACAAGCAGAGAGAGGTCAAGTAAGAAAACAAGATGTATCCTTTGGCCTTTGTTGTCTTAGCATGGGCATTTCAGTAGAAGCCACATTCTACTAGATGAGAGAGGGAATCCTGGTGAGAAAGTGAAGATGGGATGTCAGTCCTCTTTAAAGAAGTCAGGCTATGAAGTGCAGTAGAGATCTTAAATATTAGCAGGGTGGACATAGGAGAGGTAAGAAAAAGGATTTTGGTTTTTGATTTTTTTTTATTTTCAAAGCATGACAATGCTGAGGGGAGAGAACCTACAAAATTTGAAGATGAATCCACTGAAGAGAAAATGATTGATAGCAAGTCCCTAAGGATGGACAAAAGACCAAGCTTAAAGAAGGAAGGACCTGAAAGGAGAGGACAAACTGAAGAAATTCAGGCTGAATTAGATAATTCTCTTAGTCAAGTTGATGGCTATGTGTGACCTGTCTGCTATGGTCAGGTAGACATGGTGTTGGAGTTTGATGTCTTGTCAAGAGAGAACAAACAACAGCATCTGGCACCACAGTAAGAAACACAGTGGACGGGTTATTGATTATCTTAAAATATCTTGTAACAACTTCTGTCTAATACTTCCAAAGAGCTATTAATAATCTTACCCATTAAAAAAAACACTGTCATTCTTACTTAATGAAAATGTATTCTCTGCCACAGCTGCTAGTATCTTATCAACATCTGTCCCTGCCTTATGGAAGAGTTTGTTTTCCAAATGAAACTAGAATAACAAGCCTGACATTTAATATACTTAATATGCAGTCTGTCTCATGATACATCAATGAATTTATTTTCAATACAAAATCTGGATGAAAATCTTTCGGTCATAAAAGGAAATTACAAGTATAAATATATTTGAAATATGGTTCCATAAATAACAATGCCATGAATTTATTAATAGGGTTACTAGTTCGTCTGAAGCCTTATGATAGTGCCCTTTATTAGAAGTATGATTTTACTTTAATAATAAAAGGTACTTTGTAGATTTGATTATATGTTTGAATTTTCCATTGAATTATTTATACAAAAGTCATCTGTTATGATGATTGCACAATGATGTGAATGCTCTTAATGGCATTGAACTGTACATTTAAAAATGGTTAAAATGGTAAATTTATGTTATGTATATTTTACCACAATAAAAAAAAGTCATTTGCTATGTAATTTAATATTATTTAAGTTGGACAATTTCTTTATTGTGAAAATAAAATATGAAGAGTGAATCAGAAACTTTGATGTTGCAATAAAAGGGCATTTGAGTGTTAAATAGTATGTGAGCACATCAGAGAAAGGTCAGATAAGAATGAATGTCCCTACCCACCTCTATTACCCTCTGTTGGTGTACTTTTAGAAAATATCTTTTTAAAATTATGCCCCCCTAAGCCCCGTAGCTAATGAGGACTATGACTTAAAAAGAATGTAAATTTTCGTAAATTAATCAAGGAAAATATGAAAGGAAACACAGGCATTCACCAAAAGGCTGATCCCTCTCCTTGGAAGCTTCCTCTCCTTGTTTTCTTGAAAAGTAACATGGTTGGCAAGAATACACATTTGACACACTTAGGATTTAGAAACTAAATATTTGAGCTATGGGGTTTGTCTTAGTCCATTTAGGTTGCCATAACAGACCCAAAAGAAATTACATAACTACAGACTCATTAGCAGTTACTCTCCATTTCCCCTAAGCCCCCACTTACCATAGGCAACCAGTGATTTACTTTCACTTTTTATAGCTCTATCCTGGGTATTTCATACAAATGAGATCACATAACACGTGGTCTGATTGGCTTCTTTCACTTAGAATAATGTTTTCAAGGTTCATCTACATTGTAGCATGTATCAGTACTTCATTCCTTTTTATTGCCAAATAATATCCCATTTGGGGATATATCACATCTTGTTTATCCATTAATCTGATGATGGACATTTGGGTTGTTTCTACTCTTTGGGTATTATGAATAATGCTGCTGTGAATATTAATGTACGTGTTTTTGCATGGATATATGTTTTCATTGTGGGGGGGGTCATTTTCCTAGAAGTGGGATTGCTGATAATTTTATGTTTAACCTTTGGTGGAATTGCCAGATTGTTTTCCAAAGTGGCTGCACCATTTTAAGTTCCTACCAGCCATGTGAGAGTGTCCTATTTCCTCTGCATTTTTGCTGACACTTGTTATTGTCTTTTTATTTTAGCCATCCTCGTCATTTGGAGGTGATATCTCTGTATGATTTTGATTTAAGTACCTTTGATGGCTAATGATTTTGAGCATCTTTTAACATGTTTACTGGCCATTTGCCTATTTTCTTTGGAGAAATGTCTATATCATTTGTTGAGTTTTAAATTGGATTATTTATGTTATTGAGTTGTAATAGTTGTTCATATGAAGAAAGACTAGTTCTTTATCAGTATATGATTTGCAAATATTTCCCCCATTCTGTGGGTTGTTTTTTCACTTTTTTGATGGTATTCTTTAAAACAAAAAACATTTAATTTTGGTGAATTCCATTTGATGTGTCAATTTTTTCTTTTGTCATTTGTGCTGTGGTGTCATATCTAAGAAGACTTTGACTAACCCAAGGCCACGAAGATTTACTCCTATATTTTCTTCTAAGGGTTTTATAATTTTAGCTCATAAATGTAGGCTATAATCCATTTTGAATTGTTTTGTGTGTGTATGGTGAGGAAGACATCCAACTTCATTCTTTTGTGTATGGATATCCAGCTGTCCTAGTATCATTTGTGGAAAAGGCTATTTTTTCAAAACATGGCTCTTCTTTTTCAAAATTATTTTGGCTCTTCTGAGTCTCTTAAATTTCTATATGAATTTTAGGATTAGCTTGTCAATTTCTGTAGAAAAGCCAGATGGGGTTTTGAAGAAGAATTGGATTGAACCTGTACATCAGCTTTGAGGATCCTGCCATCTTAACAATATTAAGTCTCCCCAACTATGAATTTGGGATGTCCTTCCATTTATTTATATTTCATATTTTTCAGTGTATACAAGTCTTACATTCCTTTTATTAAATTTATTTCTAAGGACTTTATTCTTTTTGATGCTATTGTAAAAGGAATTGCCTTCTTAATTTCATTTTCAGATAGAACACTGCTAATGCATAGAAATAGTTGATTTTTGTATATTGATACTGTACTTAAATATAGAAAATTTATTTCATTCTATTTTATGTGGCTTTTTATACAGTTGTGTGTTTTTATGGCCATCTTCATAATCATGATCTTCAGAAATTTGAATAATCTGAATGATGATTTAGCAGGTTACCTAGCTGCCTTTCATATAAATCCTACACCTACTAATGCCTTATATCAGACACTAGCATGTTGGTTTAGGGTTTCCCAAAACTGACAGTTCTTCAGAAATACCTCGGGAATTTTAAAATATACATTGTCTCTCTTTTCATCCTAGACTGACTGAATCAGAATCTTTGGGGGTGGAAGCTGGATTCTGTGCTTTAACAAATACACTGAGTTAATCTGATACAGTCTAACTGTGAGCTTTTATTTAGGAAACACTATGTTAAGTTACGATTCTGTGAGGCAAATATATTCTTGTCTTAAGAACTCACCTTGGTGCATCTGTTAGAATGCAGTTTATTGATTCATCCAAACATTTTTCATTGTTTGCAATGAAGAAAAAAAAAAAAAAACCACCAGTGAGCAGAACTAAATCCCTGGTTTCAGGTAGCTGATATTTGAGTGTGTGTGGGGGAGTCACAATTAACAAATAAGTGGCAAAAAGGAATGTAAAGCAGGCTAAGGGTTTAAAAGATGACAGAGATGCAGTTAGAGATTGTGGTCAGGGGAGGACTTTCTGTCAGGTGATATTTAAGCAGAAACCTAAATGAAGAAAGAAAATGAGTCATGAAAATGCCTAAGAAAAGAAATGTCCCATGCAGAAAGAATAGAGAGTGTAAAGGTCTACTGAGGAGGCGTACACTTAAAACTTTCAAGAACAAGAAGGCCAGTGGATTTGAGGAAGGTGAGCAACTGAAAAGTGGTAGGAAATGAGATAGAAAGATGAGGACATTCCACATTCCACTGCCCGGGATGAGATCCATGCAAGGTTGTGTACAGAAGCATAACATGATCTGATTTAGAGCGTTATGGGGAGAACAGATTAGAGAAGGGTGGGTAGAAGACTATGGCAATAGTCTTGTTGTGTAGATCTCAGTGTGTTGTCTAAGGAACCCCAAGGGAATACCAAGAACCTTTCAGGGGTCCATGAAGTCAAAACTATTTTCACGTAAGTAAGATGTTGTTTGTCTTTTTCACTGTGTTAACTTATGCACTGATGGGGCAAAAGCAATAAGAACATGCTGGCACCGGGGCACCTGGGTGGCTCAGTCAGTTAAGTGTCTGCCTCCAGCTCAGGTCATGATCCCAGGGTCCTGGGATCAAGTCCCGCATTGGGCTCCCCACTCCGTGGGAAGCCTGCTTCTCCCTCGCCCACTGCCCCTGCTTGTGTTCCCTCTCTCGCTGTGTCTCTCTCTGTCAAATAAATAAATCTTTAAAAAAAAAAGAAAAAAGAACATGCTGGCACCTTAGTATGAATCAAGACAGGGGCACCAGACTCTGTGAGTAGCCATTGTATGCTCCACAACCACGAACTCACATCAAAAATATAAATAAATAATAAATAGTAAATAAAATAAAATAAAATAATAATAAAAATAATAACTACTCTGTTTTTTAAAAGATTTTATTTATTTATTTGAGAGAGATAGAGATAGAGAGAGAGAGCATGAGTGGGGAGGACAGGGAGAAGCAGGCTCCCCGCTGAGCAGGGAGCCCAATGCGGGGCTCGATCCCAGGACCCTGGAATCATGACCTGAGCCAAAGGCAGATGCTTAACCAACTGAGCCACCCAGGTGTCCCTCTAGAGAACATTCTTGTTTATAATTCTGTATTATGAAATGGGAAGTACACATAAAACTCTTTTGCTGTTTATGAAAATATGATGGTTGTCTTGAAGAAAAAAAAGCATTTGTGTGAGTTAGAGATTAAACTTGCCACCTTTTTTAACTGAATAGAACATCATTAAAAGAACACTGATAGGCAAACTATAACTATTCAGACTTGGCAAATATTTTCTTGAAAATGAACAAAGTGAGTTTGCTACTTCAGAGAGAACAGCTGAAATATTCGCTGGCAATAATTAACTTTGATTTTGAAGGAAGCACTAAATTTTGGAAAATTGGTGTCTATCAGCATGAACTTGATGCTTCCCAATAGTTCAAACATTTTTTTTATTATTAACATATAACATATTATTTGTTTCAGGGGCACAGGTCTGTGATTCAACAGTCTTACACAACACCCAGCGCTCACCACAACACATACCCTCCCCAGTGTCTATCACCCAGCCACCCTATCCCTCCCACCCTGCTCCACTCCAGTAACCCTCAGTTTGTTTCCTGAGATTAAGAGTCTCTTATTGTTTGTCTCCCTCTGGTTTTGTCTTGTTTCATTTTTCCTTCCCTTCCCCTAAGATCCTCTGTCTTGTTTCTCAAATTCCTCATATCAGTGAGATCTTTTGATACTTGTCTTTCTCTGATTACCTCATTTCTCTTAGCATAATACCCTCTAGTTCCATCCACGTCGTTGCAAATGGCAAGGTTTCATTTTTTGATGGCTGCATAATATTCTATTGTATATAAATACACCACATCTTCTTTATCCATTCATCTGTTGATGGACATCCAGGCTCTTTCCATAGTTTGGCTATTGTAGACATTGCTGCCATAAACATTGGGGTGCAGGTGCCCCTTCGGATCACTACATTTGTATCTTTGGGGTAAATACCCAGTAGTGCAATTGCTGGGTCATACGGTAGCTCTATTTTCAACTTTTTGAGGAACCTCCATACTGTTTTCCAGAGTGGCTGCACCAGCTTGCATTCCCACCAATGGTGTAGAAGGGTTCCCCTTTCTCCGCATCCTCACCAACATCTGTCTTTTCCTGACTTGTTAATTTTAGCCATCCCGACTGGTGTGAGGTGGTATCTCATTGAGGTTTTGATTTGGATTTCCCTGTTGAGTTTGATAAGTTCTTTATAGATTTTGGATACTAGCCCTTTATCTGATATGTCATTTGCAAATATCTTCTCCCATTCTGTCGGTTGTCTTTTGGTTTTGTTGACTGTTTCCTTTGCTTTGCAAAAGCTTTTTATCTTGATGAAGTCCCGATAGTTCATTTTTGCCCTTGCTTCCCTTGCCTTTGGTGATGTTTCTAGGAAGAAGTTGCTGCGGCTGAGGTCGAAGAGGTTGCTGCCTGTGTTCTCCTCAAGGATTTTAATGGATTCCTGTCTCACATTTAGGTCTTTCATCCATTTTGAGTCTATTTTTGTGTGTGGTGTACGGAAATGGTCCAGTTTCATTCTTCTGCATGTGGCTGTCCAATTTTCCCACATTTTAATGAGATTGTGGTGATAAGTAAAACTATGCCACTCTTTTTAACTAATTTTTTGAAAATATAGTTATTGTTCATAAATATGTTATTTATGTTAACATGCTATAGTTTATTATTGTTATTTTTCAAAAAGTTAGTAAATTAAAACATAGGCTTTCAGTAGGACAAATACTGCATGATTCCACTTTTATGAAGTATCTAAAATTGTCAAAGTGAAGAATAGAATGGTATTTCTGGAGTCTAGGAGCAGGGGGAAATGGGGAGTTGCTATTCAACTGGTATAAAGTTCCATGTATGAAAGATGATTAAGTTCTATAGATCTGCTCTATAACTTTGTGCCTATAGTTAACCATATTATCCTGTACACTTAAAATTTTGTTAAAAGGGTAGATCTTGTGTTAAGTGTACTTACCATAGTAAAAAAGGGAAAAGAAAAAGAAAAAGGAAAAAACAAAAGACAGAGTCAAAGTCACTTGTGACTTTGGGAAATTTATTTAATCTCTCTGGGGTTCAATTTCCTATCTGCACATTAAGAAAATATCAACAAATCTTATAGGCTTGTTGTGACTATTAAATAAAAGGAGGTAAAATACTTAAAGGACACAGTATAGTTACAAGCATATAAATGGTACATTATAATAGTGTCATTATTTAAATATTCCTTCTTTTCAAGATTCTTTAAGTTTTGCTCCAGCATTATGTCAAACATTGGAAACAAAGTGTCTGCACTATAATATTTTAGAAATGCCTTTTCTATGTTACAATATATTACAATATGCTTCCTTAAACTTTATAGAGATGATTTACCTGATATGTGCTAGGGACAAATGAAAAGGACAAAGTAATGTCTAATATGTGTAACTGAATTCATTTAACACAATTCTAAATCTCAAAATATAGGAGGATAAAATTTAAAACCTTTACTAATCAAGTATTAAATCCCTGATGCAGATGCAGGCAATCATTCATTCACTCATTCGCTTCTTTATAATAAATTCACTGAGGTCATACTTTGAGTCAGGCACTGCTAGGTACTAGTAATCCAAAGGTGGGCAAGTACAATTTGCCTCCAAATTATTTATGATTGCTGAGTGAGAACCACAAATTCAAACGAGCCAATGGAGTGTTATAGGAACCAGGTAGAAAAGTCTAGAGTGGAAAGAGGGAGTACTAAGGATAGTAAGTTATTTTGCCTGTGGGAGATGAATGGCAGTCAGAGGAGGTTTTCTAGGAGGTGATGGGCTAAATCTGAAAATATATATGTATTTGCCTGGTGGATTTTGGCAGTGGGGGTTGAGGAGATCATTCTAGGGAAAGAGGACAACGTAAGCAAAGTCACAAAGATGTGAAATAGCATGACATACTTTAGGATATGTTGTTACGTTGCATGTGATTGGAAGAGGATTTATTTATTTATTTATTTATTTATTTATTTATTTATTTATTTATTTTAAAGATTCTATTTATTTATTTGACAGAGAGAGACACAGCAAGAGAGGGAACACAAGCAGGGGGAGTGGGAGAGGGAGAAGCAGGCTTCCCGCCGAGCAGGGAGCCCGATGCGGGGTTCCATCCCAGGACCCTGGGATGAGGACCCGAGCCGAAGGCAGACGCTTAATGACTGAGCCACCCAGGCGCGCTGTGGAAGAGGATTTAAAGATAGGTGGTAAGATATAAGCTATGAGTAGGGAGACCTGGGTGGCTCAGTCGGTTAAGAGTCTGACTTCCACTCGGGTCGTGATCTCGGGGTCTTGGGATCAAGCCCTGTGTTGTGCTCCCTGCTCAGTGGGGAGTCTGCTTCTCCCTCTGCCTGCCTCTCCCTCTGCTCATGCTCTCTCTCTCTCTCTCAAATAAATAAGAAAATCTTAAAAAAAAAAAAAGATATAAGCTATGGCTAGAACAGGGAGAGCCCTATATGTTTCCCTATAAGTGAGCCACTAAAAGACAAAATAAAGATCCATATCTACTCTCTCGCTCCATTCAAGTCCATCTAAGATATATTTCCAGGAATAGTACTGCAGATTTCAAAAGTGTTTTTTAGATGAAATTTAAAAAGCTCTCTAAAAGTACTTAAAAACAATCTGATACCTACTTCAAAAGACGCTTGAGTATGGTGGGGAGATTTCCAAACACTGGATTGGAATTTATCTTTGTGACTCTCAGTGCTTTTGCCGGCAGTCCCATGATGAACATCTGCTTGAATCATTTTAGTTCTTACGAAATTGTGCTGATCCGCAGAGAGAAACACATATTGTTGGTTCAGTTCCAGTATGTAGTTTCTTCCTAAGATTTTGAAAAAAGAACAAAAAAAGTTATTAAATTGATGTAGTACTTAAGAGACTTAAAAATATCAATGAAAAGAGATGTCTAGGGTTGAGCATTTGGACATATTTATAAATTCCATGCACAGTGGGAATAACGATGATAGTAGTGATGATGGGGCCCTAATATAATTTCTGAAAACTTTTCTTGGTCATATTTTCCATTGAACAAGAGGCTGATCTTTATAGCAAACAAGAGAAAGCAACAACAAAAAACATCAATAAAACAAACTTTGGAAAAAGATATAACTATTATCCTTACACATGAAAAGGTTTGTGAAGGCGTCAATGAAGTACAGTAAGTTGAGCTGAATATACGTAGCAAGAAAGCTCAGTTACACATGGCAAATATTATAAAGAAGAAAATGAAAAGACAAGCTGATATAAGATGCCATGTTCCAACACCTTGAAGCTCTTCCTTTAGATCCTATATTCCTCTATCAGTGGCCTACTGAGGTAAGAATCAGAAACATCAGTGCTTCTTATTGTGGGGGAAAAATCCCGATGAGGATATTGAATACCTAAGTAGAATGGTATCTGAACTATATAAATTATAGGTGGGCATACTTGTCACTTCAAAAATAAATGGTGGATGTTCATCCATCTATTCATAGTAATTAGTGAAGAATTAACTCAAGGATAAACAAATTGACCAATGAAATAGAATGAGCTCAGAATCAGATCCATGTGTAATTGGAAACTTTATTTATGACAGAGTTACTCTTGCAGATAACTATACATAGAAAGGGCTTTCAAAATAAATTATGTTGGAATAACTGATTATGCAAATGAAAAATATTGAAAATGAAAAGCTACCTTATGTAAATAATGTATTAATTGTCTATTAGTGTGTTACAAAATAGCCGCAAATGTAGGGATCCAAACAATAATAAATACTGATTTCACACAGTTTATATAGGTCAGAAATTCAGGAGCAGCTTATTTGGTGATTCTGCCTCAGAGTCTCTCATGAGATTACAGTCAAAATGTTAGCCAAGTGTTACAGCTTTCTGAAAGCATGACTGAGACAGGAGAATCCACTTCTAGGACGCTTATCCATACGGCTGTTATCAACCAGTTTCTCACTGGCTCTTGGCCAGAGGGTTCAGTTTCTAACTACATGGACTACTTTATAGGGCTGTTTGAGTGTTCTCACAAGATGGCAGCTGGCTTCTCCCATAGTTAGTGATACAAGAGGGAGAGAGCAAAATGGAAACTACAATGCCTTTTATTATCTAGGCGTAGAAGTCAAATACCATCATTTCTTTTTTTAAAAAATTATTTATTCATTTGAGAGAGAGCTAGAGGAGAGAGAGAGAGAGCGCAAGGGGAGGGGCAGAGAAAGAGGGATAAGCAGACTCCCCGCTGAGCAGGGGTTCAATCCCAGGACCCCGGGATCATGACCTGAACTGAAGGGAGACACTTAATTGACTGAGCCACCCGGATGCCCCCAAATACCATCATTTCTGTGTATCCTATTTATTAGCCAGTTTAGCCTTATTCAATGTTGGCAGATAACACACAAGGGTATGAGTAAAAGGCAGGGATTTTTGGAGATGGTCCTGGAAACTGCCTACACATAAACAAAAATAAATTATAGGTGGATTGGAGAATTCTGTAATACTTTTATAGAACAATCTATGAAAATATCTTTATGATCTCAAAGCAAAGATTTCTCAAACAAGTAGCAAAATGCTCAAATATAGAGGACAAATTGATTAATTCAACTACATTAAAAATAAGACTTCTATATAGCAAAGGACAGCATATAGAAAGTGAAAACCAATCATAAATAGAAGGTATTGCAGCAAATTTACTTAAAACATGTTAATATTTAGAATATATAAAGAACTTCAAACCAGTACTAAAAAGATAAAGAAATCAAAAGAAAAATGAACAAAATATTTGAGCAAGCTCCTCACTGATGAAAGAATGCCCTATAAACATGAAAAGATGGTCAACTTCATTAGTAATAAAGATAATGCAAATTATAGCCAAAGTGTGATACAATCCATTTGATTGCACATCCATTTGATTTGCAAAAACTAAAAAATTTGAGAATATCGACTCATGATGATGTGGAGCTATGGAAACTTTTACACGTGGCTGGCACATGTGTAAAGGGTAGAACCATTTTGGATCACAATTTGGCATTATGTAGTATAGTTGAGGGTGTGCTTACCCAGTGACCCAGTAGTTCCTCTTCTGAAGAAAATCATATATATATTTATACATATATATATATACACACACACACATTAAAAAACACGCACAAGTATATTTGTAGAATCACTAATAGCAAAGAACTGGAAATAATTCAAATGGCCAACAGTAGAATGGATAAATAAATTATAGGATATTTATACTACCATACAGCTGTGGGAGTGTGGGTGTAAAGCTGAAGCGAGTTTAAAAAAAACAGAGAGACACTAGACACTATATCATATTTAAATACCCATCAGTAAGGAGGGGAAGGTTGGTGCCATAAAGAGACAGGTAGACCCTTCCATTTCTTCATTTTACATGATGGGGGAGGTAAAAGTGGGTGCATATTTATTTTAAAAGTATTTATTGTTTACCTACCTTCTGCCATACCCTGTTTTTGATTACAAGGGATGCAGATAGATTTGAAAATTGGGTGTAGGAATTTGACGAATCCTTCTGAGGTAGGTGGTAAAGTCATCTGGTGAGAGTCAGTAATATTGTTACACGTGTATCTGATGAGGTATATTGGCGTTTAACACCACAAGTGCCCAGAAGGTAATGCCCCATCAGAAGCAAACTGATCAATGAGAGACAGGCAGTGGAAAAGGATCCTGCCGATTTATTTGCCCCTGCCATCCCTGCCTATTTGGAGATGCAAAAAGTCCACGTGTCCTGTGATACTTCAGTTGTGTTTCCTTGTAAGACTACAGCCAGGTCAGTAATGCACTCCTTTATGTTTTCCTTTCTTCCCTCCCTGCTTCATTTTTCTTTTTACCTCCTTCTTGCTTCCCTGGAATTTGACTTCTTGATAAAACAACCCAGCTTTATTCATGCTCTGTTCTTTTAGGGTACTCAGGGAAAGACAAAATAAATTATTTCTTGCTGAATTTGGAGGTCTCAGTAGCAATTCAGGAAGGGGAGGGCAGGGAAGAGATGAGACAGAAGTGAGAAGATAAGAAAGGAGCCAAATGGATAGTATGAAGATGGGTTTCTAAATTCTTTTGCAGTGAGGTAGCAGTGAAAAATCCCCAGCAGTGGATAGGATGTCTGACGTATTTTTAATAACTAGGATATCTATTATTAGATATAAGATGATGATCTTTCTTTCATGTAAAGTCTCTCCTACCCCTCTCATTCCCCCAAATTTAGTAAATTATATCACACATACATACATGTTTTATTAATTTTCTTAATTTGTGGCACCATAATAAATGACTGAGTTTCATATCTGGGTTAACATGACCTGTAACAGAAGTGGTATTATCAGGTGGAAAGGTTATCCATCAGTTAAGTTAATTGAAAGAGCAAAAAGTTAGAAGCCAGAAGGACCAAGAAAATGTTAGACCTAGGTAATTTCCAGAAAATTGGAGAAAAGTTTTATACTGACACAGGCATGGAATGGGATGATGGAGGAAATTTGATTCAGACATTAGGGGGACTGGAGATCCCACATGTCACCCGGGCTACATATAAAACACGTACTTTGTCAAGCAATGTTCCTCATCAGAGGCTACACCGCAATGATACTGATTTTTAAATGTCATTATAAATAAATAAATAAATAAATATTTATATGCAGAAGTCTTTTTTTTTTGAAAAAAGGATACATTTATTTCTTTAATCAATAAGGATTTATGAGACTCTATTGATGTTAGAATTGAATTATAGATGCTTCTTCCAGATACGAGGTTTTGTTGCTGTGACTGTTGATATTTGGGAACTGCCATTTGAGACAATTTATTCAGTTCTGTGCAGCTGTATTGGGATGCCATAGCTGTTAACAAAAATCTTTATTTTCATAAGGTAGTAGTCAGTGGTGTTCTTGCTAATTTTTTATAGGTAGTGTGACTATTTTAAATAGAGCAAAAAAAAGCACTATGTCTACTAAAAAGACTATACTGTAAAAGTTGAAAGTTATTTCTTCTTGTTCTGGTAGATATTTCTACTTCCTAATTTATTAAACAAGTAATCATTTCCAAGAATACAATCATATACATTTATTATGTATAGAAAAAAATGACAAAAATCTTTCTAAAACCTTTCATAAGTCACACTTCATGCATGTCAGTGAAGCTCACAGATACCTGACATTTCCTAAATCAAAGTGACAGTGGACGCTGCCTGTCATTTTTAGCATGATTCAAAATAGCTCATATAAAAGTGAATTATGAGCAATGCAGTATGGCTATACATATTTCTCTTACAAATAATTTATGTGAAACAAATGCATCTCATTTTTAATGGTTTTCTTTTTTTTTAAATTTTATTTTATTTTATTATGTTATGTTAGTCACCATACAGTACATCATTAGTTTTTGATGTAGTGATCCATGATTCATTGTTTTCGTATAACACCCAGTGCTCCATGCAATATGTGCCCTCCTTAATATTCATCACTGGGCTAACCCAGCCCTCCACACCCCCATTTTTAATGTTTTGATTGAGAAAAGATTTCTCAGTTACACTGCAATGAACTAAGGTCATAGACTCATACAAATCAAATGGCAGTTTAAGTTTTTATATTCATCTAGAAATTTATGTGATTAAGCAATGTGATTTACTCCTATCAGTAGGTAGGAAAACATCTTTCCATTTTTCACTAAGAGTATAGCAGTATTACTTACTTTAAAAAAAAACACCTTTTGTAAAGTGCTATTTGACAAAATAGGGACCCTATAATTTCCTTTAATGTTATTTAGCAAGGAAACAGTTCAGTGAGATTGGTAGGGATACGGAACCTGGAATCAGACACACTTGTTTTTGAATACGAAGCACTAATTAGATTTGTGAGCTTGTACTTCCATATTTGAATTTCCTCATTTTTAAAATGCAGATACTAAGAGTAGCTACTGCAAAGTATTATTGTGGCAAATAAATGTTATAATACTTTTATAGTGATTAGCATTTTGCCTGGAACATGGGACACATCTGTTATTTTCATCATCAGTATTAACTTTCAAAGAAAATTGAATATATTGATCAAAAGTCATTACAATTCTAATATGATTTTTTCAAACTGCATATTCTCCCATGACGCTCTTGGAGTTCTCCCAATCCTTACTCTGTATCTCGTCCTCCCACCCCAAAAATCTTTTATATTTTATATATATTAATATATTAAGTCACATTCTGAAAAATCAATCTTTTATGATATGATAATCTGAAAATTGTTTTTCTAAAACTTATTCCTTTACATGGTATGTATAGATGAAACTTTGTTTAATCCTGAAACTTGCTGACCGTGAACTGATAATCAGAATGCCATTAAACTCTTTGTATACTAACCCTTGAAACTGGAATATACACTTCAACACCTAAATATGATATAACAAACCAGCACTGGCTGGTATTTCATGGCACATATAATCACAATATCAGACCATTCCACTTAAAAAAAAAATTACTGTTCTATTCTTCCAAATGGGCTGTATCAATTAAGACTGTGTTCAACTTTACATAACAGACTACAGTAGCTTACCTAATATGAGCTCCCTTCCCCCATGTAACAAGAATTCTGGAGGTAGTCGGTCTAAAGTTGGTGCAGTTGCTTAAAGAACTCATTAGACCAACTCCTTCTATCTTCCAGCTCTGCCATCTTTACCGTATGGCTTTTATCCTCTTGACCATAAGGTGACTTCTCCACCTCCAGATGTCATGTGCATGTCTCAGATGGGAGGAAGAGAGTAGAATGAAGAACAAAGGTGTATTTCGTTGGGAGAACAATTGCTTTCCTGCATGCTGCACCTAGGAAGCTTCCTTTCATATACCATACATCTAAATTACATGGGAGCAACTCTAGCTTATAGACAGTCTGGAGAGGAGAATTTTTTAATTGGATACAGTGCTACCTTTAAAATTTTAGGAACAAAGAAGAGATGAATAAATATTAAGTATACAATAAACAGTATCTGCTACATGGGTCAAAAGCTTTTACTTGATTTACAGAAAATGATAGAGCAACATGATTATGCCACCAAAGTATAGTGGTAGTGGCTTAATAGGGAATTTTATTTAGTAACATAAATTACTATAAGTTACAAAAAATAATCAGTTAATAAGAGGAAGTAAAGTTCAGGATTAAAAAAAAATTCTCACAGAAGGCTAGAATAAATCCTTTTGTACTGGATTGGTGTCAGAGACTTCAGTATGAATTCCTATCTAACTGTCTACCTATCCATCCATCCATCCATCCATTCATGAAGCATCTATCTATAGCTGGAGAGATACAGAAATAATTATAGATATATGTGTATACATAGGTTAATATACATACATGTTTCCTAGTTCTTTTTCTTTTTTTTAAAGATTTTATTTATTTATTTGACAGAGAGAGACACAGCGAGAGAAGGAACACAGGCAGGGGGAGGGGGAGAGGGAGAAGCAGGCTCCCCACTGAGCAGGGAGCCCGACATGGGGCTCGATCCCAGTACCCTGAGATCATGACCTGAGCTGAAGGCAGACGCTTAACGACTGAGCCACCCAGGCGCCTCCATGTTTCCTAGTTCTATCTGCTAAGAGGGCTGAGAAGCAGTGACACCAGTAGCAATAAGCACACCAAGGGTGGAGATCTTGGTTTCTAAATACCATTTGCCAATAATAGCAATGGGAGCTTCTTGGAAAAATGGTTGATTTTAGGGCTGGGTCAGGGTAAATATTAGAGGAACCTAGAGCATCTTGCAATACCAAAAAGTAAGGAAGTGCTTAAGAAAACAAAAGAATGGGGGCATGTCAAAAGGTCACAGGAACAAAAAAGAGATGCCAGTGGCCAAATCTGGAATGATTTGGGTATCAAAATAAAGTAGTATTGGATTATAACACAAAGTATGAAATATGCACAGGTCCATACTGATATAAAGAAATCGTTGAATAAACAAACAGATGAGGGAGAAGAGATACATCGTTCTTATGGAAAATTCCAAATAACATGTGCAGATACTGCCCCCTCCAGAAGGTGGAGTTTAATTCTTCAATCCTCCTCCACCTTCAGTATGGGCTGGACTTAGAGATCCCCTTCCAAGGAATAGTGAAAAGAAAAAATGGATAAAATAGCAACTTCACGGTGGAAAATGTGGCAAGCACTATTTTAACCTAGTGATTGAGGTCATGTTAGCAGTGATATCATGCACCTCTGATATGATGTGATGAAAGGGATACTCTTATCTTTTTAGTATTCTATACAAAACCTCCAGTCTAGTCATAAGAAAAACATCAGACAAAACCAAATTTGGGGACAACTTACAAAATTCATATTCCTCAAAACTGTCAGGGTCATGAGAAACAGGGAAAGTCTGGGAAACTGTCACAGATCAGAGGAGACTAAGGAGACATGATGACTAAATGCAATGTGATTTCCTGGTTGGGAATCTGGGCTAGAGAAAAACATTAGTAGCAAAATGGAATACATTTTGGAGTTTAGTTAATAGTGATGTATCAATATTAGTTTCTAAATATTGACACATGTAACATGTTAGTATAAGATGGTAACATAAGGGGAAACTGGGTGAAGGGTATATGGAGAGTCTCTATACTACCTTTGGGATTTTTTTGTAAATCTAAATCATTGCAAAGAAGTTTAAAAAAAAATCCCCACATAGTTACAATTGAAAATGATACTAGACTGTTAAAGAGATATTGTAATGACATCATGAACTTAGAACAAATGGTCTCCAAATCATCTCAGGATGGGTAACTACAAATTGCTTACGCTACTTACAGTTACTTCATTAATACTAGACTGGTTCAGCTTCTAGATCCTAAGGAAACAGAAGCTCAAGTGTAGAAAGTGTTTCTAATGAGATTTCTGGAGAACTCTAACCTTTACAAGGTCAAGCGAAGGCCGCCAGTAGGTACAATTAATCATTCTATTGTCTTCTTCAATTTAAGATATTTGTTGTTAGGAACCTATGTTTACAAAATAATTTTTTAAATCAAATTCTTTAAGTTATTTCCCCCCACAAAATCATAGAATCACCTTGAAAAATCTCAACGAAAATATTGCCTCTACTTAAGAATATACATTTTTAGAGCAGCAACATTGGCAATCAGCTAAGATTAGTGTAGGAAATCAGTATGTCAGAATTTTAATCTTGCTTTCCCACTCATTCTTTCAATGACCTTAGAAACTTATTTAACATGTTCCTTGGCCACCAAATGAGGTTGATGAAATTCTCTAGGTTAAAAAAAAGAAATAATGATGTCATCATAAAAAAAAAAAAAACAACTTAAAGTGTTAAATAAAAATATCTACTGTGGAAGGTCATTTTACCATTTTGTGATAATGAAAGATACATTTATTTTCTCCAGTTTCCTATTTATTAACAACAAAATTAGATGTCAGTAACAACAACAGTCATTCCTACTGAGAAACAGAACTAAATGTGGTAATGAATGAAATAAAGTTAATCTTCAAAAACATACCCCCCCAAAAAAACACATTCAAAATATCTTTTTTCTTCTAAAGAAGCTTCTTCCAGAAACCCAATATGAATTTAAATACTCTAGGTTGTAATTAGCATAAGAGCCATTGAGCTTCAACCTTTAAAACGTTCAAGAAATTTAATTGTCAATTGACTGTCAACAAAGACATTGAGAGAAAGAATCTCTCCAAAGTATATCAACATCCTTATTTTGGTCTCTGATTTTGAATTAACTTTGGGGAGGTGTTTGAGTTCTTCTGCTCTCAAGGAATGTAAGTGTGGGGTTACATGCAAGAACTAGAATGTATAATTCAAAAGAGTTTAGGAGGGACATCAGGCTTATTCATTATATATTTTGCCACCTCACAGAGGTCCACATGGGGGCACTCTTTTGCTGAGATTTTTCTACACATTTTAAGACTAAAACAGATTTTATGATAAAGAAATTTTTTAACACATATATATATGTTTCATTTTTCACGTTTATTTCAATTTTATCATCCTAATCTCTTCTTTTGCCATCTTTCTGCAGGTGATTTTTTTACTGTGGTAAAATAGACATAAGATTTATAATTTTAAAGTGTACAGTTCTCAAAAAAACGAAGTGTATTATTCAGCAGCATTAAGTATATTCACATTGTTGTACAACCATCATCATCATCCAACTCCAAAACTTTCATCTTCCCAAACTGAAGCTCTGTACCCATTAAACAACTCCATATCCCCTTCTCGACAGCCTCTGGCAACCACCAGACTTTGTGTCTCTATGAATTTGATTACTCAGGTACCTCATTCAAGTAGAATTATACAGTATTTGTCTTTTTGTGACTCCTTTATTTCACTTGGCATAATTCTTCAAAGTTCATTCATGTTGTTCTAGATGATTCCTAAGAGGATCTTTCTCTAACCTCACTAAGTACCCAAAACTTTAGAAAAAAACTAAGTTAAATGAGGCTCAAATTATTGGCACTTCTATATTTGTGCTAGAACTGTATTGATCTGTTATCCATTTTTTTCCTCCATCTGTCCACATCGCTCAATTTCCTAACTCACCATTATTCGGTGAGTCAAATTCACAACCATTATTTTTACTAATTTCATCACAGAAATTGATGGCTTACTGTGAGCTTCAATTCTCATTTAAAGGATTTATCATGCCACATTTGCAGTTGAACATAGGTTGGGCCCAACATGAGGCTTGATTCCAGGACCTCGAGATCATGACCTGAGCTGAAGACTGCTGCTTAACCAACTGAGCCACTCAGGTGCCCCCAAAATGTCAGTTTCATCACACAGGCAAGAGAAGAAAAGTGTCAACTGGGAAAATTTTAACTGGCTTAATGAACTCTGAGACTAGATGATCTTCATTATTATCATTTTCCCCTTCTGCATTGATGTTTCCAAAAACAAAACATGCACATAAATAATCAAACAGAAAGACCCACAATGTCTTTCGGGATCCAATGTACCATTAAGAAAATGAAAGAAATATTTTTGGAGTAGCAGATTATAATATTGTAATGAAACTGGCCTGAAAATACCATAGCAGTCTCCTTATAAGAGTCAGAGAAATTACTCCAGAAATAGGAAAGATCTGAAAGCTCTAGGTAGATGCCCCAGTTGCTTGGTCCAGCCACATTGGAGGAGGTCATCAAAGGACGTGACCGCTGATTGACCTCTGAGCTGAACTCCAGCAATCAGAGGCTATTTACCCCTTCCTCTGTCCTTGAAGTGTATGTTCTGCCCACTGTTCTCGAGTTAGGAGTCACGCGAAGAACACAGCTGTGAGAGAGCAAAGTGCTGTCGAGACCCTCTGGACTAAGCCCAGGTGAGGCCTATATAAATTTTCATGGGTTTGGTGGGTGGGTGCGGAGATCTGCTTATTCTGAAGTCATGAAGACCCAGCCTCATGTGTAAGTTTCCTTGCTTATTAAAACTGCCACCTACCAATCTGGAGTGGCCTGCCTCTTTCTTTGGTCTCTTTCTGTCCTCTGTGTATGGGGGTCAGTCTCAGATTTTCTCTGGAGAACTTGGGTTGCAAACAAACAAGCCACTTCCAATGGCTTCTGCTTTTATGGATGTGGTAAAAATGACACTTGGAAATTGAGAAAACATGCCTGGTTCCAGAGAAGCAAGCTAAATGAGTTTGTGATCTCTTGAAATTGTATGCTAATACTTACTGATCTTTGAAGTTAGAGAAGGAATGGGTGTCCCCAAAGAAAAGACAATTGTAGAAGAAGGAGGTGTTCAGAATTCATAGTTATATCATCAATAGGCATGGAGAGGCCTAAGAGTAATATTCCAAATGATTTTTTTCCAAAGAATCTATTTAAAGGAGGGAGCTGTATAGGTACCCCCAACCTCACCCTTCTGTTTTCTGTTTGTTTTGCTTGTTTGTTATTTTTGAGGAGAGGAAAAAAACCTGCCTTGGTCCTTTTGAAAACCCGGATCTTTGACAGAATAGTTTCTGAAATCTTTTTCACATCCCCAACCCCTGATTATTCTGGGTAAGATTAATAGGCTAACCAAAAATAAACTCTCTCAAATGTTATCTAGTTCATTGTTGATCTACTAGAGAAAAATTTATAGTTAGTGATAATTAATCATGGAGGCTTTTCTTTAAAAGAATGTTTAAGCCATGGCTCAAGGCTCAAATTAGACAGGGTTCCTCATACTTCATAAATTTTTGTTTTCTTTTCCTCTTCTATAAAAGAGCTGGAATCTGGTTTAAAGGCTCAAATGAGAGTTTTTGATGGAAATAAAAACCTTTATTTGTTAAGCTCTATATTATATGTGGTTACTGTTCTGGGCCAGTTGCATTTGCTGAAAGCTTAGGATGGTCATTCCAGAGATAGGGAAGAGAGAATTTTAAAAGGACTGAATAATGGGTGATCTAGATATAGCTTTAAATTTTGGAAGTTTATTTGACTTTACCGTTGCATTAAATGTAAGATGTTCCCTTCTTTTGAAGATATCAGTAAGTTATTTTGGGATCTGACAGGTTTAAGTTTTCTGGACCACTGAATAATAATAATTGCTAGCATGTACTTAATTTATGTAAGGTGCAATTACACAAATATTATGTGGATTGTCTCATGTACTCTTCAAAATGACCCTGTGAGATAGCATTGAGGAACCTGAAGTTGCTAAAGGTTAATTTGAGAGCTTACACATAATTGGAGAATTAAAATACAAGCCGAGGCAGTCTCACTCAATACCACAACATACGTCATGCTGCCTCCCTGGAAGAATCTTTAATTTAAGCAGAAAGGTTTCTGCTCCTACTATTTTTGCAATTAAATAACTGTTTTACGACTTTGGCAAAGCACTTGACCTGAATTCTAATCTGTGCAATGAGGGTCTTGGATTAAATGCTTTCTCAAGTCTCTTTTCCTTTCTTTTGGCAAGGGAGCGTCCTCCTGCTGACTGAGGTCATTTTTCTTTCAATGGCTGGCAGAGGGGCTTTGGCTCACCTATCATTCACAGTTTAGCAGAGCCAGTAGACTATGAAGTCTGTTTCACTCCACCAGCCAAGAAAGAGCAGGTGGCTGTAGATTTCTCATGTTCTGGGGGAAGCTCTTTGTCAGTGATAACCTAGATAACTGGATAGCGGCAACAACAGCTCTCGTTTGGCATGTGCTGTGTTTTGATGCTAATTGCCCCCTCATCTGTGAGCGCTTAGGTTCTTGTTTCACATACAAGCCTGGTGAATATAAACACAGAGGTAACTAATTTTAAAAAAATAACAGAATCAGCAACCTGGAAGTTTATTTCCTCTCTTTCTGGTTGAAGACTGTTGTTTACTGAAAAAATGCTCCACTAGTTGTTTGGAGTTTTAAGATAGAAGTGGAATGAAGATACTGGATAACGTGGTTACTATGCAACCACTTTACAATTATATAGGTTCCTACCATAGTAGGTGAGGTGAAGGGGGTAATAAAGTGTGCTCATGCAGTGAGCACATGGAAGATATTTGCCATACGACAGAGCAACAGTCGGAGATCTGGAGTTGGAGACTATATGAGTAAGAAAGAAATGACATGAATTACTAAGGTCTGCATTGATAGCAAGAATATGGGACTTACATTACACAGTTGGATGGGCATAGTCTTACCAGAAACGGCCTTAGCTTCAGGGAAGGGAGACACACACATTGGACCTTTGGTGGTTTTTTTTTTTTTTTAAGATTTTATTTATTTATATGAGAGAGAGAGAGCGTGCACCCGAGCATGAGCATTAGCAGGGGGGAGGAGCAGGTTGAGAGAAGCAGAGGGACAGGAGAGGGAGATAAGCGGATTCCCTGCTGAGTGGGGAATCAGACATGGGGCTCCATCCCAGGACCCGAGATCATGACCAGAGCCGAAGTCAGATGCTTAACCAACTGAGCCACCCAGGTGCCCCAACATTGGGCCACAGAAACAAGATTTGCTTTAACCAAATTTCAGGGAAGATGAAAAAAAAAAAAAAAAAGAAACTAAGAGTATGGTATTCTTTACTCTTATTTAATAAGACTTGCCAAATTTAATCTTTAATTGTGTAATGTAGGTGGTACTGATATCACTGTATAAGTGAGAAAATGGATACTTAAGAGGTGTGCAATAACTTGCTCAAGATCACAGTATAGTTGGGAGTAAATCTGGGATATGAGCATACAACTTGTGGTTCAAATCTAGTTAATTTTTCTCACTACTTGTGCTTGGTAGGTGATCATTCAAACTTATAGTTTCTTTTATATTGTTAGTGTTCTCTTTTCTGAATTCCACAGAGAAAGCTTATTGTGTGGTGAATTTTCTTTTCATTTCTATGAAATATCAGAGATTTAACTCTGACCCTTTCTGGTGGGCTAACTGAATTTCAGAATAGGCTACATACTGATTTTATTGCATATATTGCATTCTGTTGCATATATAATGTCCTCAAAGTATCACATTAACTTAAATAGGGAAATTGTGTATAGTCTAATAAATAAGGCAATTGCAAGTTAAAGTGGTCTTCATGATTTAGCCAGTCCAGTCTCTGACTCATAGGTTGAAGGCATGGCCCCACCGAGGGAGTTCTTGGTGTGTCTGTGGCCTGGCCAAGGTTAAGGGAAGGTGTGGAATTACGTTCTCTGGAGTTAAAATAAAAGAAGGAAAGTGATTATTTAACATCAGAGAGTTAGAGCTAGATAAGTATGATGCTACATAGAGTATAGTGTGCTCTTATCTAGTGTCATATTAACGAGGATGATGGGATATCACATTGTGTAAAGTCTGAATGGCTTTCACATATCCCAACTCATTCATTCTTACTATAATCCAGTGAGGGACACAGAACATACTTTTGCCATTTCTCCCTTTCCCCCCATTTAGTAGGAAATTAAAATAATCAAGCAAAAGTGCTTAGGTTAATTTACCTGAGGTCCCAAAGGTACAAGAGAGCAAATAAGCAAACAACTTTATCTTCTAGTTTTTCCTTGTCCCTTTGCTGCTAGAAACATTGGTGTTAGAAACAGCTTCATTCTCTTCATTTCTCATCTGCAACTTATTTCTCCCAGGCATTCTTTGTACTTTTTGTTGTAGGAAACGTGGGCCAATGATATTAAATTTATAGTTACCTGAAATTAGATTAAATGGGTTATATTTTAAAAATGAGCCATAAACAAATAAGCATAGATTTCTGTGTCAATTTCAAACATTTGAATGTAGCTTTCAGCAAAATCTTGGGTGAAAATTCTCTCACAGAACTCAAAGAAATTACTAAGTAATTATTTCATAATTGTCCAACTCAGTTTAACACACTGTGTACTGAGTGCCAATTTATGTGCAAGTCATAGGATTAGGTACTGTGGGAGATAAAATAAATTTTATTAAACATTGTCTCAGCCCTTTGGTGGTTTATTAATCATGGAAAAAAGAAACACAATCTTTACGTTTTATTTGTTATTCCCTCCGTTGTTAAAGATTCAAGAAGTTCACAATAATAAACTTTAGTAAAATGAGGTACTTAAGTCGTCTGGCCTTATAAGATTGCCCCCCCCTTTTCTTTTTAAGATTTATTTATTTTAGAGAGAGAGAGCGAGCATGGGGAGGGGCAAAAGGAGAGGGTGAGAGAAAATCTCCAGCAGGCTCCTCACTGAGCGCAGAGCCCTACATGGGGCTTGACCCCAGGACCCTGAGATCATGACCTGAGCCAAAATCAAGAGTCAGATGCTTAACTGCCTGAGCCACCCAGGTGCCCCAATCTCTCTTTAAAAAAAAATAACCAAAAAGAATAATTTGTGTTACCCAAGTGACATTTGACGGTAGGGAATTTAGCTCTCATTACAGCCACAATATTTGAGAATTCCCAGGAATATTTAAATGTCTTGATGAACACCTATCAGTTCTTCTTAACTCTTGCTCAAGTTTTTTTTTTTTAAAGATTTTATTTATTTGTCAGAGAGAGAGAGGTTGAGAGAGAGAGAGAGCGCATGTGCACAAGCAGGGGGAGCAGCAAGCAGAGGGAGAAGAAGACTCCTCACTGAGCAAGGAGCCCAATGCAGGACTCGATCCTAGGACCCTGGTATCATGACCCAAGCCGAAGGCCGACGCTTAACCCACTGAGCTGCCCAGGCGCCCCTCAAGTTTCTTTTGTCAATCACTTCTGACACTATCATCATTGCTTCTTCTGCAGGATATTCTAAATACCTTCAATTCACTGTTTTATTGTAAAACAGTGTTAACACAATGCTGATGTTACCTTTGTATCAGTTATATATTGCCATAATAAGTGATGAGTAACAATCACAAAACCTGAGTAGTGTTCATTCAACAATATATGATTTTTTTTTTTAAAGATTATTTATTTATTTGTCAGAGAGAGAGCACACACAAGCAGGGGGAGCAGCAGGGGGAGGGAGCAGGCAGAGGGAAAAGCAGGCCCCCCACTGAGCAAGGAGCCGATGCGGGGCTCGATTCCAGGACCCTAGGGTCATGACCTGAGCCGAAGGCAGACGCTTAACTGACTGAGCCATCCAGGTGTCCCTAAAATAGAAATCTTAAGGAAATGAGATAAAAATATAAATTTCAATTTCCTTTCTACACTGGAATGGACTTAAATATACACCTCCTTGGTCCATGGTGCTCGAAAATTTGCATTTTAAATTTTAAATTTTGGTTTCTCCTAGTTTTACTGAGAAATAAATGACCTGTTACCATATAAGGTTAAGGCATACAGCATGATGGTTTCATTTGCATATATTATAAAATGAGTACCATAATAGGTTCAGCTAACATCCATCTTCTCATATAGGGACAATAAAAAGAAAAGAAAAAAGAATAAAAGAAAAAAAGTTTTCTCCTTGTAATGAGAACTCTTAGGATTTACTCTCTTAACTTTCCTATACACCATACAGCAGTATTAGCTACAGTCATCATGTTGTACATTATATCCCTAGTACTTATTTATCTTTCTTTTTAGTTTTATTTCATTATGTTATGTTAATCACCATCCATTACATCATTAGTTTTTGATGTAGTGTTCCATGATTCATTGTTTGTGTCTCACAATATATGATTTTTTGCTCATGTGGTGTGGGCAGTCAGCTAGATGGTTTTGCTCATCTCATCTGGACTTGTTCTCATGTCTAGGAGTCAACAAAACTGTCATCCAACGTAGTAGGACCCTGCTGTGACAACTGGGGAGGCTTGCCTGTGCTTTGCATGCCTCTTGTCTTCTAGCAGGCTACCTGGCACCTGATCTCATGTAGTGGAAGAGGGCAAGAACAGGCGAGGGCTGGCTCTTTTCAAGATCAGCATAAGGAATACAGTCAAAGGTATTGTAATAGTGATGGATCGGTATAGACGGTGGCTACACTCGTGGTAAACATAGCGCAATGATAAACTTGTCAAATCACTGTGCTGTACACGTGAAACTAATATAGTGAGTCAACTATACTCAAATTACAACAGATAAGGAAAAATAAATGAAAAGTTTTAAAATGATGATTAAAAAAAGATCTGCTTGTGTCACCTCATCTGATCTCCCATTGTCCAAAGCCAGTTGTATGCCCAAGGCCAGCATCCGAGCACAGAAAGACATGGATATAGGACAAACTCATAAAGTAGTTAAAGCAATGAGAGGACCACATTTCTGTCATTTTGGAAAAATCTACCACATTGTGAGAAAAACTGAGAATTATAGTTAGGAATTCAGTTACCACCTAAAGAACTTGAGTTTTTCACTGCCAGGAGTAATTATTTGTAAGTTATCTGAAATGACATAAATGAATTTGAATGTCATGTTTCAATTTTAGAAAATGCCTGAAGTGGTTTTTTTGAACTTAGAAAATAACTTGAATGCAATATGTTTACTTTTAATATCCAAAATAATAGGAGAAGAGGTGACTGGTTTTCTTTTCCTTTTTTCTCTTCTTTTCTTTTGTTATTGTTATTTTTAAAAGATGAGAATTGGATATAGAAATTAATATATTATGTTCAGCTTTTTAACTCGTTAAATAGAGTGTTGAACTTGCAGATTGGATATATGTGGGAAAATCTTTGTAATTTGTAATTCAGAATATCTAGTTAGACTTAGGAAATGCCCATAGAAAGTAAAACTAAAGTACATTTAGGGAAAAACATTAAAAAAATCTATTTCCA